>NC_038250.2:40124311-40483627 GCF_000004515.6 Glycine max
AGACGTTAATAGTAGATTGTGACTAATTAATTTAAATTTGGAAAAATTTATAATGATTAGTTACAATCTACTATTTTAAATCAAATTAATTTATTCAAAATTAATTATAAACAAGGCCAAACAAGCTTAAGTGTAGGGACATGTTTAGCATAATGGCCCACCATATGGTGATTCATATAACAAATCTGAGAATTATAAGGAGGAAGCACGGAATGCAACACAGAAGCATAAACCAAAAAAGGTAGAGAGTGTCAACGCTGATGCAGAAGCCTTTGGTGATGACTGGAAAATTCTGATTGCTCTATGCATTCTGAAGCTGAACCACTAGAACATACGAAGAAAAGAGATACAAATCATCAAAGTGTGTCATTGGAGAATAAGACAGGAGATTCAACTGTGCTGAAGATAGGAAATTTGTCTAAAGTTGTGATAAAACAAGACATGAAGGGAAGAAGGCATAAATATGGGTTTAACAACAACAAACGTGAGAAGGTAGAGAAGAAAAGGGTGGTGGATGATGAAACTGGCGACAAACATCAGCTGGATGAAGTCCTATGAAGATCCTCCTCATTCTCAAAGAGGGGAACGAGCAACAATATGAAGGTTGTACATTCAGAAACTAAAGAATTCAAAATAGCTAGTAATAAGCGGGATTTGTTTTTGGGATTTTCTGAGCACCAAGAGCGGCTACGCAAGAAGCTTGCACTTGAGGAGGGAAGGATATTTGCAGGTAATGAACAACTTTCTTAACTATTTGTCCTTCAGATTTTACTGTTTCTTTTTGCTAATATGTAAATATAAACAGTATAAGGCTATGGCGTAAAAACATGGTCTATATTTACTTCTAAGATTGTTAGGGGTAAAAAAGACCATGTCCATAAAATAGAAAAAAAAAATATTTCAAAGAATAAATACCCAAAAGTAGAACTTTCATATAGACTAAATAATTAGGAAAAGGTTCTATTTTGGGGAGTCTTAAAAGAAGAATCAAACATTATTGCAGATTTAGAAGGATAAATCAGGTTGAAAAAACTAAAATTGCTTCTAACTAAGCGAGCATACGATCATTTAGAGCGCAAGCTTTAAATGAACATAGTTAATTTTGTTTTGTCTTTATTTCATACACTTCACCAAAAGAGCGCAAGCCTCGAATTTCTTAAAAAATTAATTGCTAACGCTAAACTTTTCTTTTTCTTTTTTTTAAATCCATTTGTACACAATTCCAAGTATTCTAATGACACATTTTTATGCTTCAATGTATTTACATTATATATTTGTGCTATAATAAAGCATAATCATTTAGTCATAATATTGCTTTATCGAAAATACCATTATTATTATTTTTTATTCGTAAGAATCGAATTAAGAGATTTACAACAACTCACATTCTACTCAATCAACTAAGTTAGACTCTTCTGCTAACATACATTATTTTATTAAGCAAATAAATTTTTAAAATAAAAGGTTTAACCTTTCACTATATAATTGTATTTCATTGTAAACTTTATAATAATAATAATATACTCTTCATTTTTATGTATATTTTATAACTTTAACTAAGAATTTAAATAAAGATTAACAAAGTACAAAGGAATCAAAACAAAATACGGGTGAGTTTATTTAAACTTATTTTTTTAAAAAAGTGTTTTTTTAATAAAATAAGCAATTTTCTATTTTTCTATTTATATTCTAAAACAGGTATTTTGGATTAGTTTGATTGACACTAAAATGAGTGAAAATGTATCATAAGATCTAGTCATTTAACAGGTATTTAGCGTCAACCATTAGCGTTGGTTTGGTCGACACTAAATATCTGATAATCAAGACAAACAAAAAATATAAGGTGTCATTCAAGGCAGTGCCTCTTACATTTCTATGTGACAAAAATCACTCATTTTAGTAAATACTTTCTTGATCCACCCATTATGGTAATTAGTTTTCGTTTTTAACCCATTTTGGTAAAAAAAAAACCATTAAACAGGTGTCGCTTTTTTTGTGAGAAGCAATGGGGAACCCTAGCACTGACCCTAGTGTTTCACTTCCACTACTAAAAAATAGGCTTTTAACATCGTTATTTTAACATCGGTTTTATCCAAACCGATATTAAAAAAAGTACGATAACTTATTTGTAAATATATTGAGTTCATTAACATCGATTTTTCAAAAACCACAGTCGTGTTTTGATGTTAATATTGGTTTTTATAAAAACTGATGTTGTTTGGTGTTTGTTAACACCAGTTTTTCAAAAATCAATGTTATTGTGCCAATGTTATCATCAATTTTTTGTGTTTTTTCCCAAATTATATCTATTCCATTCTCGCGCTCACTCTCGTCACTCTTACTCTCCCACTCAAGAATCCCTTTTGTCCCTCTCCCACTCAAGAAAACCGACAACCCTTGAGCTACCTTGCAACTTCAAATCCCCGTTGGTGGCATTTTCCTTTCTCTATGGCGACGCTTTTGAATCGCTCCACGAAAGTGTTTCCTCCCCAGGTTAGTAGCTTTGTTCCGAACTCACAACTTATTAGTAGCTCTATTCCTAACTTAATATTACTATGTTGAATTAGTTCTAGTGCTACTTGGAATGGGTTTAATTGGCAGTCCTACTATAGTACTGATTAGTTAATAGTATTCCCACTCGAAAGATTATACTTGTATTATTTTATAACATCATGGAGGGATGGTAGACTGTGAAGTATCAAAATAGTTTGAACAGCATTTGCCCTTGCGTATGGAGTTTTGAATTAAGACTTGTTTTGAACTAAGGCACTTGGCAGAAATAGCCTGGACATTAATTGCTTTCAATTGATTTTGTTCTAGACATGGATGGAACCAATATGCTACTTCTCTTAGAAGATGTTTGTGTGACCATAAGAAAATATATAGGGAAAACTGATTTTATAATTTTTGTATTTTTGGTCAAATAGAATTAAAGTCTTTATATTTTTGTATTGCTAAAATTCACAAATTTTGAAAAAAATGTGAATTTAGTCTCTCATTTATGAGAATTCATAATATTTTTGAAGGTTAAAAAAGATTAAATCCATTTATTTTTTTAAGTTTAAGGATCAATCTTATGACTTTGACCATACCATGTTTTTTGATACATGACCATTATGTTTGACAGAAAATATATAAATTAATAACATTTTTTTTCAAATATGTATCACTTGTCTTTACTAGTTAACTTCAACAATAAGCTTTTGGATTCTTGTTGAACTTATAACTAACATGAACCTCATTGCATACCATAAAGGAAAAGAGAAACATATGGATAGAAAGAATAGGAAAAAAAAATAAAGGACACATTATATGGCTTATTGATGGTTTTGAGCTACATTTTTGTAAATAATATAACATAATAATAGGGTAAGATATCACCTCTTTAGTGAATTTATTATTTGGGCACGAGTGAAATGCTGCTACAATTTTCCTATATTTTAACTCCCTCTGGATTGCAAACTCCACTAGCATTCTATTTTCTTGCTTCCCACTATCATGTGATTCATAAGGATTAAGGATTAATTTCAATATTGTACATAGGTAAAATATATACTGGTATGCTAGAATGCACTGGTATCTTTTGGTGCATAAATAAATTCTCAAGCATTAAGGATTAATTTCAATATTGTATATAGGTAAAATATATACTTTAGCTTTTTTTTTTTTGGCCTAGAACTGCATATGGACCTAAAATAGATTCATGGAGCAAGGATTTCAAGAACTATATATAATCAGGCATCTTAACTACTAGCCTTGTAATTATTGAAAGTCTTATATAATCTCATCGATCTCATATACTCTAAATACAATTAGTCCTTGTAATGAGTGAATTCCTTAACGTCTATTTTGTAAGATATTTTGAAATTTTCAAAAGCATTCTTATTTCTTTCTCCATCATTGTCCAAAAGCTAAAGATTTACAAGATCATGACAACCATATTTAGCAAGCTATTGCTACAGTGAGTGATATTTCTAGTTTTGACACTCATTTAGTATTACAGTCACATTATTTTGAAACATGTTGAATGAAATAATCTTGTGCTCGTCTCATTTGGGATTAGCTGAAAAAAATAAGATTATGTCAATAACCAATTTTTTTTAATAAAGAGTAGGCTTGCAAAAGCATCACCATGGTGCAAGAATACTAGCCCGGCTAGCAACCCTAGAACCATCCAATCCGCAGCACCCCAAAAAATATAAAAACCAGAAATGAAGTACAATAATCATGGGGGACATGAACCAAACCCATGATAAGATGATATGAACCTTCATTACACAAGGACTGACTTATGATCGTCTAGGATTAAATCTTGATGGAAAAATTCGGAAATTTGATTAAGAAAAGGATGGGAAATTGGCAAGATTCAAGGGTTGGGCAGTGGCTAATTTCCTGGGTCTTAATAAGCTAGATCTTGGCATAAAATGGATGAATGGGATGGTAAAAACGTAGGTTATGTGGTGGTTGGACATAAATATAGAAATGGTTATAACTCAAGCTACAGGGCTCCAAATGAGGTGATTCCAAAACGAGGTGAAAGATCTCGTTTTGAATTTCAATTTAGGCTCAAGAATCACTTAATTTGAACAAGTAAAACGAGATTAATGGTCACGAGATAATTCTAGACAGAATTGGATTTTCTGGAATTGTGGTTTTAAACAACAAGGTTGAAGATGAAATGGTGGAAAGAAAGAATCACTCTTTCCGGCGAGGGCAACACACAAAGGATGTGAAAGACCTTTGATATAGCCAGGATGTTCTTGAATCACTCAAGAACTTAGGAGAATCACTCTCACCAAGATAAAAGAGATAAACTCTAATTTTTCTGAATAAAACTCAACTTGTGTTTATTGATAAAATGGTTTAGCTTATAAAGAAGCTTTACCATCAGATTTTACATATGCTTCATTAAAGGAAATTACAATCCACTTAAATTTAGTAATAAGTCATTAACATAGGGAATGAAAGAACTTAATGGCTGAGTGTAACTAAAATTGTGGCAACCAAAAGTCACCCCAAAAGCTATCAAGCCAATCACCATTTGGTCTCCTAAATGCTGATGCCTCAGCTGCCAATTGGGCCCTTACTACAACTTGAACTAAACCAAACTAAAGCCCCTTTAGTTGATTAACCCAAAACATATTTTTGGTCAGCCAACTTTACAAGGATTGGGCCATTATTTAGACAAACTAAACACTCTAAAATTGAGACCAAGGGGCGCCATTTAGTCCTCCTCCATTTGGGCCATGCTACATCTCACAACCTTGGACTTTTCTCCTTGAAGCTTGGGCTTGTATTCAAATAGTATGGACAACACTTGTTGAAGAGCTTCCTTTGCTTTCCTTGCGCTAGCCCTTGTCATAGGTCTTCCAAGTCCTTCAAGTGGATCCTTGCCCTTGCTCTTGGTCATGTCCTCATCATTCTCTCCCTCTTGAGAAGGATTTGTCCTCAAATCGGATTCTCCATCTGCATCAAAAATAGATAAGTCAGATACATTGAAGGTGGTACTAACATTATACTTATCGGGTAGCTCAACTTTGTAAGCATCATTGCTTCTTTCAAGCACTTGAAATGGTCCATCTTCCCTTGGTTGAAGCTTTGATTTCCTTTGTTCCAGAAACTTTTCTTTTCTCATGTGCACCCAAACCCAATCTCCGGGTTCGAAAACAACCTTCTTTCTCCCTTTGTTGGCTTGTTTAGCATAGCTTTTATTTCTCGTCTCAATTTGATCTTTGACTCCCTCATGAAGCTTTTTCACATAGTCCGCCTTTGCTTGACCTTCTTTATGCTTAAAAACAGAAACATTAGGCATAGGCAAAAGATCAAGAGGAGTTAGTAGGTTAAAACCATAAACAATTTCAAAAGGAGAGCAATTACTAGTGCTATGAACAACTCTATTGTAAGCAAACTCAACATGGGGTAAACAGGCTTCCCAAGTTTTTAAGTTCTTCCTCAAAACTGTCATAAGCAAAGTTCCCAATGTCCTATTAACAACTTCCGTTTGCCCATCGGTTTGTGGGTGACAAGTGGTTGAAAATAACAATTTAGTGTCCAACTTGCCCCGCAAAGTCCTCCAAAAATGGCTTAGGAACTTAGAGTCCCTATCACTAACAATGCTCCTTCGCAAACCATGGAGTCTCACAATCTCCTTGAAAAACAAATCAGCCACATGGGAAGCATCATCAACTTTTTTACATGGAATAAAATGAGCCATTTTAGAAAACCTATCAACGACCACAAAAATGGAATCTCTACCACTGCTTGTTTTTGGCAGCCCCAAAACAAAATCCATGGATAAATCAATCCAAGGATACTTCGGAATTCGCAATGGAGTATACAATCCATGAGGCTTTACCTTAGACTTTGCCTTTTTACATACAATGCAATGTTCACAAAATTTCTGCACATCCTTTTTCATATGAGGTGTCATACCCTAATTTCGTCCGGGGACCTTTGCTTGATGACATGCGACCATTCTTTGGTCCTTGTGAGGTGCTTGGCATCCATCATTAGGCAATTTGAGGAATTCCAGGACATGCCGAAAAACCAAAAATATATTGATGCACAATCCGTAAGTTTCCGTGACACACCGGAAATCAAATGGAAGCATCGTTGCATAATTAAGTGAGGTTCCGTAACATTCCGTAAGTCAAAAAGGGGATGATTATGTAATCCGCAAGGTTCCGTAACATTACGGAAAGAAAACAAGTATCGTTACGAAATTCGTAAGTTTCCGTAACTTTACGAAAAAAAAATCACCAAACAAATAGAGGGGGGGTGTACTTAGCAAAAATGGGGGTGCAAATAGCACCCAAGCCCACTTGGGCCCTCCAGAATATTCCTCCAGAAGGCTGTTGCTTCTGGAGGAAGCAACCTGGCTCGCCTGGGCGAGCTGAGCTCGCCTGGGCGAGCTGGGCGGCAACCACCTCCCCTATTTTGCTATAAATAGGGGAGGAAGTGAAGAAGAAAAGGGGTTCGGCCCCTTTGGCACTTCTCTCTCTTTCGAATTTGCTTGGAAAAATTGTTTCCGTGAAGAAAATCTAAGCCGAGCCGCTTCCGAAACGTTTCCGTAACGTTTTCCGTGAAGAATTTCGCAAAGGTTTCAACCGTTCTTCGACGTTCTTCATCGTTCTTCGATCTTCAACGGGTAAGTACCTCGAACCAAGCTTTTCGATTCATTCTATGTACCTGTAGTGGTCCACATTGTGTTTCGTGCATTTTTATTCTCGTTTTGTTTACTTTTTATACCCCCTGTTGACGTGCTTAGGCCATTTTACTTAAGTCATTTCTCGCTTAACTTAAAAATAAAATAAATTTCCACCGAACGTTTGAATTGTATTATCCATTAACTTCGGTTAAAATAAATTCCGACCGTTCGGTCGTGCCGTAACCACGTTGGAAATCAAAAAGAGGTAAAAAATAATATAATAATCAAAAAGACATCTTTTAGTAAAATAAAGCGGAAAATCAATCGGACGTTTTCTCTTTGGGATTTCTCATTCTTAATCGAATTGATTAATAACTAAAGGCTAAAATCAATTCGCCTAGTCAAGCTCGTCCATAAAAATAGGCTTTTGAAGTTTGTCATTTCATTTTCTCACTAAGTAAAATGGATCATTTTTAAGGTCCAACGCCTTAAAATGATCACCTCTTAAAGTAAAAAAGAACTACGTAGGTCTGATTTTCTCATCCCAAATTGAGGAATACGTAGGAGCAAAGGGAAACACCCTTGTCGACCACAAAAAGAGAAAATATAAAAAGGGTATAAAGGATATAGAGACATAAAAAGGGAACATAAAAAAATCAAAGTCATGTTTGCACATTTGATTAAAGGCTGCCGTCCCTTGGGGCGGACGTGTGGGGTGCTAATACCTTCCCCGTGCGTAAATACAACTCCCGAACCTTTCACTTAAAAGTTCGTAGATCGCGTCTTTTCCGGTTTTTCCGACGTTTTCCTCAAATAAACGTTGGTGGCGACTCCGCGCATATTCCTTTCGTGGAACACGCATCCCGCGAGTCTCGCGTCGCCCTCCCGCCGAAGGGTAGGTTGCGACAGTTGGCGACTCCACTGGGGACTATTTTTAGAGAGTTAGGCCATTTAATCTTGTGCAAATTTTGCCATGACTTACTCCTTTGTTGGCTTCCCCTTATTATGTTCTTGTATATATAACTCTTTGATTCTTTTAGTGCATTTTTTTTTGTATGCATGAGGTAAATATTTATTCATTTGATGCACACAAACACTAACACTATTTGCACACACGGTGAGTTGAAAAAGGGCCCTATACCCGGGTTCGTGGGAACATAAGGAGTGGAGGTGAATCCGTGATCATGCTAGGTCTCCGACTTGCTTGATTACAGTGAACCCTCATCTAGAGTTTTTCTCTTTGAAAACATATTGTTGCTAGTAGTCCCTACTGCTGCAGTATGTTCTTCGAAGGGGATGATACCTCTAGAAACCATCAAGAGAGATATGACTACCTTGGGGGTTATCACTAAAAGCCTAGTTAGCTCTCTCCCTTATAGGTCCCTTAAATAGGGGCACGGAGCAAACACGCTGCGTGCCATTTTTCACACTGCCATGCATAAGTATCATATACCCTTTTGCTTATATTTTTTGTGAATATTGTCGTACTATGTACATCCCCGTGTTGTGCCTTTCGCATATGCATCATGCGTGGGTTTCGTCTTTGATCCCCTCACTTTAGCAAACCAACAGAGGGTCCGTGTCGCCTTCTTAAAAAACATACGTTGGGTGCCATGCTGCCCAAACGTTGTATCCAAGAAGGAAACAATTTCTCAGGCTCTCGTATTCGTAAATTGCATCTGTGTCATATGCATTTCTTCATGCATTCATCCATTCCACCCATGATAGATGTAGGAGTTTTGTTTCGCACTAGATTTTATTTCACTTTAGTAAAACATGGGATCAAGTCAAAAGCCTTCGCTTAAAAAGAGGTTCTATCAAGTCAAAATCAAGAGCTTAGAGGTCACCAGTTTATGAAAGTTGGGGCAATTAATGGGTCAACTTCAACGGCAAGCCTTCCGCAAAGCCTATGGTAAGATTTGGGACCTAGCTAGGGTAGAAGTCTCCATGGAACCGATTGCATCCCTTTCCCAGTATTATGACCAGCCCCTAAGGTGCTTCACATTTGAGGACTTCCAGCTAGTGCCGACTGTGAAAGAGTTTGAAGAAATCCTGGGATGCCCACTGGGAGGAAGGAAGCCATATCTTTTCTCTGGGTTCTATCCCTCCTCGACAAGAGTTGCCAAGGTAGTGAAAATCTCAGCACAAGAGTTGGACCGGGTAAAGCAAAACAGGAATGGGGTAGTCGGAGTACCAAGGAAGTGTTTGGAGGAAAGGGCAAAGGCCTTGGAAAATCAAGGCGAATGGGCTTTCTTTTATTGACATCTTGGCGCTTTTGATCTTTGGAGTTGTCCTCTTTCCGAATATGGAAGGGTTAGTGGACCTAGTAGTGATTGACGCTTTCCTCGCCTTTCAACATGGCAAGGAAAGCCCGGTCGTCGCCATTTTGGCCATGTATGACACGTTCGACCGAGGATGTGAAAAGAGCGGCGCAAGAATTGTTTGTTGTGCACTGGCTCTCTATGTGTGGCTGGTTTCACACCCTTTTCTCCAAGAAGGTAGGCCCGTCTATCCGCTACAAGGTCACCGCTCGTGCGTCGAAAAAGGAAAGGCGAATTGGGACCAACTCTTGGCTAACATGGAGGGGCGTCTGTTAATTGGTTCCCTCGCTAGAAGGAAGGAAGAATCAGGATTCTATCTTCATGTGAAGGATGTCCAAATGTTCCCTTGATGGAACAAGGGATTGTATTAATTATAATCCCATCCTCGCCATAAGACAGCTTGGCTACCCCATGAGAGGAGTGCCATCAGACGAAAGCATCACGCCTTTCATCGCACGGGGTTTTAGTGACCACAACGCGAGGGTACTCCAAGGAGTTCGCAAGGCATGGGATGCGGCGTGAAGAAAGGATAGAGAGCTTAGGGGAAGCAGTAATGGGATCATCAGCGGCTATCATAAGTGGCTGAGAGTCCGAACACAAGGACTGGATTGGCTCCCAAATCTAAAGACTGTGAGAGACGATGAGGTTAAAGCTTCGGAAGAAAGTGATGAGGTACAAGCCCTAAAGGCAGAGCTTGAAAGAGCCTGGGTAGTCGAAGAGAAGTTCAAGTCCATAGCCATCAAAGTCTGAAAAGAGTATGATGAACTAAGGGATGTCAATATGGCCACCGATGAAGCCTTGGAATGAGAAACCAAGAAGGCCCGAAAGAAAGAACACGACCAAAGCAAAGTTTTGAGGGGCTTTATAGGGCAGCAATAGTGAGCTCAAGCTCCGAAGAGGTGAAAGGAATCATCACGGGTCAAAGGCATGATCTTGAAGGACGAGCTAAAGGTTTGCCTTAGGTCGAAAAGAAATTTGTCCCAACAGTTAAGCGAGACTGAAGGGAATATGTGGGCCATCATCGATAAGTGCAAAGAGAAGCTAAATCTAGCGGCGACTCACGAGCAAAGGCTAGAGGATGAGTACGCCAAGATATCAGCAGAAAGGGAAGCAAGGGAAAGGGTAATTGATTCATTGCACCAAGAGGCAACAATGAGGATGGACCGATTTGCTCTTACTTTGAACAGGAGTCAAGAACTTCCCCGATTGCTAGCCAAGGCCAAAGCAATGGCGGACACCTACTCCGCCCCCAAGAAGATCCACGGACTTCTCAGCTATTGTCAACATATGATAGACTTAATGGACCATATGATTAGAAACCGCTAGGAAGTTTGTATTGTCGCTCAGATCTTGACTAGTTATAACTTTTTGAATAAAATGAGTTTATCCCACGTTTTTACTCCAAAAATCAGTGCGAATCAAGTCACTCCCGCATTTTATCTCTAGCATGCATTGTATGTTGGTCTCGTCCTTTGTCACGGGAAGCCGGAAGGTCCATATCACCTTCTTAATTGTACACATGGGGCACTGCGCCCCCAAATGCGCAAGTAAGAAGAGATAATTTTCCGGGCTCTCGTGTCCGTAAAATGCATTCATATCATGCATCGCATAAGCATCTCTTCATAACATCATAATGGACATATCCTGCATTTTTCCGTTATCATATTCCAGCCTCACATTTTGCATGAGTCATGGCATCATCATGCATATGCGTTCAACAAACTTTTTGATCTACAAAATTGCATACCATTTGTTTTCATGTTTGCTCATCCTTGCGTTTTCCTCTACAAAACAAAAACAAAAAAGGGGGAAGCGTGAAACTTCACACTACATTCTTAGTTTCATGTGTTAGGCACCACGAGCCAACCATGTTGGGATCATAAACCCGTTTCACTTAAAAACAAAATAATTGAACATGGTACCTAATGCATGGTTAACTAGGAAATGGTGTTTCTTCGGGCATCTCAATTTCATAATTACATTTTCCATGCATAAGCTTAAAGTATGCCCGAGTCATTCATCCCTATGAGATGTTGTTGAAGTATTGGCGATCAGAATTGCCATTCCTTGGATTATAGGGTTGAACCAAGCTCATGCTTTTACAAAAAGGTTCATCAAGTCAAGTTGAAATATGGAAGTAACCGTCTTGCAAAATTGGGGCAAAAGATGAATCGAGTCACATCACTGCTTCGTCTACTGCCAAACATATTTAGGATTATTGATGCCCTTGTTACTTCCAGTTTCACCTTGACAAAGATGTCATGGACCATGTTGAAAATCTAAATTGATTCAACCCCATATCTTGCGTAAAAATTCGCAATACTTCAACTGTACATCATTCGCATGCATCCATGCTTTTCATTGGTTGCATTGCTCGTTGCATTCTTTCCTTGAAAAATAAAATAAAATGAACTTAATCATTGTTATAAAAAAGAAAGGGACACGCTTTACGACCCCCTTACCGAACTTGTGCTAGAGCTAGAGTAATGGGTGAAGTAGAGGAGATACAAGAGAAGATGAAGGCCGACATGGAGGCCATTAAAGAGAAAATGGCCACAATGATGGAGGCCATGATGAGCGTGAAGAAGATAATGGAAGCCAATGCGGTTGCAATTGCCGCTACCAGCGTTGTTGCTAAGGTGAACCCGACGTCCCCATCCGGCCTCAAGCAAATGAATCATCCAACCTCAAATATGGTAGGCAAAGATTTAGGAAGTACGGGCGGCCCCCATGATGTGCAAATTCAAAACGAGCACGCCTTCCCGTCATATGGCTTGCCTCTCAACTATACGCCACCCAATGGGGCGTACACTCCCAATAAGAATGTCAATAACTCCACTCCTATACCCATTGAAAGCCAGCAACCCCAAACTGATCATGCACATGTCTCTTAAACCGTGGAAGAGACCCATGAAATTCCCCATCACAATCTAGCCGACTTCGAGCCTTGGCTCGGATATACCACTGAAGGGCAAGCATTTGGTGGTATACCCCTACAAAACCCTTTGGAGGGCCCTCAGTATCACCCATAACTGCACCTCTTGCATTCCACAGCGGTTAAAAACCCTCATGACTATGGCAGGAATGGGAAAGTTGGATCATCTAGAGGAAAGGCTCAGGGCCATTGAAGGAGGTGAAGATTATGCCTTTGCTAACCTAGAAGAGTTGTTCCTAATACCCAAACATGGTCATTCCCAAGTTCAAGGTGCCGGACTTTGGCAAGTACAAGGGGACTACTTGCTCCAAGAACCGTCTAAAGATGTACTGTCGGAAGATGGGGGCATACGCAAAAGATGAGAAACTGCTGATACATTTTTCCTGAGAAAGTCTTACTAGGACAACTGTCGCCTGGTATACTAACTTAGGAACCTTCTTGAGTCCATTCTTGGAAGGACCTAATGGTTGCCTTCATTAAGCAGTGTCAGTACAATTCTGATATGGCTCCGGATAGGATGCAACTACAAAAAGTGTGCAAAAAGGGGGCACGAATCTTTCAAAGAATACGCCCAAAGATGGAGAGACTTGGCAACTCAAGTAGCACCCCCAAAAACAGAGAAAGAGATTATCACAATGATAGTAGACACGTGACCGGTGTTCTACTATGAAAAAAATGGTGGGTTACACACCTTCAAGTTTTACAGATTTGGTCTTCGCCAGCAAAAAGATCGAAGTGGATCCGAAAAGAGGCAAATTTGATCATCCTACTAGGACGACTGAGAAAACTGGGGCAAATGAAGAGGGTGAGAAAGAGGGAGAAACCCATGCTGTGACTATCATTCCTATACGGCCAAGTTTCCCACCAACCCAACAATGTCATTACTCAGCCAATAACAAACCTCCTCCTTACCCCACCACCCAATTATCCACAAAGGCCATCCCTAAATCAACCACAAAGCCTGTCTACCGCACTTCCAATGACGAAGACCACCTTTAGCACAAACCAAAAAAACACCAACAAAAAGGAATTTTGCAGCAAAAAGCTTGTAGGGTTCACCCCAAATTCCGTTGTCATATGCTAAACTTGATCCCATATCTACTTGATAATTCAATGGTAGCCATAACCCTAGCCAAGGTTCATCAACCTCCATTTCTCCGAGAATTCGACTCGAACGCAATGTGTGCTTGTCACGGAGAAGCCCCGGGGCGTTCCATTGAGCATTGTAGGGCTCTGAAGTGTAGGGTGCGAGGTCTAATTGATGCTGGCTGAAATTTGAGGAGAATCGTGTGTAAATCCTGACATTGACAAGAGATGCCACACATGGGGCAATTTTGAAAGCTGTTGTTAGATGTCTCTAATGACTCACCAGGATTTTCAACTTTCACCGGAATGTGGGTGTAAGCCATTGGTCTGTTTGCTCAAGCAACCTGCGATCCTGAGTGTTGACTTCCAAGACCGTTCAATCAGAGATTACTCATCTTGCACGTTGGTGGGGGTGCCGTAAAACAACGACAAAGTTCAAAACAAATAAGTTTCAAAATAAAAAATAAAAAGGCATTTGATTGACTGTGTTTTCAAGTAAAAATATAGACGTTCATGTGACCTCATTTTGTCTTTTTAGAGAGAAGTGAGTTATCAAGAATAGGATGTTGGACAAATGGCCTCAGTTACCTTAAGAAAAAGGGGGGTTGAATTAAGATGCAAAGACTATTCCCCAATTGAACTATCACTCTTTCTTTTTGGATTAACAATGCACCCTTAACGTGAATTACTCAAAAGACAATTCAAAATAAACTTCTTTAAAGCAAAAGATAAATAGCAATAAAAGAAGTTTAAAGGAAGAGAGGAATGCAAACTTGATTTATACTGGTTCGGCCACTTCCCGCGCCTACGTCCAGTCCTCAAGCAACCCACTTGAGATTTTCCACTCTCTTTGTAAAACTCCTTTTACAAAGTTTGTACCACACAGGGACAACCCTTCCCTTGTGTTCAAGAATCCTCTACAATAAGAGACTCTCAGTCTCTTAATCCCTTTTCAGAAGTAAGAAGAAGAGAAGAAGAAATCTCTCTTAAAAGGGATAGATTGTACAATGAAGACCAATCAAAATTCCTTATTGAATATGCAAGTGGTTGACCAAGGAATCTTTTGAGAGGATAAGACATTTCAGTTCAGAAAAACTCTTGATCTTTCGAGAGGATAAAACTGTTTGGGCAATGAAAACTCACTTTAAAACATTTGAATGGCCATTCATAAATCATTTGAATAGATATGTCTCTTGGAAATTATTTTCTGAAAATCCCCTCTTGTAATCAATTACAAGACTTATGTAATCAATTACAGGTTTTAAAAATTTGAATTAAAACATTTTCAAACTGCTGGTAATCGATTACCAGAGAGCAAATCTCAATTTGAAAGGATAGAATTCCTTGGTCAAACCTTTTGCTTCTTCAATTTGGAAACTTCTTCCTAAGATTCTAGAGATCAACTTGATCATATATCTTGATTTTCTTGGATTCTTGTCTTGAATAAAACTTAGAAGCACTTGATCCTTTAGCATCATCAAGACATCAAAACATCTTGCTTCTACATAGGAGTCATTTGACTTAATCCATCAACTGAAAGATCCTTCAACTATTTCTCGTCCTTAGAAAATTCTTTTTGCAAGAATCAACTGCTTCTTTCATTCTTCCTCACTACGAGGTCGTGAAAACAAGACAACACTTGGTACCTCTAAGCCCTACACTGGGGCAACGAAAGGCACCATGCAAAAACCTCAAGCGAACCTAGGGGCAGATTAGAAGTTCTCACCCAATAGGTTCCCTCCTACAAGGTCATGACGAAAGACAACGATTGGTACCTTAAAGCCTTACACTGGGGCAATGAGGGGCACCGTTCATGAGCCTCAAGTGAACATAGGGGCCGATCAAAAGTTCTCACCCATCGAGGTTTTTAACAAAAAAAAGGGGGACAAGCCCTGGAATTTCAATAGATTGATTAATTATCAAACGACTCCATTCCCGTCACTCCAAAACGGTCAAGTGACTAAATCAAAAAGAACATACACTCTGAGGGAGTTCCCGGAGAGATTTGCAAAAAGATAGGATGAGGTTGCATGAATTATCACCTTTTTCAAAAGGGCAGTCAATCTGTGTTTTCCAAAAAATAAATAAATAAATAAATAAATAAATCAAAATCAAAATCACAAAATAGGGAATGAATGCCATGAACATTGTACAACTTTCCATTACATTGCATTGTTTCATATAAAGTCCGCATTTACCCAAATTTCACAACGAAGGTTGCATGCATTTGCATCCCTCAAAATCATGTTAACTACATAGATTCCCTACATCTAAATGTCCAAATCTTGTGGATTTGGGATGACCGGCCCTCTCGATGAGTCGATCTCTTGCTTTCTCATAAGGGTTGACCCTTGGGTACTTGTACCTATCACTTTTAGAGGACTACACGTCCTCGCCAACAGAGGGCTGCACGCCCTCACCTTCAGAGGACTACATGTCCTCGCCTTGAGAGGGCTACATGCCCTCGCCTTGGGTACTAGTTACCCTCACCGTTGAGAGGACTACACGTCCTCGCCTTGAGAGGACTACATGTCCTCACCATCAGAGGGCTGCACGCCCTCACCTCCAGAGGACTACATGTCCTCGCCTTGAGAGGGCTACACGCTCTCACCTTGGGTACTAGTTACCCTCACCGTTGAGAGGACTACACGTCCTTGCCTTGAGAGGACTACACGTCCTCACCATCAGAGGACTACACGTCCTCACCACCAGAGGGCTGCACGCCCTCACCTCCAGAGGACTATAAGTCCTTGCCTTGAGAGGGCTACACGCCCTCACCTTGGGTACTAGTTACCCTCACCGTTGAGAGGACTACACGCCCTCGCCTTGAGAGGACTACACGCCCTTACCTCCAGAGGACTACATGTCCTCGCCTTGAGAGGGCTACACGCCCTCACCTTGGGTACTAGTTACCCTCACCGTCAGAGGACTACACGTCCTCGCCTTGAGAGGATTACACGTCCTCACCACCAGAGGGCTGCACGCCCTCACCTCCAGAGGACTATAAGTCCTCGCCTTGAGAGGGCTACACACCCTCACCTTGGGTACTAGTTACCTTCACCTTCAGAGGACTACACGTCCTCGCCTTCAAAGGGTCATGTACCTTCAACTTCAGAGGACTACACGTCCTCGCCGTCAAAGGGTCATGTGCCTTCACCTTTGTAGGGCTACATGCCCTCACCTTCAGAGGACTACACGTCCTCACCTTTAGAGGACTACACGTCCTCGCCATCAGAGGACTACATGTTCCCCATTTTCAAAGGGGGGCATGCCCTCACCTTTAGAGGATTGCACGTCCTTGCCATCATAGGACTACACTCCCTCGCCTTCGAAAGGCGACACGTCCTGAACTTCAGAGGGCTACACGCCCTCGCCTTTAGAGGACTACGCGTCCTCACTTTCAGTGGGCTCCATATCCACACCTTAAGATAATTTAAGGTCCTCTGTCCTTAAATGCTTAACCGAGACTTGCACTCCCGGTTAAGGGACCAGTAGTTTCTTTTTAACGGTTCCTGGGCCACCCCCTGATATTGGAGGAGGGCCAACTATGCGAGCACAACCAGAGAGGGAGGCTATCACACAGCTACTATGCATACTGGGGCAAGATTTCACCCGTGCCGCTGCAAAGAGAAGAGTGCGGACCATGCGCACCAACATGACCACTCTTACACAGATATACATGACATTGCTACTTAGCAACATTCTGCCCAGCGACCGCAATGCCAATCTCCCCCTGCGGAAGTATCAGTTGGTCTGTGCCGTCCCGACATGGGTAAGTATGCATATGGTTCAACTGATTTCTGATACCATTTATTTGTTTGCAGGGATCGCACCCACAAAGACACCCAGTGAACCTGAAGAAGTCCAACAGGGCCCTGGGGTTTCCAGCTCTGGTTACGGGCCTCTATCAGTCCTACAGGGTGCCCGTACCCCCCCGGCAAGGTCACGTCATCATAGGTAAGTATGCACATCGCTCAACTGATTTCTGATTTCATCTATTGTTTGCAGGGATCGAGACTGCAAGACACCTAGTGGACCCGAAGAAGTCCAACAGGGTCTTGGAATTGTCAAGCTCTAATTACGGGTCTCTGTCAGTTCTACGGAGTACCTGTCACCTCCAGCAAGGGCATCAGGCCCCCTACTAATCGAGCTTTCATCAAGAAGTATTGCGCCCCAGACAGGCGCAGGGCGAAACACCACAACAGCATTGGGATGGTCGGCAGCGGGAAACAGACGCACCGCCATCACCTCTAGAGTTCACCTCTGCTCATCCACAAAAAGGTTTGAGTATTGCCTACACAACATGGCCGACCAATAGGCGACCAAGTCCAAAGCCAAATGTAAGAAAAGTACTAGGTCAGTGACCGACAAGTCATAAGGCGTCCAGCTAAAGACGTTAAAGAAGCGCTACTAGGAGGCAACCTAGTACCTTTTGAATCTATGCTTGTTATTTGATCACTTTTTATAGTATGATGCACCTAGTTGCTCATGATCCTGGGGATTTAAATAAAACAAGCGCAAGCTCGGAAGGTAGTCATACCTCACAAAATATATATATGTATGTTTAGGTAGTGAAAATACCTTAGATATGCATGTATGTAAACAAAAAAAACACTTCACAAAATATATATGTATGTTTAGGTAGAAAGATACCTTAGATATGCATGTATGTAAACAAAAAAATACCTCACAAAACATATATATGTATGTTTAGGTGGCAAGATACCTTGGATATGCATGTATATAGCAAAAATACCTCACAAAAATATGCACATGTTTAGGTAGCAAAATACCTCATGAAAAAAAAAGAAGAAAAAAAAACAAACAAGAAAAAGAAATAAACAAATGATAATGATAAAAAAATGAGAAAAAAGAAAAAAATAAGTTGTCAAGCTGAAAAACCAACATGCTTTTGAAAAGAGATGACTTCCAACTTTTCTTTGGAAAAATTCACTGATCATAACTAGTTTTTGAAAAAATGTGTATACACCTGAAGGGTGAATGCTGTGAAGATTTTCCCAGACGCCCAAAATGGACTCGGATGAATGCACAAATTGATAAAAGAACATATTTTGGAAACGTTGGGTTGACTAAAATAGAGGAAATGAATCCTGAGCCCTAGCATCACATGACCATAAAAATTTGACACTTGAGTGTCCGCATAGGTGCATGCATAACCAGTTTTGCATAAAATTTCCAAATCATCATTTTTGCATTTGTGTCATGGAAATAATGTGGGGCATCCCTTTTTATCCTTGAACCAAACCAAACCCTGACATGTATCATGTCTAGCCATTCTACAAGCCTTGAGCCAAAATCCTGACTCACCATAAACCTTACCCTCGGAAGCAAAAAAAAAAAAAAAAGGGGAAGGAAAGGAAATTCCCAATCAAAGAGTGGGAGAAAGAAAAAAGAAAAGAAAGAAAATTCCCAACCAAAGAATGGGAGAAAGTAAAAAAGAAGGAAGCTCCTGGTCAAAGAAACCAGAAGAAATGTGCAGAGAGGTCTTTGGATCGGACAATATCTGAACAATACAGAATTGTCGCCAAATGAACAAAAAAAGAAGGAAAGGAAACCACGACCTAAAATGGTCTTCTCCCTTTGATTACCAACCAAAATCTCGTGCGCTAGCGACCTTTTTTTCGCCCCGCACTAAACAAAAAAAAACAGAAAAAGAAAAAGCCGGAAAAATCAAAAGCCAAAAACACACAAAAGCCGAAAAAAAAAACCACCAAAAGAACCCATTCCCAAGGGAAGCCCTATTGATCCATGATCACGCATGTAATTTTTGATTTGATAGGAAGTAATTTGCAAAGTCAAGTCATGACATATCTATGGTTCGGAATTAGGATGAAACACTTACCTGTGCGAGATTGATACACTTTGAGTGATTTTCTTCTATTTTTGTCAGACCCAGTGTTTCCTCTAAATGTTCATTTAGAAACGAAATGCTAACATCCAAAATCTCATTTATGGTTATGGGGGGATTTCATCAGTAGACTCTCCTTCCCCGGTAAACGCATTGTTTTCCACTCAAAAAAGCGTATGCTGCTCTAATCAGTTGGAATATTTATCTCTTTACTAAAGCATGTTTGCATTTTAGCAAAGAAAACACCGAGACTTTTTCAAGTCTCACCAGTTATCCAGAACTACGTAGGTCTGAGTTCCTCATTGGAGGATACGTAGGAGCAAGAGCCTCGCTTTTGTCGACCACACCGCCTTTTGTTGCCATGACTCAAGAGCTGGTAGCCCGCGGAGACACCTTACGGTTATCCGCACCCTTTTGTCATCCAGAGGCGGCGGGCCCGATGACAAGCAGAGACCAAGTTTGGTCATTCTGCACCCTTGTATCATCCAGAGGCGACGGGCCCGATGATACGCGGAGATACCTTACGGTTATCCGCACCCTTTTGTCATCCAGAGGCGGCGGGCCCGATGACAAGCAGAGACCAAGTTTGGTCATTCTGCACCCTTGTATCATCCAGAGGCGGCGGGCCCGATGATACGCGGAGATACCTTACGGTTATCCGCACCCTTTTTTCATCCAGAGGCGGCGGGCCCGATGACAAGCAGAGACCAAATTTGGTCATTCTGCACCCTTGTATCATCCAGAGGCGGCGGGCCCGATGATACGCGGAGATACCTTACAGTTATCCGCACCCTTTTGTCATCCAGAGGCGGCGGGCCCGATGACAAGCAGAGACCAAGTTTGGTCATTCTGTACCCTTGTATCATCCAGAGGCGGCGGGCCCGATGATACGCGGAGATACCTTACGGTTATCCGCACCCTTTTGTCATCCAGAGGCGGCGGGCCCGATGACAAGCAGAGACCAAATTTGGTCATTCTGCACCCTTGTATCATCCAGAGGCGGCGGGCCCGATGATACGCGGAGATACCTTACGGTTATCCGCACCCTTTTGTCATCCAGAGGCGGCGGGCCCGATGATGCGCGGAGATACCTTACGGTTATCCGCACCCTTTTGTCATCCAGAGGCGGCGGGCCCGATGACAAGCAGAGACCAAGTTTGGTCATTCTGCACCCTTGTATCATCCAGAGGCGGCGGGCCCGATGATACGCGGAGATACCTTACGGTTATCCGCACCCTTTTGTCATCCAGAGGCGGTGGGCCCGATGACAAGCAGAGACCAAGTTTGGTCATTCTGCACCCTTGTATCATCCAGAGGCGGCGGGCCCGATGATACGCGGAGATACCTTACGGTTATCCGCACCCTTTTTTCATCCAGAGGCGGCGGGCCCGATGACAAGCAGAGACCAAGTTTGGTCATTCTGCACCCTTGTATCACCCAGAGGCGGCGGGCCCGATGATACGCGGAGATACCTTACGGTTATCCGCACCCTTTTGTCATCCAGAGGCGGCGGGCCCGATGACAAGCAGAGACCAAGTTTGGTCATTCTGCACCCTTGTATCATCCAGAGGCGGCGGGCCCGATGATACGCGGAGATACCTTACGGTTATCCGCACCCTTGTATCATCCAGAGGCGGCGGGCCCGATGATACGCGGAAATACCCGAGTGGTTATCCGTATAAACATTCTTTTGCTATCTGTAAGACAGAACGCTTGATAGCATGCAGAGGCTGACATAGTCTTCTGCACCTTTTGTTCCTCCGGGAACAACAAGTCATTTACATGCGGAAATTTTATGGTCACCCGCGACTCTCGTCAACCGAGAGGAGCGAAATTAGTGTCATACACTAATTTTCGTCCGGGGACCTTTGCTTGATGACATGCGACCTTTCTTTGGTCCTTGTGAGGTGCTTGGCACCCATCATTAGGCAATTTGTGAAATTCCGGGAGCAACAAGTCATTTCATGTGGAGATTTTATGGTCACCCGCGACTCTCGTCAATCGAGAGGAACGAAATTAGTGTCTTATCTTTACTTTCCTTTTATCTCCAATAAAAGACAAGTAAAGAGGGGCAACTGTCATACCCTAATTTCGTCTAGGGACCTTTGCTTGATGACATGCGACTTTTCTTTGGTCCTTGTGAGGTGCTTGACACCCATCATTAGGCAATTTGTGAAATTCTGGGACATGCCGAAAAACCAAAAATATATTGATGCACAATCCGTAAGTTTCCGTGACACACCGGAAATCAAATGGAAGCATCGTTGCATAATTAAGTGAGGTTCCGTAACATTCCGTAAGTCAAAAAGGGGATGATTATGTAATCCGCAAGGTTCCGTAACATTACGGAAAGAAAACAAGTATCGTTACGAAATTCGTAAGTTTCCGTAACTTTACGAAAAAAGAATCACCAAAAAAATAGAGGGGGGTGTACTTAGCAAAAATGGGGGTGCAAATAGCACCCAAGCCCACTTGGGCCCTCCAGAATATTCCTCCAGAAGGCTGTTGCTTCTGGAGGAAGCAACCTGGCTCGCCTGGGCGAGCTGAGCTCGCCTGGGCGAGCTGGGCGGCAACCACCTCCCCTATTTTGCTATAAATAGGGGAGGAAGTGAAGAAGAAAAGGGGTTCAGCCCCTTTGGCACTTCTCTCTCTTTCGAATTTGCTTGGAAAAATTGTTTCCGTGAAGAAAATATAAGCCGAGGCGCTTCCGAAACGTTTCCGTAACGTTTTCCGTGAAGAATTTCGCAAAGGTTTCAACCGTTCTTCGACGTTCTTCATTCGTTCTTCATCGTTCTTCGATCTTCAACGGGTAAGTACCTCGAACCAAGCTTTTCGATTCATTCTATGTACCTGTAGTGGTCCACATTGTGTTTCGTGCATTTTTATTCTCGTTTTGTTTACTTTTTATACCCCCTGTTGACGTGCTTAAGCCATTTTACTTAAGTCATTTCTCGCTTAACTTAAAAATAAAATAAATTTCCACCGAACGTTTGAATTGTATTATCCATTAACTTCGGTTAAAATAAATTCCGACCGTTCGGTCGTGCCGTAACCACGTTGGAAATCAAAAAGAGGTAAAAAATAATATAATAATCAAAAAGACATCTTTTAGTAAAATAAAGCGGAAAATCAATCGGACGTTTTCTCTTTGGGATTTCTCATTCTTAATCGAATTGATTAATAACTAAAGTGAAACTAAAGGCTAAAATCAATTCGCCTAGTCAAGCTCGTCCATAAAAATAGGCTTTTGAAGTTTGTCATTTCATTTTCTCACTAAGTAAAATGGATCATTTTTAAGGTCCAACGCCTTAAAATGATCACCTCTTAAAGTAAAAAAGAACTACGTAGGTCTGATTTTCTCATCCCAAATTGAGGAATACGTAGGAGCAAAGGGAAACACCCTTGTCGACCACAAAAAGAGAAAATATAAAAAGGGTATAAAGGATATAGAGACATAAAAAGGGAACATAAAAAAATCAAAGTCATGTTTGCACATTTGATTAAAGGTTGCCGTCCCTTGGGGCGGACGTGTGGGGTGCTAATACCTTCCCCGTGCGTAAATACAACTCCCGAACCTTTCACTTAAAAGTTCGTAGATCGCGTCTTTTCCGGTTTTTCCGACGTTTTCCTCAAATAAACGTTGGTGGCGACTCCGCGCGTATTCCTTTCGTGGAACACGCATCCCGCGAGTCTCGCGTCGCCCTCCCGCCGAAGGGTAGGTTGCGACATGAGGCCAATAAAAATGTTCTTGTAATGTTTCTAGAGTCTTTTGGACCCCAAGATGCCCCATTAAACCTCCTTCATGTGCTTCACAAACAAGCAAGTTTCTTGTAGAACATTTAGGCACACACAATTTGTTTTCTTTGAAAAGAAAGCCTTCATGTCTAAAGAAACCATTTTCTGAAAAAATTTCACAATTTTTAAAAATTTCACCAAAAATTTCATCACTTTCATGCATGCTTTTCAAACATTCAAGACCAATAAATTTTGTTTCAAGCATAGAAAGTAGTGCATGACACTGAGAAAGAGCATCGGCTACAATATTACCTTTTCCCTTTTTATGTTTGATAACATAAGGGAATTGCTCTAGGAATTCCACCCACTTGGCATGCCTTTTGTTAAGCCTACCTTGTCCCTTGATATATTTGAGGGATTCAAGGTCACTATGAATGACAAATTCCTTGGGATAAAGATAGTGTTGCCATGTTTTCAAAGCCCGCACTAAGGCATACAACTCCTTATCATAAGTTGAATAGTTAAGGGTAAGACCACTTAACTTTTCACTAAAATAAGCAATTGGATGGCTTTCTTGCAACAACATTGCCCCAATCCCAACATTTGAAGCATCACACTCAATTTCAAAAGTTTTTTGAAATTTTGGCAACGCAAGTATGGGGGCATTAGTTAGCTTTTGCTTAAGAGCATTGAAAGCTTCTTCTTGTTTCTCTCCCCATTTGAAACCAACATTTTTCTTGAGCACTTCATTGAGAGGTGCTTCCAATGTGCTAAAATCCTTCACAAATCGTCTATAAAAACTTGCTAAGCCATGAAAACTCCTCACCTCGGTCATAGACTTAGGTGTAGGCCATTCTTGAATAGCCCTAACCTTCTCCTCATCAACTTGCACTCCTTTTGAACTCACAACAAAACCAAGAAACACAACATGGTTAGTACAAAAGATGCATTTTTCAAGATTGGCATACAATTTTTCTTCTCTAAGCACACACAAGACAAATTTTAAATGATCAATATGCAAATCAAGTGAAGTGCTATAGATAAGAATATCATCAAAGTACACCACAACGAACTTTCCTATGAACTCTCTCAAGATATGATTTATTAATCTCATGAAAGTGCTAGTAGCGTTAGTTAGGCCAAAATTGTATCCACTTTTTAAATCGATTTTAGAGAAGTAACATGCACCATGCAATTCATCAAGTAAATCGTCAAGCCTAGGTATAGGATGCCTACATTTAATGGTGATGTTATTAAGGGCTCTACAATCAGAACACATACGCCATGTCCCATCCTTTTTAGGGTCCAAAATCATCGGGACAGCACAAAGACTCATACTATCTCTTACCCAACCTTTGCTAATGAGTTCATCCACTTGTCTTTGAATCTCTTTGGTTTCTTGTGGATTACTTCTATAGGCTGGCCTACTGGGCATAGAAGCTCCCGGAATGAGATCAATTTGATGCTCAATTCCCCTCAAAGGTGTAGTCCACTTGGTACACTTGATGCAAACATGTCTTCAAAATCTTGCAAAAGGGATTTAACCCTAGAAGGCACTTCAAAATCATCAAAAGTGTTAGTGGTCAAAATCTTATTTTTGCAAAGCAAGATGTATAGTGACTATTTAGCACGAAACAACCTCTTGACCTCACTTTTTGTGGCTAAATAGCTCTCCCTCACTTCAAGTGTTTCACTCTTCTTTTGTTCACTCTTTTTCCTCTCAAGTGTTTCCCTCTTTTTCACACTCTCAAGTGTTTTGCTCACTTTTTCTTTTTCTCTCTTCTCTTGAAGAAGTTTTTCTCTTATTTTCTTTTGATCCTCACACACTTCTTGTGGACTCAATGGTTTGAGCACAATCTTATTGTCTTGGTGCATGAAAGAGATCTTGTTGGTGTAACCGTCATGATTGGCTCTTTTATCAAATTGACATGGTCTCCCTAAAAGTAAGTGGCTGGCCTCCATAGGAACAACATCACAAAGTACCTTATCATTGTATTTCCCAATTGAAATTTCCACTTCAACTTGCTGCCTCACTTGCACCACTCCATCTTTACTAAGCCATTGAAGTTTGTATGGCCTAGGATGTGGTTTAGTAGCTAAATTTAGCTTTGACACTAATCTAGCACTAGACACATTGGTGCAACTACCTCCATCAATGATCACCATGCACACCTTGCCATCGATTAAACATCTAGTGTGAAAGATGTTTTCTCTTTGGTTCTCCTCCACAGGCTTCAATTGACCACCAAGTAACCGCCTAATCATCAACAAATCTCCCTCCGGAGTCTCCTCTTCCTCTACGTACTCACTCTCCTCTTCCTCTTCAACATCGGATTCACTTATATATTCTCCATCTCTAAGAACCATGGACCTTTTGTTAAGGCACTCATAAGCATAGTGTCCTAGGCCTTGGCACTTGAAACACTTCACATCTCTACTCCTTTTAGAGGGTTCCTCGTAGGACTTTGAACGAGTTTTTGATGGGGTAGGTGTGGAATTACTAGAAGTTTTTGATGGGGTAGATGTGGAATTACTAGAAGAACCAAAGTTGGTAGAACTCCTCGAGTGGAAATATCTTGTACAAAAGAAACCATGACATGGTGTTGCTTCGATGTGTGGATGCAAAAGAGGGCAAACAAATGCTAATGGAGGTGCATGAAGGATCCTTTGGTACACATGCCAATGGACATGTCATGGCCCGAAAGATTCTGAGGGCAGGGTATTACTAGCACACTATGGAGAACGATTGTTGCGTTTATGTGAGGAAATGCCATAAATCCCAAACCTTTGCTGATAATGTTAATGCTCCTCCTGTACTATTCAACATATTGGAAGCACCGTGGCCATTCTTAATGTGGGGCAGAGATGTGATCGGGGCCATCGAACCCAAGGCTTCAAATGGGCATCACTTCATTCTAGTCGCCATTGATTACTTCACCAAATGGGTGGAAGTAGCTTTATATGCCAGCGTGACTAGAAGTGTGGTGATTAAATTCACTAAGAAGGAGATAATCTGCAGATATGGGTTACCCATGAAGATCATCACCAATAATTCCACTAATTTAAACAACAAGATGATGAAGGAAATGTGTGAGGACTTCAAAATCCAACACCGTAATTCCACGCCTTATAGGCCAGAGATGAATGGGGCAGTTGAGGCTGCCAATAAGAACATCAAGAAAATTGTTCAGAAGATGACCATGTCATACAAGGATTGGCACAAGATGCTCCCCTTTGAATTGCATGGTTATCGAACTTTTGTATGCACATCTACTAGAGCAACCCCTTTCTCTTTGGTGTATGGGATGGAAGTAATGCTCCCGTTTGAGGTGGAGGTTCCTTATTTGAGAATCCTAGCAAAGTCGGGATTGGAAGAATTAGAGTGGGCCCAGGCACGCTTTGATCAGTTAAATTTTATCGAGGGTAAGAGGTTGGTTGTCATGAGCC
This sequence comes from Glycine max, assembly GCF_000004515.6. Classification (NCBI taxonomy): domain Eukaryota; kingdom Viridiplantae; phylum Streptophyta; class Magnoliopsida; order Fabales; family Fabaceae; genus Glycine; species Glycine max. The sequence goes on from NC_038250.2 coordinate 40,150,852, forward strand.
ATGGGCGGCTATATCAGAGCAAAGACAAAAACGCTTTTGACAAGAGGGTGCGCTCGCGTAAGTTTATTGAGGAAGACCTTGTTCTAAAGAAAGTGTCGCAGGTTCAAAAGGATCACAGAGGGAAATGGGCCCAAAACTATGAAGGATCGTTTGTGGTGAAGAAGGCTTTCTCAGGAGGAGCGTTATTGCTCACGAACATGGATAATGAAGAGTTACCTTCGCCTATTAATTCCAACATCGTCAAACGATATCACGCGTGATACTTGGGGCATTTCAAAGGCTCAATGTTTGAACCTCCTTAAGGACTCGTTAGGATCTCCAGGTCTTAAGTTTTCTGTAAACAATAATCGCAACATTAATAAATATGGATTAATGATTTGCATCTCTCCCTCTAGTGTTGTGTCATCTGTATTTTTTTTATTGTTGTTAGGCATGAGGTATACTCTCATTTTTTTTCGCTCACTCTCACGATCGGTATTTCGGAGCCATTCAACACGTTCAACAGGGGTGTCGTAAGCGTTAAGTAAAATTGAACATGACAATGAAAAAGAGAAAAATCACAACATCTGTTTAATTATTACGTTTAACGTTCAATCATAGACATGCATGCATCTGCATCTTATCATCAAAGTATCTTGCAATAGGGAAGATGAATGAAAGATTGTTTTGGGTGATGGTCAGCACCACACCAACTTGGGTAAGCCTAGGGGCAAGTGGAAAGGTGATGCGAGCATCTCGTAATATTTCTTCACATTTGCATGTTAACACTTTCTTTGTCAAAGGATTAGGACAGGTGCCAATAGGTGCTAGGTCCGTGATCAGATCTGCTCACGATCAAGGAAGGGGGTTAGGGAGGATGAGATGGCGAAGCCTTAACCTCGACCACCACCCCGCGTCCGGCTAAAGATGTTAAAGAAGCGCTCCTAGGAGGCAACATAGTATCTCTAACTTTGCTCTTTGATTTTATGTTTCATGCTTGTTCATTTTCTTGAATTATCTTGTAAGTTTACCTAGAGTTTGTACATAATTATAAGGCTTAAAAGGGAAATATATATAATGATGATAACTCAAAAACTTTGCAAAAAAAAAAAAAAATCAACTCACCTGGGCGAGCATGGCTGATGAAAAATAATAAAAGGGGAGGGGTGAAATCAGATTTCACCCCATTTTCCCCAAAAAAAACAAAAGCTTCACGAGGCACCACTATTTTTGTAGAAACTTCAAGCTTTTTCTGCACCTTTGTGCCATTTTTCTTGCATTGTTTTGTTTGTTGTTTTCTTTGCAATATTTGTGAGATGAGTTATGTGTGAACCCATGATCAAAATGCTTGGATTGGTGGCTGTAATGGATGGCTCTAGGCCCATCCTTGATTCTTTTATGAATTTGCATGTCATATTGTTCCTTATCTCTCATTTATACATGTTTTAACATGCGCACACTAACTGTTTTATGAAATGTCACAATGGTTATTCCATGTGTTGTTTTGAAGTTTGAATAAGTAATGAGCTTTACGCATGTCCAGCCATCATTTTAGATGCATGATCAACTTAGGTTAATAGATTAAATGTCAAGAGCATGAACTAAGCTTGGAATTTCAGACATTGCTTTAGATGCAAATACATGAGTCACATGAATGCTTAAAATTTTTTGGTTTGAATTGGCCAAGTTGTTTGGTTAAACTTGCTACACTAGGGTGGTCAAATTGCACATAAATTATTGTAGAATATCAAATTCTTTCTTTCAAAATAATGCACACTGAGTGGTGATTTTTATTAGTTGTATGGTAACACCTACAATTAATAAACACCACACAAAAATTGGCTGACTTCTTGGTTGCTATACTTAGGATAACTAAAGTAATAGTTATGCATTTCATGCAAAATAATTATTTTTATGGATGTGTCTTTGTAGGAAATGGCTCCGAAGAAGCTTCTTGCTAAAAGGGATAGGAAGGCCACCGTAGGGGAGGGATCCAGTGCAGCCCCGCAAGGGGAGATTGAGTTTGACGGACACCGTTTCTGAAGCAAGGAGCATCAGTGCCGCTTCGAAGTGATTAAGGATTGGTCTTTCCTCAAAGAAAGACAGGTCCAACTAAAAGCAGGAGAGTACACAGAATTCTAGGCGGAAGTTGCCAAGAAGCAGTGGACCTAGCTAACAGAGCCCATCGCTAAGTATGACCCTGAGATAGCCATGGAGTTCTATGCAAATTCCTGGCCCACTGAAGAAGGAGTCATGGATAAGCGCTCATGGGTGCGGGGCCAATGGATCCCCTATGATGAAGATGCTATCAACCAATTCCTGGGGCATCCGTTGGTCCTAAAAGAGGGGCAACGTTGTGAATACACCGAAAAAAAAGCCAGGTCTCAGTGTGGACAAAGGATCAAGCTGAATGTTTTGATGATGCCAAAGTTTCACATGCGTCTCAAAGCTTTATTCAAGACAAAGAAATTAAAGATATTCAAGATGGATGATCAAGACAGTCTCTAGAGACTTAGAAAGGGTATATTAAATAGGAAGGGAATTCCAATTGAAGTAGCAAAAGGTTTGGCCAAGAACTTTAAGTTAAAAAGTCTTTTTCAACAAATTTACTCTTTGGTAATTGATTACCAGAGGATGTAATCGACTACCAGTGGCCAAAACTGATTTACAACAGTTATTAAAATTTGAATTCAAAGTTTGCACTGTGTAATCGATTACACATATATGGTAATCGATTACCAGCAGTTTTTGAACGTTTTAATTCAAATTTTAAAGCTTGTAGTCGATTACACACATACTGTAATCGATTACCAGAGGAGTTTTTCAGAAAACATTCTCAACAGTCACATCTTTTTGTGTGGTTCTTGAATGGCTATCATAGGCCTATATATACGTGACTTGAGACACGAATTTGACAAGAGTTTTGAAGGAAAAAAGTCTTATCCTCTTAAAAAGCAAAATTGTTTTATCCTCTTACAAATTCCTTGGCCAAAACTCTTGTGATTCAATAAGGAATTATTTGAGTGCTCAAATTGTTCAATCTATCTCTTTCAAGAGAGATTTCTTCTTTTCTTCTTCTTCATTCTGAAAAGGGATTAAGAGATTGAGGGTCTCTTGTTGTGAAAGAATTCTAAACAAAAAGGAAGGGTTGTCCTTGTGTGTTTAGAACTTGTAAAAGGAATTTACAAGATAGTGGAATTCTCAAGCGGGTTGCTTGGGGACTGGACGTAGGCACAAGGGTGTGGCCGAACCAGTATAAATCTAAGTTTGCATTTTCTCTTCCCTTAAACTCCTTTAATTATTATTGTTCTATATTCATATTCAAATTGTTCTATTTGAATCAATATTTAAGAAATTCATTATTAAGGGAATTTATAACTTGAATAGAAAGTTAAATAGAATTTTTAATTGGGGAAATAAGTTGTAATATCTTAATTCAACCCCCCCTTCTTAAGATATCTGAGGCCACTTGTCCAACACTCGGGTTTTGATGAAGAGGCCATAGGCCAGCTACTATGCTCCCCGGGACAGGATTTTGCACGGAGCGTGACAAGGAGGTGGGTGTGGATCATGCACACTAGCATGACCACTTTGACCTAGATCTGGATGCTTCTGCTCAGCAACATCCTTCCTAGTTACCATAATTCTAATCTCTCGTTGCCTAAATGCCAGTTGGTCTATGCCATCTTGACTCAGATCAGTGTTCATGTAGCATAGCTTATCTTGGATGCCATCTACCAGTTTGTAGGTATCGCACCTCCGAGACACCCAATGGACCCAAAAAAGTCCAACAGGGCACTGGGATTTCAAGCATTGATCACAGGTCTCTGCCAGTTCTATGGGGTACCGGTTACGCCCACAAAGCTCATCTAGCCTCCCATTAACAGGGTCTTCATTGAGAAGTATTGTATCCCAAGGCAGGCACAATAGTCGGGGTAGGACCAGCAGCAGCAGCCGGCAACAGATGCACCACCACTGCCTCCACATCATCCATCGTCCCTAGAATCCATCTCGGCTCACATGCAGAGGATGGAGCTCCAGATGCGCGCGTACATGCTGCATTTGGCTTATCAGTAGGCGGCCAAGCATAGGGGCTAGGTGCAGTTGAGCGACAGCTTCTACCAGTATACACTGCACCAGCAGTGCCAGGACCCCAACCCTTACCCATGGCCTACTCTCGAGCAGTTCAGAGCCACTATCGCATGGCCTTGGGACAGGCCTAGTTTTCAGGGAGGTGCAGGTCCCACAGAGGCCCAAGGAGATGAAGACGGAGCTAAATGAGACGAAGACATGATAGATGTGATGGATTTCTTCCTTTGAGGAGACTGAGCCTCTTGACCAGGACCTTCTAAATTTGTGAACTTGTCTTTATCTTTTTTATCGTTTTCAGTACTTTGTTATGTTATTTCGTTGTGATGATTGTTTTAAACAAAAAAAAACTTACGCGTGGTTTCATTTATATTTTTTTTTTCGTGTGCCGTTTGTTCTCTTGATAGTGTAGTCTCAAATTACAACTTTGTCTAGGTTTCAAATTTTTTCTATAAACTAACATGCTTTTCAAAAGAAACAATCACCAGTTTCCTTCGAAAGGTTTGCGGATCAAAACAGAACAAAAAGGGTTTTTGAAAAAAAAAATGTGTATCTTGAGGGTGAGAATAATGAAGGACTTTCCCGAATACCAAAATGGGCTTGGATGTTTTGCATGGATTTAATAAAAGAACAATTGTTGAAACACTGATGTGATCTGAATGTGGAAACAGACCATAAGCCTTAGTGATCACGTGACCACAAATTTTATGTTGAGTGTCCACATGGGTATGTTCTACGATTGACTTTGCATGAATTTCTAATTATCATAACATGTGATTCATGGAGGTGATTTAGGCATTCCTTTCTTTCTAAGCCATTGGCCAAACAGTCGTCCCAATATACATTATTTTCTGCCATTTGCAAGCCTTTTGAGCCAGACATTTGATATTTTACCAGAACCCTAACCTAGGATGGAAGTTTCCTACCTTACCCTAGGATAAGAGAGCAGGGGTGTCTTCCAAGGGAGATTTCTATCACCTTTCGGTTAGTCATGTTCATAAAAAAAAGGAGAGGGAGGAAAAAAAAAACAAAAACAAAGAAAGGAAAAAGAAAAAAAAAAGAGAAAGAAAATCAATCAATCAAAAATAGAAAAGAGCAAAAGGAAAATAGAAAAGAAAAACAAGTTCTTTGGAACAAACAATGTCTGAACCATGTACAGAGTTGTTGTAAAGAGTAAAAAGGAAAGCAAACAATAGTAACTTGGTTAAGACATGAGGGGATAGGAAGTAATCGCCCATTTAAGTTACTAACCAAATATTTGTGCCTGCGCTCCTACTCACACAAAAAAAGGGGAGGGGGGAAAGACCAAAGCAACCAAAACCAAAATTTCCTACAAAGTAGGACCTTAGAAAGTCCTATTGATCCATGATGATTATGCATATTATCCTTGATTTGATGGGAAATGACTTGCAAAATCAATTTATGACTTATCTATGATTTGGAATTAAGATGAAACACTTGCCTGTGTGAAGCTTTATACACCTTGTGCGGTTTTCCTCTATTCGGTTGGACCCAGTGTTTCTTCTAATGCTCCTTTAGAAAAGAAATGCAAATGTCTTAATCTCATTATTGGTTATGAGAAATTCTATCTATATACTTTCATTCCTCATTTGTCGCATTTTTTTTAAAAAAAATGTGTTTGATCTGATCGGTTTGGGGCTTTGTTTCTTTACCAAGTGTTGTCGCAACCTACCCTTTTGCGGGCGAGCGAGGCGAGGCTCACGGGTGCGTCTTCGAAAGAAGGAAAATGTGCGGAGTCGCCATCAACGTTTATTGAAAGGAAAACGTTAGAAAAACCAAAGGAAACCTGTCATGAAGAATATTCCAGATTCGGGAGTTGTATTCACTTTAGTTATTAGTCAATTCAATTAAGAAAGAGAAATCCCAAAGAGAAACATCTGATTGATTTTTTTTGTTTTATTTTACTAAAAGATATTTTTTGATTATTATATTATTATTTTACCTCTTTTTTGGTTTCCAACGTGGTTACGACATGACTGAACGGTCGGATTTCATTTTAACTGAAATTAACGGATGTTACAATTCAAATGATTGGTGGAAATTTATTTTATTTTTTTATTAGGCGACAAAATGACTTAAATAAATGACTAAAGCATGTCAAAAGGGGGTACGGAAAGTAAATGGAATGAAAATAAAAGTACACAAAACAAGTGGGGACCACCAAAGGTACATAGAATGAATTAAAAAGTTCGATTTCGGGAACTTACCGGTTGAAGACCGAAGAACGATGAAGAACGAACGAAAGATGGCGGAAAATCTTCACAGAATCGCCCACAGAAATGTTTCAGACGCATTATGGAAGCACCTCGGCATGGATTTTCTTCACGGAAACGATTTTTTTCACTAATTTCAAGTGATCCCAAGATACCAGGAGGGCTGAACATTTTTCTCCTTCACTCCTCCCCCTATTTATAGGAAAATGGGGGAGGAGCTTGCCACCCAGCTCGCCCAAGCGAGCTAGGTTGCTTCCTCCAGAAGCAACCGCCTTCTGGAGGAACATCCTGGAAGGCCCACGTGGGTCTGGTTGCTATTTGCACCCCCTGTTTATTAAATACACCCTCTTGCCTTTTTTTGCTGATTCTTTTTCTATAACGTTGCGGAAATTTACGAATTTCGTAACGATACTTGTTTTTCCTTCTGTAATGTTACGGAACCTTACGGATCATGTAATCATCCCCTTTTTGGCTTTCGGAATGTTACGGAACCTCACGGATTGCGTAACAATGCTCCCTTTTGATTTTCGGCATGTTACGGAACTTCACGGACTGTGCAACAATGCTTCCTTTTGATTTCCGCCATGTTACGGAACTTCACGTATTGTGCAACAATGGGTGCCAAGTACCTCTAAGCGGTGAAGCAAAGGTTGTATGCCATCAAACAATGGTCCCCGGATGAAATTAGGGTATGACAATTGCCCCTCTTTACTTACCTTTTATCGGAGATAGGAGGAAAGCAAAAATAAAACACTGATTTCGCCCGTCTTAGCCCTTTTCCGTAACAAATCTACGATGACCCCCGAAAGCCATCCTTTGCCTATCATGGGGATTTAATTGATCTTAATCACGATAGTTCCAACCCAAAACGATTTGAATTAAGTGACTCCCGTCTCTCCTTCTTCTTTCTCTGCACAACACAAAACAAAACAAACTAACAAACAAAAATAACATAATATATATACGTATACACATGTTTGGTGAAGGAACCGATTAGGAAAATAACAAAAAAACCGTATTTTCCCCTCACCGGAGGCTCCGTACTTGATAACGGAGGACGCATGAACAGCGCTAGGCAATCAATTCATGGGGCTCTGGACTCAATGGTGGAGGATGCATGAATGACAATCAATTCATGGGGCTCCGAATAAGATTTGTGGAGGACGCATGAATGGCAATCAATTCATGGGGCTCCGGACTTGATGGTGGAGGACGCACGAACAGCGCTAGGTAATCAATTCGTGGGGCTCCGGACTCGATGGTGGAGGATGCATGAATGACAATCAATTCATAGGGCTCCGAATAAGATTTGTGGAGGATGCACGAACAGCGCTAGGCAATCAATTTGTGGGGCTCCGGACTCGGTGGTGGAGGATGCATGAATGGCAATCAATTCATGGGGCTCCGGACTCGATGGTGGAGGATGCATGAATGACAATCAATTCATGGGGCTCCACACTTGATGGTGGAGGACGCACGAACAGCGCTAGGCAATCAATTTGTGGGGCTCCAGATAAGATTTGATTTTAGGACCGAATGGTCCACCGGGTTCTTTCACCTAAAAGGCGAACATGCTTTAGCAAGGAAAAATAAATCATTCACGAGAGCACCATATTTTATAGAAACAATATGCTTATGCCAAAAGTAATTTTCCTTGTAACCGAAAATGAAGGGTAGGATGTCAACGTTTAGCTTTTAAATGAACATTCAGGGGAAACGTCGGGTCAAACTGAAACTGGGAATAAAATCACTCATGGTGTATAAAAACTCACACAGGTAAGTTTTTTACCCTAATTCCAAACCATAGATGCACCATGACTTATATTTTGCACATGATTTCCTATCGAACCAAAAGATTACACACGCGATCACGGATCAATAGGATTTTCTCAAGGGTGGTGTTTTTGGAGAGGAAGCTGGGTGTTTCGGTCTTTTCCTCTTTGCTTATGTGGGGTGGGACATCGCCAGTCGGGAGTGACCTTGAATGGAAATCTCAAAGGAAGAACCACTTTAAAAATGGGTTTTCCCTTTGCCGGTGGTTATTTACCTCGCCGAAAATTTATCTGGTCCGAAGATCTTCTGTTCTCTTTCCTACTTTCCTTTATTGATCGGGAATTATTCTGTTTTCTTCCGATCTTTGATCGGGAATCCTTCTTTTCCTTTTCTTTTCTTTCTTTTCATTTCTTCCTTTTCTTTCTTTTCATTTTCTTCCGATCTTTGATTCGGATTTCAGCACTCGTTATTCGCTCTCCCTTGAGGAGATTCTGCTGTCCTCTTCTTCGGGGGAAAGGATGAGGATTCTCTTCATGGGCCAAGGATTAAAGTAGCTTAAGGTTGTGTCTCAACATGGTATTTTCATCGTGCGTGCCCGATTTTGATATTTGGGGCAAAATAGATTCATGTGTCAGGGTGTCGGTTTCGGGTTAAACCCCCATATTATTTCCACGAGGCACGGGTAACAATGATGATTTGGAAATAACGTGCAAAATTAGTCATGCATACAGCTAGGTGGGTACTCAAGCATCCAGTTTATGGCATTGTGATACTAAGGCTTGGGATTTACGCAAGTAGACCCAACGTTTCCAAATTATGTTCTTTCATTGGTTCAACGAATCCATCCATTCTTATCTTGGTTATTTTGGAAAATAAATTCTTAGCATCAGTTTCTTGTTTCCAAAAGATATGTTTGCTCTCTATGAATGATTTGTGCTTCCTATGACCATAACATGCCGACCTTCAAGGTCTTTCTTTCTATTTTCTTTTTGTTTCATTTTTCTTATGCATGTTTGCAAAAACTATACATCCATCGCTATCTATGAGAAAAGCTTTTTCTCTGTACACCTACATTCCTATACACGAAAAACTTTTTCTGTATACACACGTATTATTAAAAAAACTCTTTCTCTTTATATTAACATGGTCTATATAAAAACCTCTATTCCTTTTCAAAGATTTCTTTTCCTCTTTCAACATACACTCGTTGTTTTATACAAAAATTTTCTTTATATACACTAATTGCTCACACACAAGAATTTCTTTTCACACATTTTATATACAAAAATTTCTTTTCTTGTCTTTATATACAGATATGACATTTTGTTCACAACGTCTCTTTCTTTCTCTATTCTTGGCATTATTACGATGTTTGTTCGTTTTATTTTAGGATGACGTTCCTAAACAAAAACTCTACATGGTTCCGGAATTTCAACAAATATTATCGACAATAACGAAATAAGCACTAACGCAACAATCCAAACGAATGTATGCAAAAAACAAATGACAATCAAAACAACAAAAACAAACGTTAGTCCCTCAAGTCATAGAAATAAAATAACATGTAAATAATAAAGGATGAAACATAAAAAATAATATGAATCTGGAGATCCCATGGTCATGTGGCTCCGCTCCCACCCAAGAAACTGAGCAAATTCGTCATCTCCTCATCCATGTGGGCTTCCTCTGCATCGTCGGGAGCCTCTCCAGGCGCCTCCCCTGCCTGGGCCTCGAGCCAATCTTCGGGCCATGCGACCTTAGCCCTAAACTGATATGGAGTAGGGCACGCAAAAGGAACAAAACCCTGGCTCTGCTGACTAAGGCTGAGCTGGTAGAGACACTCATGTATCTGCACCTGCCCCCGGTGGTTGGCCACCTGCTGGTGAACCAAGTGCTGTAGATACCGCTCCATGCCAAATGACCCAACAGGATCAGCCTGATGAGGTGGTGGCGGTGCGTCTACGGCCTGTGGTGCATCGGCCTGTGCCTGCCTAGGCGTGCAATACTTCTCAATGAAGGCCCGGGTGATCGGCGGTTGGATCACCTTACTAGGTGTGACGGGAACCCCGAAGGACTGATAGAGGCCTGTGATCAATGCTGGAAACCCCAGGGCCCTGTTAGACTTATCCGGGTCTAGAGGGTGCTTGGTGGGTGGCATACCTGCAAATAAATAGATGGCGTCAGCAATCAACTTAGCCACATGGACGCTCATCCATGTTAGGATGGCATACACCAGCTGACACTTCGGCAGAGGAAGGTCGGAGTTATGATCACTAGGCAAGACATTGCTGAGCAGCAATGTCATCCACATCTGGGTTAAGGTGGTCATGCTGGTGCGCATAATCCGCACCCGCCTCCCTGCAGCGATCCGAGCGAAATCCTGACCCGGTATGCATAAGAGCTGAGCAATGGCCTCTTCTTCGAACCCATCGGCCCTGTTCCTCCTCTGACTAAACTCGCACTCCTGGCCTTCCTCTAACACTAGCGGGTCGCCCAGGAACTGGCTGAGAGCATCTGCATCAAAGGGAATCCACTGACCCCTCACCCATGACCGCATGTCCCGCACTCCATCCTCTATGGGCCAAGCATTAGCATAAAACTCCAAGACTATATCTGGGTCAAACTTAGCCATGGGAGTGACCATCGACGTCCAATGTCGGTGAGCTATCTCTTCCTGAAACTCGGTGTACTCATCATCCCTGAGCTGGACGCGTCTCTCTCGGTGGAACGACCATCCTTTGATGGCCTCGAAGCGCTGCTGGTGCTCGGCGCTCCTGAAACGGTGGCTATCAAACTCGGGGGCGGCACTAGTCCCTTCAGCCGCGGCGTCCCTCCTAGATCTCTTTGCGAAAAGCTTTTTCGTAGCCATTTCCTACGAGGACAAACATTTGGAAAGTTAGTTTACAAGGAAATGCTATTTTAAAGCAAAAACGGCATGCTAATCTTTTCGATTTAGAACAAACTTGTGCACACATTTCCTTAAATAAGAACATTTATAAACGTGCATACGCGCAAAATATCTTGCTATTTATATCAATATACAAGAACATTCAAAACATTCTAGCTACCACACATACTCTTTTGAAAAGAATTCATATATGCATGCTTAAGGTATTGTGCCAAAATTTACACATGTCCATATTCAAAGCATTTTGCCACCAAAAATTACATACGCACATTTGAAGTATTTTATTAGCATAAAAAAATTGTTGTTGAATTCACATTTATTTATACATATATGCACATTGGTGAGCCAATCTCATGTCATACAGACACTTGCATTTATTTGAAAAGGAATTTTCATGTCATCTATCTACACTTGAAAGGCAATTCCCCATCACATATATTCATCTTGGGAAGCATCCTCGTGCCACATTCAACATGTGTACATTTTTTTGAAAGGCTCCTTATGCTACCTACTCATAAATATACATATTTTGAAAGGCATTTTTACGCTACCAATCCAACATATACAGATTCTTGAAAGGCATTATTTGCTATATTTTCACACACTTTGCAAGGCATTTCCATGCTATACATATTCACATATATACATACCATTGAAAGGTATTTTCCATGCTACCTAGATGCAAGGTATTCCTCATGAGGCAGCCAACCCAAATTCTAATCAAAAAACCTCTCAAACATGTCCTAATATTCATGCATCTTTTACATTCAAAACGAAAAGCTTAGATTCCTAGGTGTAAGTCATGCTTCCGGCACTTTAGTCTAACTTCTACAAAACTGCCCACACACTCACAATGACAGCCACATGCGCACAATTTGTTTCACAAGCTAAGTTCCACAAAATCATGCACAAATGCCATTGAGGCATTTCACCGAACACTTGGTGGGCGCATGTTTAAGCATGAAAATCAAGGGAATGGGGACAATGTGGCATGCCCCATTATCTCAGAATGCACCATAGGCCTAGGGCTATCCCCTACAACCCCTCAATTCATCAAAAACAAGCAACAATCCAAGGATAAATCCCTCACGTTTTTGAGCAAATACATGCAATTTAGAGCACCAAAATACATCAATGGAAAGCTAGAGAGCCAAAGAATGAGGTACTTACTTGTTGGAGATGAATAATAGAGCAAAACGGAATCAAAAAATTGAAAAATGGTTACCTAAGGGCTGCAAAATCCGTGAGTCTCGTGAGCTCTTGCTTTCTTGAATGAGGGGGGGAGAGTTTTTGGTGCAGAAACCTTCCCTCTCCCCCTCTTTAACCCATTTCGTGTAGGGGTTGCTCGCCCAGGCAAGCTAACCTTCATTTTTTTTTGGAGGAAATAAGTAAGGCTTCTATGGGTCGGTGTTCGCTTACTCGAACCCACTCAGTGTATATTAGGCGCCCAATATTTACTTTAAAGACATAACAGTAATAACTACTGGGAATTTAAAGGATACCGGGTTGCCTTGCAACGGTGCTTTCTGTTAGCCCAGAGCTGGGCAAGGGAGGACGATCCATCGGTCGTGACCCTAGCCTCTACTTGCGTCCATCCCTAAGTACCTGAAAGTAGGAAACGACATTGCACGGCAAACTGTGGTCGCGTTATCGTTTTATCTTGATTGGTTTCTGCCTTTAGCTTCGTCCCGACATCTGACCGCTGCCTAAGACGATTCTGCCCCTATTATCACAAAATATGCATGCGTATGCATGAGTGTTTTCAAATGCAATAATCTTCTTAGTGAAAGCTAGTTAGGTTCAGTTTTAATTAAGCGCTTGGGGCACCCCATGAACTGAGCGAAAAGGCTCAGGTTATCACAAACTGCACATGGTTTAAAACCAAAGTGAGGACTGAAGCCTCAAACCCATGTTCTCTTCTTTTAAAGAACTGTGACGAGAAAATTACAGCGGACAGGAATCCCTAGAGGAAACCAAGAAGAACACACAAAAATAAAAGAACATGCAGCGATTTCCTCAATTGCCCCAGATCTTAAGCGTAATATCGCTTGACAACATCGGAGTTCACGGGCGAGGGTAGCTCTTTGCCATCCATGTTGGTAAGCCCCAGAGCCCCACCAGAAAAAGCCCTTTTCACAACGAAAGGCCCTTCATAGTTTGGGGCCCACTTCCCTCGATTATCTTTAACAGCGTGGGATATCTTTTTCAGCACAAGGTCCCCCTCGTTGAACTTGCACGGGCGCACCTTCTTGTCGAACGCGTTCTTTATCCTTTGTTGATACAGGCGCCCATGGTTCATGGCCGTCAAACGCTTACCTTCAATAAGGTTGAGTTGGTCATAGCGTGTTTGAGCCCATTCTGATTCTTCTAGGCCTGATTCTGCTAGTATCTTCTGGGAAGGGACCTCTACCTCAAATAGGAGTATCGCCTCCATCCCATAAACCAAGGAGTATGGCATTGCCCCTGTAGATGTTCATACCGAGGTTGGATATCCATGCAGGGCAAAAGGCAACATCTCATGCCAATCTTTGTATGACACCGTCATCTTCTGAATAATCTTCTTAATATTTTTATTTGCAGCCTCCACAGCCCCATTCATCTTCGATTGATAGGGGGTGGAGTTATGATGCTGGATCTTGAAATCCTCGCACATTTCCTGCATCATTTTGTTATTTAGATTGGTGCCATTGTCAGTAATGATTTTCCTAGGGAGTCCGTATCGACAAATCAGTTCCCTCTTTGTGAATCTGACCACCACACTCCTTGTGACATTGGTATAGGAAGCCGCTTCGACCCATTTGGTAAAATAATCTATCGCCACGAGAATGAAGCGATGACCATTCGAAGCCTTGGGTTCGATGGCCCCTATGACATCTATCCCCCACATGGAAAAAGGCCAAGGGGCGGACATGACATTCAGAGGATGTGGCGGAACATTGACATTGTCTGCGTACGCTTGACATTTATGGCATTTCCTTACATGGGTGCAGCAATCGCTTTCCATTGTGAGCCAGTAATAACCTGCTCTAAGGATCTTCCTGGCCATAGCATGCCTATTGGCATGTGTCCCAAATGAACCCCCGTGGACTTCCTCAATCATGTAGTTCGCCTCTTTGGCATCTACGAATCGCAGGAGGGTCATGTCGTGGTTTCGTTTGTACAGGATGGTACCACTCACAAAGAAACCAGTAGCCAATCTCCTTAAAGTTCTTTTGTCATTGTCGGAAATCCTCGGTGGATATTCTTTATTCTCGACATACTGTTTGATGTCAAAATACCACGGTTTCCCATCTCGCTATTCCTCTATCACACAACAATGTGTCAGCTTGCCCCGAGATCTGAATTCAATGTAAGGCAGATCCCCGTGTGGGGCAAGTTGAAACATGGATGCCAAGGTGGCCAATGCATCGGCCATTTGGTTCTCTTCTCGAGGTATGTGGTGGAAAGAAATGTCATCAAAGAATTCGGCTAACTTCAAACTATAAGTTTGATAGAGTATCAACTTTTGATCCCTAGTTTCCCATTCTCCTCTCAACTGATGTATTACCAAAGCCGAGTCTCCATACACTTTGAGTAGCTTTACGTCAAAATCAATGGCCGCTTGAATCCCAAGGGCGAACGCTTCATATTCGGCCATATTTTTGGTACAATCGAAACCTAGCCTGGCCGTGAAAGGAATACATTGATCATCTGGGGATACAAGGACTGCCCTACTCCATGGCCCAAAGCATTAGATGCCCCATCGAAACAAACAATCCATTTGTCTATATCCTCGTGTGTCCGCATCTCTTCGAATAAGGCCATGATGCCTTCATCCAGGAACTCAGGGTGCATCGGCTGATAATCTTGGAGGGGTTGTTGGGCCAAATAATTTGCCAAGGCGCTTCCCTTTATCGCCTTTTAGGTGACGTACACAATATCGAACTCAGATAGTAGTACCTGCCACCTAGCTATTCGTCCCGTGAGGGCCGGTTTCTCAAAGATGTATTTCACAGGATCCATTTTGGAAATAAGCCACGTGGTATGACTGAGCATGTACTGCCTAAGACGATGTGACGCCCATTCCAAGGCACAGCACATCCTTTCCAACATTGAGTAATTCATCTCACAGGCGGTAAACTTCTTGCTTAAATAGTAAATGGCTTGTTCCTTCTTCCCAGAATCATCGTACTGCCCCAACACGCACCCCATAGACTCGTTTAAAACAGTCATGTACAGGAAAAGACGTCTTCCTATTACAGGTGGCATGAGCACCGGGGGATTCGTGAGGCTCTGTTTAATTTTTTCGAAGGCCTCTTGGCAGTCGCTATTCCATAGGACCACCTGGTTTTTACGCAATAGTTTGAAGATGGGCTCGCAGGTAGGGGTGAGTACCGAGATAAATCTCGCGATGTAATTCAACCTGCCCAGGAAACCTCGAACCTGCTTCTCCATGCGTGGCTCAGGCATTTCAAGGATGGCCTTCACTTTCTCGGGATCTATCTCTATCCCTTTCTGGCTCACGATAAAACCCAACAACTTTCCCGACTTTACCCCGAAGGTTCAAATGGCGGGGTTTAGTTTCAGTTGGTATTTTCGTAGCCTTCCAAATAGCTTTCGCAGATTGACGAGGTGTTCGTCCTCGGTCCGAGATTTTGGCAATCATGTCATCTACATAGACTTCTATCTCTTTATGCATCATGTCATGGAATAAAGCTACCATGGCACGTTGATAGGTTACCCCAACATTTTTTAGCCCGAAGGCCATTACTTTGTAGCAAAACGTCCCCCATAGGGTGACGAAAGTGGTCTTCTCCACATCTTCGGGTGCCATTTTTATCTGGTTATACCCTGAGAAACCATCCATAAATGAGAAAAGGGAAAACTTAGCTGTATTATCTACTAGTATATCAATGTGTGGTAAGGGAAAATTGTCTTTAGGACTGGCTCGATTTAAATCCCGATAGTCTACGCACATTCGCACTTTGCCGTCTTTTTTTGGGACTGAGACAATGTTGGCTACCCACTCCGGGTATCAAGCCACAGCCAAGAAACCCGCATCGAACTGCTTTCTCATTTCTTCTTTAATTTTCAAAGACATTTCGGGTCTCATCCTTCGTAGTTTTTGCTTAACCGGGGAAGACCCAGGATTCGATGGCAACTTATGCTGCACAATGTCGAGGTCCAAACCTGGCATGTCTTGGTACGACCATGCGAAGATGTCTTGATATTCTTCAAGAAGGGTTATCAAACCTTGGCGGATAGGTGCGGTCATACCGGTTCCTACTTTCACTTCTTTCTTTCCCTCTCCGGTCTCTAAGTTTATCAATTCGGTTTCCTCTTGGTGAGGCTTCATTTCGCATTATTCCTGAGCGATCAATCTCTCTAACTCTGGTGAAAGGACATCCTCTTCCTCTTCTTCGTTTATCGTTTGACTTACTTCTCGGTCAAAATCGATTATCAAACCCTCATTGTTAGGATCCTCAAAGGATCGATCCTCATATCTATACCATTCAAGACAAAAAACAAAAACATGCAAAATGATATGAGAAAAGGTGGAATCGCAAGAACAGATGAAACAAGATCTCTTTGTTATTTAATAAGGTAGGTTTCACAAAACAAAAGAGAAAGGAATCTATATCCTCCAATTACATTGAATCAGCAGTATAGACTTCCGACTGGCTCATCACGTGCCAGTTCCCCACTTGGAAATTGGGATGGCACGGTCGCATGAAACTCGGCGGATCTTGTGGAGCCTCTTCTCCTATTGCCGCCACCTCTTCCTCAAACATTATCCCGGCACTTGTGAAACACTGCTAACATGACCGGGTCATGCCCTATCTGCCCAGAGTCTTGATGGTGCATTCCTTCTTCCAGGTTTCCCGGGTTCATACCCCAACCCATATTTGTACGGGTTACTCCTAATGTCAACCACATCGGCATTCCCGTGGCTGTCCTTGCCCAGACCCATTCTGGGCTCATAACCGTGCCTGAGCATTACTGGCGCCACCATCAGGGCCGCATTAGAGAGACAAGGTAGCAATGGACCTGTTTCCACAGAGGCATAACTCACCACCTCGAAGGATTGGAAAGCTATTTCCAATGATTCCTCCGCTGCCTCTACATATGGTGCTGAGGAGGGGCAGCTTACCAACATATCCTCTTCACCCGACACTATCACCAAGAGTCCACCAACCGCGAATTTCAATTTCTGGTGAAGCGTCGAAGGGACCACTCCTAGCGCGTGAATCCATGGCCTCCGCAAAAGGCAGCTGTAGGCGGAATTTATGTCCATCACTTGGAAAACAGCATTGCAAGTGTGGGGGCCTATCTGAATAGGGATGTCAATTTCCCCCATCACCTCCTGCTGACTACTGTCGAAAGCTTGTACTACCATCGAACTAAGTTTTAGACGTGACGCATTAAAAGGAAGTTTCTCCAAGGTGGTCTTTGGCATCACATTTAAACTTCAACCATTGTTGATGAGTACCTTAGCGACGACATGGTCCATGCATCTGACAGGCACATGTAGAGCTTTGTTGTGCCCTCACCCCTCAAATGGAATCTCTTCTTCCGCGAACGCGATATAGATATTGGTAGTTATGTGATTAACAATGCCTTCAAAACCCTTGACTGAGATGTCGTGTGCTACGTGGGCTTCGTTGAGGACCTTTACCAATAGTGCACGATGAGGCTCAGAGTTTATGAGCAATTCGAGCAAAGAGATCCTTGCTGGGGTTTTATTCAATTACTTAACTACTTTAAACTCACTCTGCTGGATGAGACAAAGGAACTCATGAGTCTCTTCCAAGGTCACCGCCTTTCCTTGAAGACCTTTTTTCTTCTCGGCTCCCTTTACTACCGGGGGATCCACTTCTTTTGAGGGGGTGGCCGCGCCTGCGGATTCTTGGGTCATGGGTGCTTTCCCCTTGGAGGACAATTCCGCCGAGTGAGGGGGAGCGAACACCCAGCCACTACGGGTTACACCACTAAGGCCGGTAATGTTGGTCACTTTGGCTGACAAGGAGTCAACCTCGGTTGCAGCCCTTTCTCCAAAAGCGGGAGGGGTATATTTCCATGGGACGACCTTATTGCTTTGATAGGAAAATGGCGTCGGCTTGGGCACTGTCGGGGGGTGCTCGGACCTGGGGCCGGTCACATTCCTAGTGAATCATATTACTAGGGCTTTGGGGGTTGGGGGAGCCTTCCTTTCTGCCGACTGCGTGCAAATTTGTGGTTCTTCCCTACCTCCCTCGGACACTTCGAGCTGCCCCCAGTTCATGAGCCGTTGAAGCAGCTCTTCCACCGCGGGGAAGGTTTCCATGTCGTGTGATTCCCCGAGATGAAACAAACATTCGTCGCTTTTGCCTCTACCACGAGAGACCATGCATGTTGCCTGCAGCGACTGGTAGATGAATCTTCTGAACATAGCCACATCTTCTAATCTCTTTGACCCTGACGGCCTATCCTTTTCGATGGCATTTACGCTAGCTCCTCCATGACTGGCTAGTGGATTGGTCTTAACGTTGGGGCCATCTTCTTGAAATGATAGCCAGCCGACATTTATTAGGTGTTGCACCTTATACTTGAATGGCAGGCAAGAATCAATGTTGTGTCTGGGGGCTCCACTATGGTATGCGCACGTGGCATTTGAGTTGTACCTCTTGGGGTATGGTGACTGGAAGACCTTCATGGGTATGGCCACCATCAAATGGTTTTCCAATAATGAGGGCCATAACTCGGAATACGCCATGGGAATAGGAGAGAACCCGTCTCTCGGGGGGCGTCGTGTATTGTTATAGCTCGCGCTAGGAGTCGTATTATTGGCTGCCTGGGGTGTGGTTGGAGCCGCGTGTTGTGCAGGCACTTTTTTCGTTGTGGCAGGCCCTTCTACTTGAGTTGGGAGGGAACTTTCGGCTCGGATCGAGAAGGTCGGGTGGTTGTGTTGGTATGAGTTTTGAGCATTTTGGGGCGTTTTCATCCACGTTGGGGCAGTGGTGACCGCGTGGGTATCCCCTTCCTTTTTTCGTGTGCCCACTACTGGGGCTCTTCTATTGCTATTGGGGCCAGCGTTGGAGGCGTATTCAAACTTTCCTTTCCTCAGTCTGGACTCGATTCTTTCTCCGGCGAAGACGAGGTCTGCAAAGTTGGCTGGCATATATTCTATCAGCTTCTCGTAGTAGAACGTAGGCAGCGTATCTACCATGATCGTGATCATTTCCCTCTCAGTCATAGGTGGGATGACTTGGGCTGCTAGGTCTCTCCACCTTTGAGCATATTCCTTGATGGACTCATGTTCCCGTTTGCTCATGCTCTGAAGTTGGTTCCTATCGGGAGCCATATCCGTGTTGTATTGGTACTGCCTAATGAAAGTAGTTGCCAAGTCTTTCCATGACCGGACCTGAGAGGCTTCCAGATTTGTGTACCACGCCACTGCTGCTCCGGCTAAGCTGTCTTGAAAGAAGTGCATTAACAGCTTTTCGTCCGTTGAATATGCCCCTATCCTTCGGAAATACATCCGAAGATGACTCTTTGGACACGTCGTCCCTTTGTATTTATCAAAATCTGGTACTTTAAACTTGGGAGGAATGATGATGTAAGGTACCAGACATAGATCGGCTAAATCCGAGAAAGGATAGTTGTCGAGGCCTTCCACCGCTCTCAACCTCTCTTCAAGCAGATCGATCTTTCCCTTGTCTTTTGAAAAGGGAACGAGTTCCTCAACGGGTGCGGATGGAGACGGGGCATGGCGGATTATGTTTGGTTAGGGCAACTCATGGGGGGTCGGTTCCTTGAGGGGAAGTAGTGGGCCTAGATGGGCATCTCCTTCATCATCTTCCTGCAGAGGATAGTCAGCACGAGGAGGGAGTTGCCCCTCGAAGGTAGGGGCTTGGCTCAAATCGTCTGGAGCGGTACGGGGAGTGAAGTCTGGAGGCAAACCATAAGGGTAGGTTTGAGGACTATACCTCCGATTGAAACCCGTCATGTTTCTGTCTCGGCCCAAGTTTATAGCGGGCTGTAGCACCGGTTCTGCTTCCCTAGCTGTATTGGAAGCGGCTGCCGTAGCATTGTCTTCTATTGATTTTTGAATTTTTAGCATGGCTTTCGTGATAGAAGCCATCTGATCTTTTAATGCCGACATGTCGGCCTTCATCTGTTCTTGCACTCCTCTTCGTTATCCATCTTACTTTTGGATCGGGTGTTATAGGGGTACCTTTGCGCTTTTTTAGTTATGGTGAGTTCCCTAAAGAAACAAACAGTGGTAAGCATGCCACCAAATCATGAATATGCTAATGAATGATCAGAGCACTTAGATCCACCATTAGGCCTTTTTAGACAACGTGATGAGTTTCAGAACTTTTCATTTTATAAAAAGGAACAAAAGCTTTCATCTAGCCAAGATTTTACAAGAGTGTTACAACAGAACCTAATGGTTTCTAATTATATGGGCCATTAAATCTATCATGTGTTGACAGTAATTGATTAGCCTGTGAATTTCCTCTAGGGCTGAACACACTTCAGCCATGGCCCTTTCTTTGGCTAGTAGTCGCGGGAGGTCTTGACTTCCATTTAAGGTCAAGGCGAACCTATCCATCCACATGGTCGCTTCTTGATGCAATGCATCAATCACCCTCCCTCTTGCTTCCTTCTCGGCGTATGCTTGTGTGAAGTCCTCTACTAGCTTTTGCTCATGGGTCAAAGACTGGTTTAACTCTTCTTTGTACTGCCCTATTATAGCTAGCATATTTTGCTCCGTGGCTTCTAGGTGTTAGGCCAAACTCCTCTTGGATCTTGAACAAGCAGCTAACTCCTCCTTTAAGACCATGCCATGTACTCACGATTGGTCTCTTTCCTCTCTCTGAAGCTTAAGCTCGTTGTTGCTACGCCACAGAGCCCCTCGGAACTTGTTCCAGCCGTGCTCTTCCCTACGAGCCCTCTTGGTCTCTTGTTCCAAGGCCTTGGCGGTAGCTATATTTGTATCTCTTAGTTCGGCATTCTCCTTTCAGATTTTAAGAGCTGCTGATTTGAACCTTTCTTTGACTATTTGGGCTTGCTCAAGTTTTTCCCTAAGGGCCTGCACCTCTTCGTCTTCCTCCGGTGCCTCAACTTCCTCCCTTTTATCGGTTCTCAAACTCGGGAGCCAATCCAAACCTTTCACGTGGGCTTTCAACCACCTTCGGTAGCCACCGATGGGCCCATTGTTACTGCCCCTAAGTTCTTTATCCTTCTTTTGCACCACCTCCCATGCCTTGCAGACCTTCTGAAGTGTCTCCCCGTAGGTCTTATTGAAACCTCGTGAAATGACAGGCGCGAGCTCTTCCTCTAGCGGTGCCCCTCTCATAGGGTAGCCAAGTTGCCTTATAACAAGAATGGGATTGTAACTGATGCAACCCCTTGTCCCTATCAAGGGAACATTCGGATATCCTCTGCACGAAATAAGAATCCCGATTCTTCCGTCTTTCCATCGAGGGAACCAGTTGATAGACGCTCCTTCTTTGTTTGCTAAGAGTTGGTCCCAATTTGCCTCTCCTTTCTCTATGCATGAACGGTGACTTTCTAGCGGGAAAGCATGCCTTACCTCTTGGCGAAAAAGGTGCAAAACCAACCATACATAAAGAGTTGGAGTACAACAAACAATCCTCGTACAGCTCTTCTCACATCTTCGGTCGAAGGTGTCATATAGGTCGGCTAACATAGCGACAACCAGGCTTTCTTTGTGGTCATGATAGGCGAGAAAAGCGTCGATCGCTGCTAGATCCACCAACCCATTCACATTTGGAAAGAGGACTCCTCCGAAGATCAATAGTGCGAGAATGTCTATGAACTGGGCCCATTTGCCTCTACCTGCCAAGGTTCTTGCTTTTGCCTCCAAACATTTCCTCAGTATTCCAACCACCCCATTTCTGACTTGCTTTCCATGGTCTAATTCCCGCACCGAGATTTGGACTATCTTTGAAATTCTAGCTAATGAGGGATAGAACCCTAAGAAGAGGTATGGTCTCCTTCCCCCTACAGGACATCCTAGGATCTCTTCAAATTCTTCCACCATGGGTGACAGCTGGAAGTCCCCAAAGGTAAAGCATCTCAACGGCTGATCATAATACTGGGCGAGGGAGGAAATGGTCTCTGTGGAGACTTCTATCATGGCTAGGTCCCAGATTTTACCGTAAGTTTTGCGAAAAGCTTACCGCTGGAGCTGACCCATCAACTGTCCTAACTCCTTAAGGCTGGTGACATCTAGGCCCTTAATCTTGACTTGATAGAATCTTTTTCCGATTTGATTTGTCCCCATCATTTACCTAAAAAGGGGTGAATCAAGGCTCTGATATGAATGATGCAATGTACATGCATGAAACGAAAAGAAAAACATGTGGTAATTTACATATACGAGACCGAAAAAGATCCATCTTTTTAATACTACGTTCTAGGCATTGCAGCGCCCCAACGTATGCATTAAAAAGTGACGCGTTACTCTAAAGAGACACAATATCACTAGATATACAACAAAACTATAATTTATGTGCTATCCGCAGAAGAATGCATGAGAACAAATGGTATAGAGCGTGCTTGCTCCATGCCCCTATTTGGGAACCTATAGGATAATATCTAGGGGTCTCTAATAACTACTCCCAACGATCCATATCTCACATGGTTGTTTTCTAGAGGTATCATCACTCAAGATAATAATATTGCGGCGGTATGGAATTCCAGCGACAACACATTATAAAGAGAGAAAGCTCTACACAAGGTTTCACTATTATCAAGCAAGTCGGAGACCTAGCATGACCATAGATTCACCTCCACTCCTTAGATTTCCATGAACCCGGGTATAGGGCCCCCTTTTTTACTCAAACCCGTGGGTGCTTAGAATGCAGTGTAAAAATGTGGAAAAGACAGCATTTATTATTTTTACACAGTTCAAGAAAAAGTGCACACACAAAGTTTCATAATTCCACACTTTCCTAAAAATAGGCCTAACTCACAAAACAATCCCCAGTGAAGTCGCCAACTGTCGCAACCTACCCTTTTGCGGGCGAGCGAGGCGAGGCTCATAGTTGCGTCTTCCAAAGAAGGAAAATGTGCAGAGTCGCCACCAACGTTTATTGAAAGGAAAATGTTAAAAAAACCAAAGGAAACCGGTTATGAAGAATATTCCAGATTCGGGAGTTGTATTTATGTTTGAGGAAGGTATTAGCACCTCTCACGTTTGTCCCAAAGGACAACAGCCTTAGATTAGAATTGTGTGAAATTATGTATTTAAACCTTTATTTCTTTTTCCTTTTTGAGGTCGACAAAAGCGGGGCTCTTGCTCCTACGTATCCTCCATCGAAGTAGAAATCAGACCTACGTAGTTCTTTCAAAAGGGGCAAATCAAATGATTCTTTTTTACTTGAAAGGTGGTCATTTAAGGCGTTGGACCTTAAAACGTTTTTCAGTGATTTTTGAGGACAAAGCTTGATTTTGTGAGTTGATTTTAGCCTTAGTTTCACTTTAGTTATTAGTCAATTCAATTAAGAAAGAGAAATCCCAAAGAGAAACGTCCGATTGATTTTTTTTGTTTTATTTTACTAAAAGATATTTTTTTATTATTATATTATTATTTTACCTCTTTTTTGGTTTCCAACGTGGTTACGGCATGACTGAACGGTCGGATTTCATTTTAACAGAAATTAAGGGATGTTACAATTCAAATGATTGGTGGAAATCTATTTTATTTTTTGATTAGGTGAGAAAATGACTTAAATAAATTACTAAAGCACGTCAAAAGGGGGTACGAAAAGTAAATGGAATGAAAATAAAAGTACATGAAACAAGTGGGGACCACCAAGGGTACATAGAATGAATTAAAAAGTTTGATTTCGGGAACTTACCGGTTGAAGACCGAAGAACGACGAAGAACGAACGAAAGATGGCGGAAAATCTTCACGGAATCGCCCACGGAAATGTTTCGGACGCGTTATGGAAGCGCCTCGGCATGGATTTTCTTCACAGAAACAATTTTTTTCACTAATCTCAAGTGATCCCAAGATACCAGGAGGGCTGAACGTTTTTCTCCTTCACTCCTCCCCCTATTTATAGGAAAATGGGGGAGGAGCTTGCCACCCAGCTCGCCCAGGCGAGCTAGGTTGCTTCCTTCAAAAGCAACCGCCTTCTGGAGGAACATCCTGGAACGCCCAAGTGTGCCTAGTTGCTATTTACACCCCCCCTATTTTCTAAATACACCCCCTTTCCTTTTTTTGCTGATTCTTTTTCTGTAACGTTACGGAAATTTACGAATCCCGTAACGATACTTGTTTTTCCTTCCGTAATGTTATGGAACCTTACGGATCACGTAATCATCCCCTTTTTGGCTTTCGGAATGTTACGGAACCTCACGGATTGCGTAACAATGCTCCCTTTTGATTTCCGGCATGTTACGGAACTTCACGGATCGTGCAACAATGCTTCCTTTTGATTTTCGGCATGTTACGGAACTTCACGTATTGTGAAACAATGGGTGCCAAGTACCTCTAAGCGGTCAAGCAAAGGTTGTATGCCATCAAACAATGGTCCCTGGACAAAATTAGGGTATGACAAGCATGTTCACATTTTAGTGAAAGTTTTCAGAGACTTCAATGTCTTCTATCTTTACATTTCAAGACTTCAATGCCTTCAGTCTTTACATTTCAAGACTTCAATATCTTTAGTCTTTACATTTTAAGACTTCAATGTCTTCAATCTTTACATTTCAAGACTTCAATGTCTTAAGTCTTTACATTTCAAGACTTCAATCTTCACATTTCAAGACTTCAATGTCTTCACTCTTTACATTTCAAGACTTCAATGTCTTTTGTCTTTACATTTCAAGACTTCATTGTCTTCAGTCTTTACATTTCAAGACTTCAATGTCATCAGTCTTTACATTTCAAGACTTCAATGTCTTTTGTCTTTACATTTCAAAGACTTCAATGTCTTTTGTCTTTACATTACAAGACTTCAATGTCTCCTATTTTTGTCATGAAAGACTACAACGTCCTTTGCTTAATACTTTTGATACTTCCATGTCGATGTCCATTAGTTCTTTTACAGGTTTCACTTCCTCGGCTTTCGTTAGTTGCCGGTCCGATAGCATGATCACTCAAATGAAATTAGTGTCCTTATATTTACTTACCTTTTCATTTTCAATAAAAGATAAGTAAACAAGGGAAACTGTAAGACCCTAATTTCGTCCGGGGACTATCATTCACTGATGTTTTGATTCTCGCTAGCCAAACTGCATTATTTGACACCAGCTACCACACAAGATGAAAGATCATTCAATGTTTTGATCAAGAATGTGAAAGATACCAAAAGGAGGGGAAAAAGGGTCTTTTTACTGAGTTTCTGGGACCCTGGCTTGCCCAAGCTAGCCTCTGGCTCACCTGGGCCCCCAAGTTACTTCAGCCTAAAGGAACCAACTCGCTTGGGCAAGCCTGTTACTTCAGGAGTAAGCACCTGCTCGCCTGGGCGAGTTGCCATGGTCCCAAATGCCTTCTATAAATAGGTGTCAAGGAGGGCTGAGGAAGGGGTTCCAACATTGAGTAGTAAAGGAATCAAGGCCGAAGCGATGCCAAATTGCGACTGTGATCAACCTCTACATCGTTCTTCGTTCACCATTTGGTTAGTGTTTGTTTTTAAGGATTTGAACATGATCTATACACCCTAAGGGGTCCCCTTTGTTGTTTTGTGCATATTCATCTCCTTCTTCTATCACCGGTAATCTTTTTTCTTTTGTAAAGTTCAATCTTAACCAATCATTAGCATTGTAAGTCATCTTTTAAAGAGATTGAAAGTTAATAAACAAAATTGAGATAAAACCAACATATAACTGAATTTCTCTCCATCAAAGCCACTTGAGATCATTCAAGGTCCAATGCCTTAACGACCTCTTTTTGTGTTCAGTAATAACAATGAATCTTTCAAAAGCCTAAAGCCAATTCAGCACACAACTTTCTCACTCTAAAGAACTACATAGGTCTGAATTCCTCATCGCACTTGAGGATACGTAGGAGCAAGGGCAGTCCCCTTGTCGACCCCAAAAATAAAAAACATAAAAAGGGAAAAGTAAATAATTTTGAAGTCATGTTATGCACACTCGATTAAAGGCGGTCCCTTGTGACGGACGCGTGGGGTTCCTTGTGCATAAACAACTCCCAAACCCTTATTTTCAAAATCCGCGTACCTCTTTTTGGTTTTTCTAATGTTTTCCTTTAAATAAACATTGGTGGCGACTCCACGTGTTTTCTTCATGAGAAGACGCACTTTTACCTTTCGCCTCGCCCTCCCGTCGAAGGGTAGGTTGCGACACCTATCAACAATTGAGAATTAAATTAGGGCAAACCGTATTGCTAACTATGGCCAATTGTTAACTACAAATTTAAGAGACACCAACAATTGAAATTATTTGGGGATTTTAGTTGGAATTGGAATTGAGGGAAAAGGGTACATGTAACTCACAATCCTAGGCTTTTCATAATTATTGTCTTCACTCCTATTTTCCTACTTTGGTTCTTATTTATGCAAAAGTACAATTGATCATCATCCTTTCTTAATTTGATAAAAACCTAAACTATTTATTTTATTACAAAATTAATTATGTGGGAACACAACTAGTCCCTGGGGCTCGATATCTTGACTTTTAGTCCATTATTACTATTATGTATGATACACTTGTCCTTTTTTATAAGTGTCATATTTCAGTTATTTTTTGGATTAAAATGTTAGCACTTATCTTTCTTTTGTAATAGTTTTCTTATAAACTTCCCTTAAATCTAGTTGTTTTATATATATTGCATATTTACTAATGTTTTTGTTTAAATATGAAAAATTCATCCATGATTTTGTAGGTTTTGGTGGTTGTTTGTTAAATCGAGAAACAAAGTCAAAAAGAAGGGCAAAATGGTCATTTTTCCAAGATATCAGACATCCATTTGCCTAGGCTAGCAACCAGCTCGCCTGGGCTAATCAGATTTCTTCAGCCATAAGCAACACACTCGCCTGGGCAAGCCACAGCTCGCATGGGTGAGTCTGTGCCTTCAACACTAAGTCACAAATTTGCCTGGAGAGCTATAGCTCGCCAGAGCGAATTGGCCTACACCTCTTGGCTCTTTCTATAAATAGCCATGTCAAGGAAGCTAAAAAGGACATCAGACGGCAGAGAGAAAACATGAGAAACACCATAAGGAAGAAGGAAGTGCAAAGTGGAGCCGGGGCGTTGTATAGTTGTGATCGTGGATCGCATCCTTCGTCATTTCTCTTATTAGTCTTGTGCTCTATGCAATGATCAGTTAGTTTCTCCAAAGGAATGGATGTAATCTTCATACCCTTATATGATGCAATCCTACCCCCCAAGGTTATTGGATAGAGACTCCAAGGAGATTGGGCCAGAGATGCAAGAGAAGCCCCTGGGGTTCTCATGAGCCTTAGGGTAGATTTTGGGCCCATGGGCTAAGTATGAGCCCACTTATCTTTGTACATATTAGTTTAAGCTTTCATTATTTTTGGGCCTTGTATTTAGGGCTACATAGTGCAGGGAGGGTACCCTAGTAATGTAAGATTTTTCAGCCCTTGTATTTTAGGGCACCTAGACTAGTTTTTGTATTAGGGGTAGTTTTGTAATTCCACATGCATTAAGTGCACTATTTGATGTGTGTGTGTGTTGGGAGAGAAATTTAATTGAATTAGGAGAAGCCCAATCCAATTAAATCTTGGACCATCCTAATGGGGAGGTGAGCATTTGCTTGCTACACCCCATTGCCACATCATATAGTCACACTTTGTGCATGTCCTTCATGCTTTAGATGTCTCATGACACCTATCGCAACCTACCCTTCGACGGGAGGGCGACGCAAAAAGCAAAAGAGCATCTTCAAAAGAGAAAACGCGCGGGAGTCACCACCAATGTTTATTCGAGGAAAACGTTAGAAAAACCAAAGAGAGGTCTGCGAATTTTTGAAAAAAGGGGTTCGGGAGTTGCTTATGCATAGGGAAGGTATTAGCACTCCACGCGCCTGTCACAAGGGACGACAGCCTCTAAGAATAAAACTAACCGATGGTCACACGAAGAACGCAGAACAAGAAATGAAGTAAGGAATGATCCCGGTCGTGATTCTGTAGCGCCTCGGCCTCGTTTCCTCTTCTTTCTCTCTTCTCTCAATTCCCTCCACTTCTGAACCTTCCAACCCTTTAAAACACCCCTAGGATGCCTATTTATAGGCAAAGGGTCACTTTGGGGAAGTTGCAGCTCACTCAGGCGAGCTGAAACTTAACCCTGAAGCAGTGAGCTCGACTAGGCGAGCTGGTTTCTTCACCATGAAGCTACTTGGTGGCCTAGGCGAGCCAAAGGCTAGCCTGGGCAAGCTAGGGTCTAGGAAAACCAAGGAAAAGACCCTTTTGCCCCCTTTTTTTTGGTATTTTTAACATTCTTGATCAAAACACTAAATGATCATCTATTTCACACTTTAACTGGCGTTCAACACCATAAGTCGACTAGTAAGGATCAAAAGATCAACGAATGATAGTCCCCGGACGAAATTAGGGTATGACAACACCTAAGCACACTTAGTGGAGAATCTTGGACTTGATCTTGGATTAGTGCGTTGAACCATAGCTAAAATTCACTAATGATAATTAGTGAAATTTTGGCTCCAAATTTGGCTCCACAATTTCAAATTAAAGTGAAATTTGAATAGAACTTCAAATTTCCCTCCAATTTTGTGTGACACAGGCTATAAATAGAGGCATTGTGTGTGCATTTTTTTCAACTTTTATCATTTCAGAATTACACTTCAAAGTTTAGACCTCATTTAGGCATAAAATTTCTTGCTCCTTTTCTCTTTCTCCCTCCACTCATCTTCTCCTACCTTCAAGCTCTTATCAATGGCTTCCTATGGTGGTGAGCTTGTTCTTGAATCATCTTCTCCTTGAAGTGGCATCTCCAATCATCTTTCTTCCTTCTCTATTATGCTACCATTGATCTTCAAGAAGCAAAAGACTCCATTAATGAAGAAGATCTGAGGCATAAAAGCTTTACATGGAGCTACATCATTATGTATCTTGTTGGATCAAGTGGCCTCGGAATAATTAAGAAGGGGGGTTGAATTAATTATGAATGTGTCTTGACTAATTAAAAATCTATCCTTCTTAATGTTACTAGATTCAATTAGGCTTTTAATACTAAGTTAAGAAAGTAAAGAACAGAAATATAAACTTAACCAAAAGTAAAAGCGACAATTAAAAGCACATAGCGGAAATTAAAGAGTGTAGGGAAGAAGAAGACAAACACAAGATTTATACTGGTTCAGCCACAACCCGTGCCTACGTCCAGTCCCCAAGCAACCAACCGGTTCTTGAGATTTCTTTCAATCTTGCAAAATCCTTTGCAGGCCAAAGATCCACAAGGGATGTCCCTCCCTTGTTCTCTTTGAAAAACCAAGTGGATGTACCCTCCACTTGAACTAATCCAGAAGAGATGTACCCTCTCTTGTTCTCAGTATAACAACCCCTGATGCAATCCTACCCCGCAAGGGCATTGGATAGAAGACTCCAAGAAGATTGAACCAGAGATGCAAGAGAAGGCCCTAGGGTTTTGATGAGCCTTAGGGTAGATTTCGGGCTCATGGGCTAAGTATGAGCCCACTTATCTTAGTACATATTAGATTAAAGTTTCATTATTTTTGGGCCTTGTATTTAGGGCTCCATAATGTAGGTAAGGTAGCCTAGAAATGAAGGATTTTTCAGCCCTTGTATTTTAGGGCACCTAGACTAGTTTTTGTATTAGGGGTAGTTTTGTAATTTCACATGCATTAAGTTAATATTTGATGTGTGTGTTGAGAAATAAATTTAATTGAATTGTAAAAATCCCAATCCAATTAAATTTTAGAGGGGGAGGTGAGCATTTGCTTGCTACACCCCATTGCCACATCATATAGTCACACTTTGTGCATGTCCTTCATGCTTTGCATGCCTCATGACACCTAAGCACACTTAGTGGAGAATCTTAGACTTGATCTTCGATTAGTGGGCTGAAACATATCAAAAATTCACTAATTATAATTAGTGAAATTTTGGCTCCAAAATTTGGGTCCACAAATTCAATTTCAAATTCAAGTTAAATTTGAATAGAAATTCAAATTTCCCTCCAATTTTGTGTGACACTTAGGCTATAAATAGAGGCTATTTGTGTGCATTTTTGCAACTTTGATCATTTGAATATTAAACTTCAGATTTCAGAGCTCTTTTAGAGAACAAAATTCCGTGCTCTTCTCTTCTTCTCCCTTCATTCATCTCCTTCTTCCTCCAAGCTCTTATCCATGGCCTCCTATGGTGGTGAGCTTCTTCTAGACTCATCTTCTCCTTGAAGTGGCGTCTCCTCTCTCTCTTCCTTATCCATTCCGCTGCCATTCATCTTCCAAGAAGCAAAGGAATCCATTGATGAAGAAGATCCTAGGCCTACAAGCTCCAATGGAGCTTACATCATGTGGTATCAAAGCATCTTCATCTAGGTGATGTTCTTTTGCTTCCTCTATCTTTTTGTTCGGTGAATTCTCTTTAATTCCTTGTTCTTCATCTTATTCTCCATGTATATCCTCCATTTTCTTTTGGTTTGGTGCTGTTTAGAGTAGATTAAAAATAATAATAAACCGATTAAATCTTAGATCTACACTTGTTCTTGCATTTCTATGGTTCAAATTTTGTAGATCTACTCTTGAATCATGTTTTTATGTTGATTTTAGGTTCTATCATTTTTAATTCATAATATTCTGGTGCTGAAACTTAGATCTAAATTTTCTTCCAAAATATTGATTAGAAAAAAAAAACACAAAAATCTAAGTGTAAATCACTTAATCAATGTTGTCTTAGAGTCATGTTTAGTCATAGTAATTGTCACATTATGTTTTAAGTTTGTGTTGAATTTTTATTTTGTTAATTGAATTCTAGATACATTTGTTCATGTATTCTTGTCTTTCTTAGCCTATATTTTGAATTTTGAGTCTAATTCATGCATGTTATTTAGTTCATAAAATGTTCCAAATCAATTCCTAGAAGTAGTCTTGTTGTTGAACTCTTTTTTTTTGTTTTCTAAGTTTCCTACATGATGCCTATGATGAAGTTGAGTTGTGGTGCTGAGTTGTGGCTGGATTTGTGAATCAAATAAGTCTTAAGCTCTCTTGAATTGTGTTATTCAAGATAATTGAGCATAAGCAAACACAAATTGTAACTATCCAAGCCTTAAGCA
Organism: Glycine max; assembly: GCF_000004515.6. Taxonomy (NCBI): domain Eukaryota; kingdom Viridiplantae; phylum Streptophyta; class Magnoliopsida; order Fabales; family Fabaceae; genus Glycine; species Glycine max. Next base: position 40,182,071 of record NC_038250.2, read on the forward strand.
ACATAAACACTACTCTTGATTTCTAGGTTGAAATCGCTGGTGCTGGCAGCTTGAACATACAAACTTGTATAAATTACTGGGAATTTGTCACTACGTTTTTTGAGCTGAAAGTTTTACTCAATTTTCTACACATATGGACCAAAATAATAAAAAAATAACCAAGCAATTTGGATTAAAGGAAAAAATAAGAAAAATCACACAAGTTGGCAGAAAAATCAGTGTCCAGGAAAAAAAAAGTGAAAGGGAAGTGTGCTTGTTGTTTTAGCTCAAAATTTGTTCTATAATTGGTGCCTATTTTATACCAATCCTAGTTATGAAATTTCAATTGAAAATTATTGTTAAAACAAGTGTCAAAACTAGAGGTTTCTTGAGTCTTTTTTTTTAGAGTTTTTCTACTCTACTCTAGAGCCATTCTAGGTTTCTCTTTTAGTCCTAGCTTGCTTTTTTGTGCTTTTCATTGCTGAATAATCCTTGGAAATTTGTCTTGTTAAAACTCTATTGGTTTAACATTCATTTCTTTTTTTTTTTTGGTCTTTGGTTATTGCTTGTCTCTTTGTTTCCTTGCTTGTGAGTTGCCATATAGGGAATTGGAAAGGAGTATTGGTGCCATATCTTGAAGAATTTGAGTAAAGAAGCAAGGGGCCAACCACCTTAAGAGCAATTGGAATAAGAAGCACTCCAAATTGAGTGAAACACTAAAAAGAGAATAGCCACCACAATTGAGGACTTTTTTTCTTTGTAATTTTGTAATTGACAATTTGCTTTGCTTTCAAATTTTGTAACAAAAAGGCCTTTCATTGGAAGTAAGTTGGGAGCCTCCACTAGGTCACCCTACTTCAATTTGTGTGTAATAATTTTAGGCAATTTTCCCTTAGGATAGTGAGTGTTTTGTTGGGAACCTTAAATGAGGTCATCCAAACACTCTTAGGACCCGCCTAGTTTGCATTTCTTGCACTTTAATTTCTTGCTTACTTTCATAGTTTATTTCTTTTACCCTCCATTGTCAAACCGCCTAGATAGCTTGCCTTTTACCAATTAGTTTTTACCTTATCTTTCACACCTCTTTTAGTGTTTATTTTGGCTAGTTTCAACCATAGTTTCTTTTAACTTTTGTTTTCAAACCCCCAACAAGAAAGAACCATAACTTGGGAACCAACATGAGTCTTCATTCTTCATCTAGTGTTAATGGTGAGGGTTCTACTCCTAAGGACCCCTTGTATAAGATATAAATGAGTTGAGATCCCTTAAGTTGTGGAAAGAAAAACAAGAGAGAAAAGAAAAAGGAAAAAAAAGAGTGGAAGAAATAAGTCAAGATGAAAGAGAGAAAATAAGAGAGGAAGAAAGAAGAAAAATAAGGAAAGAAATGAAAAGAGAAAAACATGCCTCCTATAGTAGTCATAACTCTTGCAAGAGCCTAAGTGAAGAACTTCGTAACTATTATGAAGGAAGGCATAGGTCACATCTTAGACCTCACTCCCATAGGAGAGAAAATGAAAGAAAGCCTCAAGATGTTAACATTAAACTCACATACTTCCATGGGAAGGACAATGTAGAGGCTTACTTAGATTGGGAAATAAGGGTAGAGCAAAAACTTAAAAGAAAGCCTACTTTAAAATCTTATGGCTATCATTCTTATCCAAAGAAAGACCAAGGTCTAGGCATCTTAGGGGCAGCACCTTCTAAGCCCAATGATCATAAGGGGAAGACAATAGAAAAGCAACCCCCTAAGGCTAGTATGCAAGAAAAGACTAGCTCCATAAAGTGCTTTAAATGTCTTGGAAGAGGACACATTACTTCTCAATGCTCCACCAAGAAAACCATGATTATGAGGAGCCAAGACATTTATAGTAGCCAAGATGAGGCTACTACTTCACCTTCCTCTAGTGAAAGTGAAGAAGCAAAAGGGGAAGAATCTAGTGAAGAAATCTACCCCCAAGAAGAAGGAAAACCTTTAATGGTTAAGGAGAAGTGTAAGGAGGTAAGTGTCTCCTCCAAGAGGTTAGCTTAGAAGGAAAGACATTTTGAAATAAAGACAAATATTAAAGAAATTTCCCCTCTTAAACAACCTCCACATTTTCTCCTTTGTAAAAAGACACTTGTTAGCATTGCCACACCTCTTAGGCTTGAGTTTATTCCTCAAGTAAAGGAGTTGTTGGATGAGGGTTTGGTTCGCAAGAGCTTAAATCCTTGTGCTTTGTTGGTTCCCAAAATAGGTATTATTTGTTAGACAAGTGGCCTCAGATATCTTAAGAAGGGGGGGTTGAATTAAGATATTCCAAACTATTTCCCCTAATTAAAAATCTATTTCACTTTTTACTCAAGTTATGAATTCCCTTAATGACAATCTTCTTAAATATTAATTCAAATGAAACAATTTGAATATGAATATAAAGCAATAATAAATAAAGGAGATTAAGGGAAGAGAAAATGCAAACTCAGTTTTATACTGGTTCGGCCACACCCTTGTGCCTACGTCTAGTCCCCAAGCAACCCGCTTGAGAGTTCCACTATCTTGTAAATTCCTTTTACAAGTTCTAAACACACAAGGACAATCCTTCCTTTGTGTTTAGAGATCCTTTACAATAAGAGACTCACAGTCTCTTAATCCCTTAGAGAATGAGAAGAAGAAGAAGAACAAATCTCTCTAGAAAGAGATGGATTTTACAGATTGAGCACTCAAATAATTCCTTAATGAATTGCAATTGAATTGGCCAAGGAATTCTTAAGAGGATAAAATCAATTTTCTCTTTGAGAGGATAAACACTTGTTGTTCTGAAAATCTCTAAGCAATTTCGTGTTTAAGTCACATATATATAGACCATTGGTGGTCATGAATAAAGCCTTTGAAAAGTTGTGACTCTTGAAATTATTTTTCTGAAAATCCTGTCTGGTAATCGATTACAGTAATTGTGTAATCGATTACAACTTTTAAAATTTGAATTAAAAACGTTTACTAACTGCTGGTAATCGATTACCAAAATTGTGTAATCGATTACACAGTCTAAAATTTCGAATTCAAATTTTTATAGTTGTTATAAAAAACGTATTTGGCCACTGGTAATCGATTACATCCTCTGGTAATCGATTACCAGAGAGTAAAACCTTAGAGAAACACTTTTTTAATTTTAAATCACTTGGCCAAACCTTTGCTAATTCAATTAGGAATTCCCTTCCTAATATTCTAGTGATCATCTTGATGTTGTGACTTGTAATCTTGAAGTATTGTCTTGAATTTTAATCTTGAAAAGCCCATTTGCATCAATTGCAACACATCATCATGATCATCATCAAAACATCAAAGGCAATTGCATCTACATTATTAGGCACCAAACCCCTAAAATAGGTGGTATGATGAATGCTTGGGGTGGTGCAACACTCTTTTGTAAAATCACTCGTGCACCCAACATCTTCATGATTTGTGTACATCGGGACTCCTTAGGTAGGTTTGTTCTTATTTTTAATTTCAATACAAACTTAGGTACTCATATGGGACACCTTAGGTTTGTCATACTTTTTGGTAGGAATAATCAACATGAAAATACAGAAAAAGGTATGTTCTATTGCTTTACTTTTCTTAATTTTTTAAATTGTGATCAAGGGGTTCCCATGAACCCTAAGAGAATAAAGGTCATTCCTGAGTGGCCCGCTCCACAGAGTGTAAGAAAAATTTGGGGCTTCCATGACTTAACAAACTTTAACAAAAGGTTTGCCCCATATTTTTCTATACTTGTAGCACCACTCATTGAGTTGGTGAGGAACCATGTTCCTTCATGGGAAGATGCCCAGGAAATGGGTTTTCAGACCTTACCTTACTTCAATATACCAAACACCACTAATATATATGTTTTTATTCTTTTTACAGGTGTTAAGGAAAAAAGCCCAGAGTTTCAAGAACCCTGGGATTTGAGGTCAAATCCTTTTCATGGGGGAGGGAATGATGTAATCCTACCCCGCAAGGGCATTGGATAGAAGACTCCAAGAAGATTAAGCCAGACATGCAAGAGAAGGCCCTAGGGTTCTCATGAGCCTTAGGGTAGATTTCGGGCTCATGGGCTAAGTATGAGCCCACTTATCTTAGTACATATTAGATTAAGGTTTCATTATTTTTGGGCCTTGTATTTAGGGCTCCATAATGTAGGTAAGGTAGCCTAGAAATGTAGGATTTTTCAGCCCTTGTATTTTAGGGCACCTAGACTAGTTTTTGTATTAGGGGTAGTTTTGTAATTTCACATGCATTAAGTGAATATTTGATTGTGTGTTGGAAAATAAATTTAATTGAATTGGGAGAAGCCCAATCCAATTAAATTTTAGAGGGGGAGGTGAGCATTTGCTTGCTACACCCCATTGCCACATCATATAGTCACACTTTGTGCATGTGCTTCATGCTTTACATGCCTCATGCCACCTAAGCATACTTAGTGGAGAATCTTGGACTTGATCTTGAATTTAGTGGTCTGAACCATAGCTAAAATTCACTAATCATAATTAGTGAAATTTTGGCTCCAAAGTTTGGCTCCACAAATTCAATTTCAAATTCAAGTGAAATTTGAATAGAAATTCAAATTTCCTTCCAATTTTGGGTGACACTTTGGCTATAAATAGAGGCCTTGTGTGTGCATTTTTTAAACTTTGATCATTTGAATATTAAACTTCAGATTTCAAAGCTCATTTAGAGCACAAAATTTTGTGCTCTTCTCTTCCTCTCCCTTCATTCATCTCCTTCTTCCTCCAAGCTCTTATCCATGGCCTCCTATGTTGGTGAGCTTCTTCTAGACTCATCTTCTCCTTGAAGTGGCATCTCCTCTCTCTCTTCCTTTCTCCATTCTGCTGCCATTCATCTTCCAAGAAGCAAAGGAATCCATTGATGAAGAAGATCCTAGGCCTATAAGCTCCAATGGAGCTTACATCAACCCCCGAGTAGATGTACCCTCTACTTGTACCACAAAGGATGTACCCTTCAATGTGTTGGGACAAAGAATTCTTAGGCGGTTAGTCCTTTGAATCTTTGTAAGGGGAAACAAAAGATATCTCAGGCGGTTAGTCCTTTAAAATCTTTTGTTTAAGGGGAAGGGAAGAATCAAAAGAATTCTTAGGCGATTAGTCCTTTGAATTCTCTTGGAAAGAGAGAAGAGAGACACAAAAGAATTCAGACGGTTAGTCCTTCTATTCTTTTGGCAAAAGGAAAAGAGAATGAAAAAGAATAGCACAAGTTTTTTATCAAAGAACTTTTCTTGAAAGAGAAAGGATTGAACAAAAACTTTTAGAAAGATGAAGAGAAATGAATCAGAAAGATCTGTAAAGAACTTGTTATGAAACTTGTTGAAAGATTGTTTTGAAATTCATACCATGGTCACATATTTATAATCTCTTGATGACTCAAGTTAAAGTTTGTGACTCTTGGCAATTTCTTCAAAACCAGTCACTTTAAAAGTTGTGACTCTTGGCAATTTTTTCAAAACCAATCACTTTAAAAGTTGTGACTCTATGGCAATTTATTTTTCAAAACCAGTCACTTTTGGAAATTTATTTTTCGAAATTAGTCACGGGTAATCGATTACCATCAAGGTGTAATCAATTACACATCAATAGATGTGACTCTTCATGTTTAAATTTGAAAATCAAAACGTTTAGAAATACTGGTAATCGATTACAAGTATTGTGTAATCGATTACACAAGTTTAAAATGATATAAAAATGTTTTATCACTAGTTGTGACTTTTGAAAATTGAAATCTAATGTTTTAAAACACTGGTAATCGATTACAGCTTTGTAAATTAGTTTTGAAAACAATGCTGGCTACTGGTAATTGATTACTACCTTTTGGTAATCGATTACCAGAGAGCAAAACTCTTTGATAATGATTTTGTGAAAACTTCTTGTGCTACTCAATGTTTTGAAAAACTTTTTTAGTACTTATCTTGATTGAGTCTTCTCTTGATTCTTGAATCTTGATTCTTGAAACTTGATTCTTGAATCTTGAATCTTGATTCTTGATTCTTGAAACTTGATTCTTGAATCTTTGGAATTTGCTTAACTCTTGATTCTTTGGCATCATCAAAATAATCTTGGAAGGCATTGCTTCCACATATCTCTTTTGATATTATATACATGTATGGATCTTTTCTACTCATTATTGGTGATTTCATTATGTTTGTAATGCTTCATTCTATTTGATCACTAGTTTCATGAAATTGGATTTTAAGTTTAACTGGGAAGTACTCTTAGAATTTGAACTGAATGAAGTTACTCTTTACGTTATGTTGCTAGGAATAGAGCATAACGTTTTAATTGCAAATAGTACGAGATTATGATTGTAATGCTGGATATTTACTGCATATGGGAGGGATCGATATTCGATAAATATTCTTAGGATTCTCGAGTGTGAGGAACCGATTCGGGGTAACTTAATGTGTGCATTAGTAATGTTAGAAAATGATTCATATATGTTAATCTTACTAGGATACTGAGGGTATCAACGATGAAATTGAATCCTACGTTTTTTGCGCTAATTAAATTCATTATTATTGTTCCTAGAATCTTACCTATTTTTAACGCACTAAATTTTGTTATTTCTATTATTCCGTTACTTTAGTTATTTTTTGTCACTTAAACAAACCCATGATATTTCGATTAAACTTGTATATAACTATTGAATAGATAACCCTTATACGAATAAATTGAGTAACTCAAGTCCCTCAGGAGATTATCTCTTTCTATAAATCTATAACCTGGGACGACATTGGTATGTTTGCCAATAGTCTAACAAGTTTCTAACGCCGTTGCCGAGGACTTGGGTCGCCCATTTAGTTCTTTTGGATTTAAATTTTCAGTTAGATAGGCTATTTTTCTTACTTTTGTAATTATTTCTTTTATTTTGATTTTGTACAAATTCTCTCTTGTTATATTTTATTTTCACTAACTGTGGTGCTTACGGGTTGTTGTAGTGTGTTCTTTTTTCCTTTATGCGAGGTAAATTTCTTGCAGATAAATTGTTATCTGATCCAGAAATTACCAAAACTGAAAGGAAGAAGAGGAATAAAAAGAAACAAGCAACCACTAGACCACCAGGTGAATCTTCTTCTGTTGATTATCCTTCAACTGAAAAGCAACTTGTAGAAGATAACATGGCATGTCGAGGAGGAGAAGGAAATAGACCACCAAGGAAGACTCTTGGTGACTATGCTTATCAACAAGGACCAAAGCATTACAATAGCATAGTCCTTCCTCCTTTCAGCAATAAGGTTGTGGAATTGAAGCCAGCACTACTCAATCTGATAGGCTCACACCCCTTTGCTAGAATGGATCATGAGGATCCATACACACATTTGTCTACCTTCATGGAGTTATGCAGTACCATGGGAGCTTCTAGCGAAGATGCTAAAGCTGTCTACCTCAGAGCTTTCCCATTCTCCTTGACAGGTAAGGCAAAGACATGGCTCCAATCACATCCTTGACAGCTTGAAGGAGGAGAAGATGAGAGGAGGGAGAAGGAGAGAAGAAGTACGAAATTTTGTGCCTCAAATGAGGTCTTAACTTTGAAGTGTATTTCTAAAATTATCAAAGTTCAAAAAATGCACACACATGGCCTCTATATTTAACCTAAGTGTCACAAAATTGGAGGGAAATTTGAATTTCTATTCAAATTTCACTTGAATTTGAAATTGAATTTGTGGAGCCAAAATTTCACTAATTATGATTAGTGAATTTTAGCTATGATTCATCCCACTAATCGAAGATCAAGTTCAAGATTCTCCACTAAGTGTGCTTAGGTGTCATGAGGCATGTAAAACATGAAGGACATGCACAAATTGTGACTATATGATGTGGCAATGGGGTGTAGCAAGCAAATGTTCACCGCCCCCTCTAAAATTTAATTGGATTGGGCTTCTCCCAATTCAATTAAATTTATTTCCAACCACACACATCAAATATTCACTTAATTCATGTGAAATTACTAAACTACCCCTAATACAGAAACTGGTCTAGGTGCCCTAAAATACAAGGGCTGAAAAATCCTACATTTCTAGGGTACCTTACCTATATTATGGAGCCCTAAATACAAGGCCAAAAAATAATGAAACCTTAATCTAATATGTACAAAGATAAGCAGGCTCATACATAGTCGATGAGCCCAAAATCTACCCTAAGGCTCATGAGAATCCTAGGGTCTTCTCTTGCATCTCTGACCCAATCTTCTTGGAGTCTTCTATGCAATGCCCTTGCGGGGTAGGATTGAATCAACTATGATGTCAAAGAGATCGGAGGAAGCAATTGTAATCATTGACTCCATTGGAGCCAGTGATTATCAAAGTCACCATGATAGAGCTCCGATTCAAAGAAAAAGGTATAATGGAGTTGGATACTCAGAATGCAATTCTGGCTCAAAACAAACTCTTAACTCAGCAAATAGAGGCCTTAATCAAGCATATAGGTCAACTTCCTCAACAGTATCAACAAGGTGGATCACTGAAAACATACCAAGCTTATCAAGTTCAACAAGTTCTGAGATGTGACTTCTGTGGTGGTGACCATTAGAATGGCCACTATTCAGCACCTAGTGATTGTCAACAGGAAGAGGAGGCCCATTATATGCAGAATCAAGCCATACCTCAACAGAACTTCCAAGGAAACTACCAAGGCTAGAAAGGTGGTTCATGTTCAAATCAGTCTTATGGCTGGACCAAGCCCATAGAATTTTGGGGGCTGTACCTTCAAAACCCAAGGAAGATAAGGGTAAGACCATAGAGAAATACACCCCTAAGACTAGTTCCCAAGAAAGGACTAGCAACATTAAATGCTTCAAATGTCTTGGGAGAGGTCACATTGCCTCTCAATGCCCCACAAAGAAATCCATGATCATGAGGGGTCAAGACATTTATAGTAGTCAAGAAGAGACTACTTCTTGTCCTAACTCTAGTGGAAGTGAAGATGAAGTAAGGGGTGAAGAGTCTAGTGAGGAAGTCTACACCCATGAAGAAGGTGACCTCTTAATGGTTAGAAGACTCCTTGGAGGTCAATCTTATGATCTATCTCAATCCCAAAGAGATAACATCTTTCATACAAGATGCAAAATATTAGATAAAACTTGTTCTCTCATTGTGGATAGTGGATCCTGTTGCAATTGTTGTAGCACAAGATTAGTTTCCAAGTTGAACCTCACTATCATTCCCCACCCAAAACCTTATAAACTTCAATGGCTCAATGAGCAAGGGGAAATGATAGTTAACCAACAAGTGAAGGTAACTTTCTCCATTGGGACATATAAGGATGAAGTTAATTGTGATATAGTTCCCATGGAGGTAGGACATATTCTTTTAGGAAGGCCATGGCAACTTGATAGGAAGATAATTTATAATGGCCTAACTAATGAAATTACCCTCACCCATCTTGGCGCTAAATTTGTGTTGCATCCTCAAACACCTTCACAGGTGGCCAAAGATCAACTAACTATGAAAGATAAGAGGGCTGAGGAAGAAAAACTAGAAAAACAAAAGAAAAATAAGGATAGTAAGGCCTTGTCTTCAAAGGCCAAGGGGAAGGAAAAGGAGGAAAAGGATTCCTCCAAGAAGATTGTTAAGAAGGAAAATCATTTTGCAACAAAAGGTGATATTAAAAGGGCACTCCTTCTTAAACAATCTTTCTACCTTCTCCTATCAAGGGAAACATCCCTTAGCACCGCCATACCTCTTGAGCTTGAGGTTATTCCTCAAGTAAAGGAGTTGTTGGATGAGGGTTTGGTTCGCAAGAGCTTAAATCCTTGTGCTTTGTTGGTGCCTAAAATAGGTATTATTAGGCACCAAATCCCTATGATAGGTGGTATGATGAATGTGTGGAGTGGTGCAACACTCTTTTGTTAAATCACTCATGCACCCAACATCTTCATGATTTATGTACATAGGGACTCATTAGGTAGGTTTGTTCTTATTTTTGGTTTCAATGCAAACCTAGGTGCTAATGTGGGACACCTTAGGTTTGTCGTAATTTTTTGTAGGAATAATCAACATGAAAATAAAGAAAAAGGTATGTTTTATTCCATTACTTTCCTTAACTTTTTAAATAGTGATCAAGGGCTTCCCATGGACCCTAAGAGAATAAAGGTCATTCCTGAGTGGCCTACTCCACCAAGTATAAGGGAAATTTGGGGCTTCAATATCTTAAAAAACTTTTACAAAAGGTTTGTCCCATATTTTTCTATACTTGTAGCACCACTCATTGAGTTGGTGAGGAACTATATTCTCTCATGGGAAGATGGCCAGGAAAGGGGTTTTCAGTCCTTACCATACTCTAACATACCCAACATCTCTAATACATATGTTTTTATTCTTTTTACAGGTGTTGAGGTTAGAATCCATGAGTTTCAAGAACCTCTGGATTTGAGGTCAAATCCTTTTCAAGGGGGAGGGAATGATGCAATCCTACCCCCTAAGGGCATTGGATAGAAGACTCCAAGAAGATTGGGCCAAAGATGAAAGAGAAGGCCCTAGGGTTCTCATGAGCCTTAGGATAGATTTCGGGCCCATGGACTAAGTATGAGCCCACTTATCTTTGTACATATTAGATTAAGATTTCATTAATTTTGGGCCTTGTATTTAGAGCTCCATAATGTAGGTAGGGTACCCTAAAAATGTAGGATTTTCCAGCCCTTGTATTTTAGGGCACTTAGACTAGTTTTTGTATTAGGGGTAGTTTTGTAATTTCACATGCATTGAGTGAATATTTGATGTGTGTGTTGAGAAATAAATTTAATTGAATTGGAAGAAGCCCAATCCAATTAAATTTTAGAGGGGGAGGTGAGCATTTGCTTGCTACACCCCATTGTCACATCATATAGTCACACTTTGTGCCTGTCCTTCATGCTTTACATGCCTCATGACACCTAAGCACACTTAGTGGAGAATCTTGGACTTGATCTTGGATTAGTGGGCTGAAACATGTCAAAAATTCACTAATTATAATTAGTGAAATTTTGGCTCCAAAATTTGGCTCCACAAATTCAATTTCAAATTCAAGTGAAATTTGAATAGAAATTCAAATTTCCCTCCAATTTTGTGTGACACTTAGGCTATAAATAGAGGCTATTTGTGTGCATTTTTGCAACTTTGATCATTTGAATATTAAACTTCAGATTTCAGAACTCTTTTAAAGCACAAAATTTCGTGCTCTTCTCTTCCTCTACCTTCATTCATCTCCTTCTTCCTCCAAGCTCTTATCCATGGCATTCTATGGTGGTGAGCTTCTTCTAGACTCATCTTCTCCTTGAAGTAGCGTCTCCTCTCTCTCTTCCTTCTCCATTCCGTTGCCATTCATCTTCCAAGAAGCAAAGGAATCCATTGATGAAGAAGATCCTAGGCCTACAAGTTCCAATGGAGCTTACATCAGAAGTGCTCCTAGGAGGCAACCCAATGTTTCTAAATTTTGTCTTAATTTGTGTTACTTTAATCTTATGTCTTATATTTCTAAACTTTACTTCTGAGTCTTTATTCGCGAATTATGTTTTTCAATGAATAATCTATTTTGTCAGAGCTATCATTGCATGGCCTAGGGATAGGCCTATTTTTTCAGGAGGAGGAAGAACATACGAGGATGAAGACATGGCAGACCGCATTGATTATTACATCAGAGGAGACTGAGCTCCTCAGCCATGATCGTCAAGGAGACTAAGCTCCTTATCCATTATCATCAAAAATTTGTGAACTTGTCTTTATATTTATTTATTGCTTTGTATTAAATTTCAGTACTTTATTACCTTATTTATTATTTTGGATTTTTTGCTTAAAAACTTATGCGAGTTTGTGCTTTTGATTGATTTATGCATGCTTTGATATATTATGTTTTGTTAGTGTAGCTGTAGATTATATATAACTCTTTTTGGGACATAAACATAAAAATTTTCTTGGACATAACATACTTTGGAAAGAATCAACAATTGATGTTTTTGAAACTTACTTTTGATTGGATCAGAACACAACAAAAGGATTTTTGGAAACATTGAAAATGAAAACAATGAATGGTTTCCCCCAATACCAAATGAATTTAGATGTTTTTGCATGGACTTGGTAAAAGAATAACTCTCAAAACACTAATTTGATTTGAACATGGAAATAGGCCTTAAGCTTTAGTGACTGTGTGTAACCCAAATTTTACATTGAGTGTCCTCATTGATATGTTCTACAGTTGATTTTGTATGAATTTTTGTCATATCATATGATTCATGGATATGATTTAGGCATTCTTTCTTTCTTTACATTTTAAACCACTGGCCAAAAAGCTATCCCAATGTATATTATTTTACCATTTGCAAGCCCTTTGAGCCAAACACTTCATATTTTGTTGGAACACTAACCTAGGATAAAAGTTTCCTACCTTACCTTAGGTCAAGAAAGCAAAGGCGTTTTGTTAAGGATTTCTATCATTTGGTGGCTAATGTGAAGTAAATACTCTGTTTTTAAATGTGGGCATTAAGGGAAATTAAATATCTAATAGAAAAGAAAAATAAATAAATAGACAAGAAAAGAAAAGAGAAAGAAAAAGGAAAAGAAAAACAAGTTCTTTGTGGATAAACAAATGTCGGAATCATGTACATTTTATCCTAAACTATTCAGAGTTGTTGTAAATATTTGAATAGAAAGTAGTGATAACTTGGTTGAAAAGAAAAGGGATAGGAAGTGATCGTTCATTTGAGTTGGGCTAATCAAATTTCTTCAGCCATAAGCAACACACTCGCCTAGGTGAATTGACCTGCACCTCTTGGCTCTTTTCAATAAATAGCCATATCAATGAAGCTGAAAAGGACATCAGAAGGTAGAGAGAAAAATGTGAGAAACACAAAAAGGAAGAAGGAACTGAAAAGTGGAGCTTGAGCGCTGCATAGTTGTGACTGTGGATCACATCCATTGTCATTTCTCTTGTTAGTCTTGTGTTCTACGCAATGATCGGTTAGTTTCTCCAAAGGATTGAATGTAATCTTCATATCCTTGTGTATCTCTTTTGATATTATATATATGTATGAATCTTTTGTACTCATTATTGGTGATTTCATTTTGTTCATAATGCTTGATTCTATTTGATCACTAGTTTCATGAAATTGAATTTTAAGTTTGACTGGGAAATACTCTTAAAATTTGAACTAAATGAAGTTACTCTTTACGTTATGTTGCTAGGAATAAAGTATAACGTTTTGATTGCAAATAGCACTAGATTATGATTGTAATGTTGGGATATTTACTTCATATGGGAGGGATCAATATTTGGTAAATATTCACAGGATTCTCGAGTGCAAGGAATCGATTCGAGGTAACTTAATATGTGCATCGGTAATGTTAGAAAATGATTCATATATGTTAATCTTATTAGGATACTGAGGATATGAACGATGAAATCCAATCCTATGTTTTTTTAATTAATTAAATTTGTTATTATTGTTATTCCGTTACTTTAGTTGTTTTTCATCAGTTAAACAAACTCATGATATTTTGATTAAACTTGTACATAACTATTCTTATCCGAATAAATTGACTAACTCAAGTCCCTGTGGAGACAATCTCTTTTTATAAATTTGTAACCTACGACGATATTGGTACGCTCTCCAATAGTTTAACACTTTTGCAACATATTTTATGCATCAATAAGCACAACCCCAGGGCTAATAACGTGACCCTCCCTTGCTTCTTTGTTTAACTATGGTATGTACTCCCTCAATGGTTCCTTACTACCCTACCTTACTTTCTTCAAATCAATTTCTATTTTTAGTGTTGCCTTACTTGTTGCGAAGGCAAAATGGAACTTCTCTCTAAAATCTTTCCAAAAACCTATGGACTCTTGTGTCAAAGATTGAAACCATTTTAGAGGTACTTGCTTTAACAAGAGTGGAGAAGCTTTGCACATCTACAAACCATTCACTCCATAGAGAGACATTGTGTATTCGATCGCTGATAAATGATCCCCAAAATTTGTTGAACTGTCATACAACTCCATTGCGGGAAGTTGCAATAGTCGTTTTGGCACTCAAACTCCATTGCTGGAAGTTGTGAAAGACAAGTTGAACAAAATCATCTCTAATTCCCCGAACACTTCACCTGTTTTCTCCATTATCGACAAATCCCTAGAAAGATGGAAGCTCAGATCAAAGGACGAGTCATTGTTGCTCTCTACGAGATCCTTGTGCCTTCTCTAGAGAGACTTACCTAAAAAAAGGTTTGTTTTGCCAAGATTTGAGTTCTTCGATGAGTTTTGGTTGTTCTTCCATCATTCATTTATGTTATTGGATCATCTCCTTCATGACTAGTACTGAATTGACGAGCTCGCTGCTATTGTTGATAGGACCTAGTGATGCTCAAGAAGCTTGTGCTCTCTCGGATAAAGTGATGGAGACTTCTTCTCCGTCTCGGTGATGTTCTTGTGCACCATGACTCCATTAGGTTGTTTACTAGTTGTCTCTGTTGGAATAAAGAAGCTCTTCACACACACTCACACAATGCACTCACTCACTCTATGTTAGAGAATAAGAGAAGATGAAAGAATTGATTGAGAAAAAATAGAGGGAACTTAGAATTCTGAATAAAACTTCTGCACTCTCATCTTTCTCATTCATGATCACTATTATTTTTATACACATTGCATATGTAACTACAACAACCTTCATAGCTGTCAAACTAACTAACTCCTAACTCCTAACTAACTGAATTACAACATACATCAACATCCCTCCTTAATTCAGATTTGTCAAGGATGTCACTTCTAACTTGTCTCTCAATTCCTTGAACTTGATAGACTTCAATGGCTTAGTTAGTATGTCTGCAACTTGATCTTCAGACCTGCAAAACTCCAATTCAAGCTTCTCCTTACTCACTTGATCACACAGGAAATGAAACATGGTTTCAATATGTTTACTCCTGCCATGTGGCATAGGATGCTTAGCTAAACCAATTGCTGATTTGTTATCCATCAACAACCTCATAGGACAGCAATTTCTCAAGTTTAGCTCTTCCATTAAAGCTTCCAGCCATAGAGCTTGGCTTGATAGGTTGCCATAGCAGCAGCAATATACTCTGCTTCACATGTTGACAAAGCAACTACACTCTGCTTCTTTGAGCACCAGGAGATTAGTGATGTTCCAAATTTGAAAACATACCCAGCAGTGTTTTTCCTATCATCCTTATCACCACACCAATCTGAATCACTATAACCAAACACTTCTCCTTCTATATTCTTCTGACTGTAAGGGTATAAAATGCCAAGATCCAATGTTCCTTTCACATACCTCAGAATCCTCTTTGCTGCCAAGAAGTGAGGTGTCTTTGGTTTCTCCATAAACTTGCTTATCAACCCAACACAATAGGCAATATCAGTTCTGGTGTTACATAGGTACCTCAATGAGCCTACAATTTGCTTGTACAAGGTAGGATCAACTTCTTTCTCATCCCCATCTATTTGCAGCTTAATTCCAATTTCAGTTGGTGTGATAACAGAATTGCAATCCATCATGTTGAACCTCTTTAGGAAGTCTTCTGCATACTTCTTTTGATGCATGAAAATCCCTTTACTGGTAGAAACAAATTCAACACCCAAGAAGTATGATAGTTCACCAAGATCAGACATCTCAAATTCTTTCATTATTCTTCCTTTGAACACTCTTATATCTTCTTTACTACTGTCAGTCACTAGCAAATCATCTACATAAAGACATATTATCAAAAACTCACTAGAATCTGTGTTTCTGACATAAACTCCATGCTCAGTAGTGTACTTGGTGAAATTCTGCTGGACTAGGAAGCTATCAATTTTCATATTCCAGGCTCTAGGATCTTGCTTGAGGCCATATAGTGCCTTATTCAACTTGTAGACTTTATCCTCTTGTTCTGCAACTACATAACCAGGTGGTTGAGTTATGTAGACTTCTTCTTCAAGTGACCCATTCAAAAATGCTGACTTCACATCCAATTGATATAGAGACCAGTTTCTATTGCAAGCAGCTGCCACAATGAGCCTAACAGTTTCAAGTCTTGCAACTGGAGCGAAAACCTCATTGTAATCCAAGCCATGTTTTTGCAGAAATCCCCTTGCTACTAATCTTGCCATATACTTGGACACATCTCCATTAGGCCTTACTTTAGTCTTATAGACCCATTTCACATCAATTGGTCTTTTTCCTTGAGGTAAATGGACTAACTCCCAAGTCTGATTCTTCTCAATTGATCTCAATTCTTCTTCCATAGCTGCTCTCCAATGTGAACTTTGTGAGGCTTCATCATGACTCATTGGTTCTGATTCAGCAAGTAGAGCAAAGTGCACAAAATCCCCTTCTGCAGTGATTGCTGTATCAAGATACAATTCATATTCTCTAAGTGTTTGTGGTACTTGTCTCTCTCTTTGTGACCTTCTGAGTTGCTCTCCACATGATGGTACATCCTCTTCACTTTGTTTGTCTTCAAGGTTCACAATCACCTTTCTTTCACCATTGTCAACAACATTTATTTCCCAATTCTAGCCCTTTGTTTCATCTATCAAGACATCTCTGCTAATCACAACCTTCCTCATTCTAGGATCATACAGCTTGTAGGCACCAGTTGGATGATATCCAATGAGTATCATTGGTTCAGCCTTGTCATCAAGTTTCTTTCTGTTTTGCTCAGGCACATGCCTAAAACACAGTGAACCAAATATTCTAAAATGACTCACACTAGGCTTCTTTTCTGACCATGCTTCTTCAGGTGTGTATCCCTGCAATTTTTTAGTGGGACACCTGTTCAAAATATACACAACAGTAGAAGTTGCCTCTCCCCAAAAATAATGATGTGTTCCCTTCCCTTTCATCATGCTCCTGGCCATGTTTAGAATGGTTCTGTTTCTTCTCTCAGCAACACCATTATGCTGAGGTGTATAGGGAGATGTCACTTCATGAATTATCCCCTCTTCATCACAAAATACTTGAAATTCATGTGAGTTATACTCACCACCACCATCTGTTCTAAGCACTTTGATCACCTCATCACTTTGCTTTTCACTCAACGGCTTAAACTTCTTAAAAATGTTAAACACTTCACTTTTCTGCTTAATGAGATAGATCCACATTTTTCTAGTAAATTCATCAATGAATGACACAAAGTAATTGTTACCTCCTAGGGATTTCACTTCAAAAGGACCACACACATCAAAATAGATCACTTCAAGCTTTCTTTTGGATCTGATTGGAATTTTTGACTTGAAAGAATTCCTTGGTTGCTTTGACAAACAACACTCAACACATAATTGTTTTGGTATCTCAATTTGGGGAAGACCATGAACCATTTTCTTACTTTTCAATTCACTTAAACTCCTGAAATTTAGATGACCAAACCTGTGATGCCACATCCAGCTTTCATCACTTATAGAAGCAGCCAAGCATTGAAATTCTGCAATATGAATTCCAATCTTGAATGTTCTGTTTCTTGACAAAGGAGCCTTTAGAATCAACCTTTTATTGCTATCAAATATCTTCATTTGACTGTCCTTCATCTGCATTGAGTAGCCCTTTTCTAGCAACTGTCCCAAACTCAGCAAATTATTCTTCATATTGGGAACATACAACACATCATTGATAAATGAGTGTTATCCATCCTTCCTCTGAATCATCACCTTTCCAATGCCTTCTACAGTTACAGAGCTGTTATCTACAAACTTGATCTTGCTCTTCACCTTATCATCAATGTTTACAAACCACTCTCTATGTCTAGTCATGTGATTGGAACAACCTGTGTCAAGATACCACAGATTAACATTGTCTTCTTTTGAGTTTGTTGTTGCCATTAGTAACACTTTATCAAAGTCAGAATCCTCATCTTGTGCCAATTGAGCCTCATCTGCATTTCTTGAAACCCTTTTATTTCTGCATTCATCTGCAAAATGTCCCCATTTCTAACAGTTATAACACTGAATTCCTTTCTTGTTGAATTTCTTCTTGCCCACTTTGTGATTCCCTTCACTTTTCTTGTCAGTTTCTTCATTCTGGTTATGATTTCCAGAACTGCTGGAGCCTTCACTTGACCCCTTCCACTTATTGTTCTTCCACTTTTCCTTTCCCTTCTTATTCTTGCCACCATCATAGTTGTTCCCTTTGGTTGTTTGGGCTTGCATAGCTTGCTCAGCTGATCTTTGTGAATTTCTTTCATTGAGCCTCATCTCTTGAGCTTCAAGAATTCCTTCCAGTTTTTCAATCTTCATTTCTTCAAGATTCTGGCCTTGCTCAATTGCCACCACTATATGATCAAATCTTGGTGTCAAGGTTCTCAATACCTTGTCAATGATCCCCAAGTCTGATTGCTTGTCACCATAAGCATTCATTTGATTTGTAATTGCCAAAATTCGAGAAAAGAACTCACCTTGCATAGCTTTCTTGATCACTCATTTGTAGAAGTTCATACTACCTTCTCAAGGTCTGCAACTTCACCTTCTTGAGTTTGCTATCCCCTGCACAGGATTTCTCTAGAGTATCCCATGCCTTCTTTGCAGTATCAGCAGATCTAATTTTCTGAAAATTATCTACATCTACACACTGATGAATAATGAACAACGCCTTTGCATCTCTTTTCATCAAATCACGGTGAGCCACCTTCTGTGCATCAGTTGGGTTCCTATCAAGTTCTTGAACCCCTTCTTGCACCACTTCTGTCACATCTTGAAATCGGAAAATTACCTTCATCTGAGCACACCAATCATCATAGTTCTTGCCTTTGAGAACAGGCATAGATGCTGGAAAATTTCCATTCGAGGAAGCCATCTCAATTTCAGTATCCAAGGATCTTGAACCTCTGCTCTGAATACCAGTTGTTGGAACAAAGAAGCTCTTCATACACACTCACACAATGCACTCACTCACTCTATGTTAGAGAATAAGAGAAGATGAAAGAATTGATTGAGAAAAAGTAGAGGGAACTTAAAATTCTGAATAAAACTTCTGCACTCTCATCTTTCTCATTCATGATCACTATTATTTTTATACACATTACACATGTAACTACAACAACCTTCATAGCAATCAAACTAACTAACTCCTAACTCTTAACTAACTGAATTACAGCATACATCAGCAGTCTCAGCAATGGCAGCAATTGCCAACGATCGTTGAACCACCAAAGATCCCTTTCAATTTAGTGTTTCCACCATTGAGAACACAAATTGGGATTTAGAGAAACCCTCCTTCCAGCTCCAAATGTTTGGTGGAGGAGGGAAGACCCATTCCGAAGGTTAGGAATTGGTTTAAATCTAAGATTCAACACACGTTGATAGTGAGTCTTCGGTGCAGTGGTGTTCGAGTACCTAAAAAAACTCCGATGCCCAAGTCAGCGAAAGAACTATATGAGTTAAAGCTTATCACACCAGAAGACCACTTTTACACTAGGATTTGGACAAGAAAACCAATTAGTTTGTTAGAGTCACACAGCTTGTACGACTTATATAGGGATCACGTGTTTTGCATGATCTCGCTTGTCGGTGTACATTTGGCTGTCGGGATTGGCACCACGAAGGTGCTCTTTAAGTCGGGGTCAAAACTTTGCTATGGTTTTCCTTAACAAACTGAAGGTTCTTTAATTTCGGTTGTAATAGGCTAGCGCAATATCCAGAACTATATAGTAAATAGAACAAATTTGAAAAAAAAAACTAAAGAAATTAAATTAGAATAATCATACTAAAAAGAAAAGAAGCACGCTTCGCAGGAAAAAAAAAAAAGTGCTTCTGATCTCAATTTTGGAGTTGGCATGTTAAGTTTGACACCATCCCCGTCCGCGTCGAGTCGAGACAAACCGACCGGTCGACGTGGCATCAACCACTTCTTATCCGCCACGTGCTCCCAAACTCCTATAACAACCCCCCAATAAAACACCATCTATTTTTCACCCTCTCTCTCTCTCTCCCTACTTCGCAACGATGCCGTTTTGCAACGTCGGAACGCAGCTACCCTCCCCCGTCGCCGACGTGCCCCTCAACAATGACATCAAGATATTCTACAGAACTTACGGTGGCGGTCCAACCAAAGTGCTCCTCATCATAGGTCCTTCATTTTTACTTTTTTTTTTTTTTATGAATTTATTTATTTCTTGTAGCTGCGAAAGTTTTGCTGATTTTGTGGAGATTGAACCAACGTTCAGGATTGGCCGCGACGCACGAAGCGTGGGGCCCACAAATCAAGGGCTTGACTGGAGCAACCGTCCCCGACGACGTCGTTTGGAGCGAAGAAGAAGGCAATGGTGGCATCCATGTATGCGCGTTTGACAATCGCGGCGTCGGTCGCAGCTCCGTGCCTGTCGAAAAATCTGAATTCTCGTGAGTTGCTTTCTTCAAGCGACCCTGCGTTTTGAGATATTCTGCTTCGCGTCTTTTGGAAATTGAAATTTTATTGGCTAGTTTTAACGCGCGGTGGTTGTTGGGTGCAGAACCAAGATCATGGCGAAGGATGCAATTGCTTTGTTAGATCATCTAGGTTGGAAAAAAGCCCATGTTTTTGGGCACTCGATGGGTGAGTGCCGAGTTTGTTATTTTAGCCACCTGACATATTTATATCCTATTTGCATAAACCTCTCGACAAGGACTTGAAGGGGAAATAAATAAGAAGGTAAAATGAATAGAGCTTCTCTATGAGTTAAAATTAACTTATGCATATGTTAGATTTATTTTTTGAGATATTGAACGAGGGAGCCTCTATAAAAGTTATAGTTTGCAATTTGATTTTAATTTACAAAAGAAGCTTAATTCATTTTACCTTGTCTAAATAAGTGCTTATCGAGAAGTTTATTCAAACATGGCCTTAGGGTAGTTTAATTTAACTAACTTTCACTGCAAAAACAGGAGCCATGATAGCTTGTAAAGTAGCAGCAATGGTTCCTGATCGAGTCCTTTCCTTGGCATTGCTCAACGTGACGGGTGGAGGTTTTCAATGTTTTCCAAAGGTATTATTGTATTTTTCTTATCATCTTTTGGGAAACCTCCAATTAGTGGAGGAAGGCACTTTTGTTTTACTGTTTTCAGACATGACTGAATTTCAGTGAACATTGTACTGCGGCATCAGAAAACTAAGGTGGCTGGTTGGGAAACATCCTCAATCTCTGCTTGCACCCATTACCGATTGTATCTTAAATATCTACTGTTTATCTCTTGTCATCTTTAACAATTGAAAGAAAAGAGTTGAACAACTATAATAAATTTCCATGAGGTTGCACTGGTACAAAGGAAAAAAAGAAATGTATCTGCAATCTTATAATTTTTCACATTCTTAATGTATGAGAAAACAGAAATGTATGTGGAGTGAGATATATAATGTCTGATCCATGTTTACACTAGTTTCAAGTTTTAGGCACCATGAAGTTGGACACAGTACCTCAAATCTCTATAAGGGTGGCTTACTCGTTTTATTTTTTGCAGTTGGACCAACAAACGATCTCTGTTGCTTACCGATTCTTGAAAGCAAAGACACCTGAACAAAGGGCTGCTGTTGACTTGGACACCCATTACTCTCAAGTAAGAAGAACTTCTTGCTTTTGTTCATTATTTCTTGTTAACCAATAACAAGTTGTCTTCCTAACCTCTCTCCCCAACTTTTTCATTCCTTCGATTCCACATAGTGCATTGAGCCACAACTATAACAAAAGTAAGTGTGGATTTTAAAAATTGAATAACTCGGTATATATTATAATCATATCAAGCATCTGGCTCTTGTCATGAATATTAACATTGAGCGGAAGGTTATCTATTTCTTGTCTTGTAAAAACTGTGATTTACAGTTACTGATAGCCCAGAAATTTATGTTCATTCTGTCCTTGGGATGAATCTTAAAGATAAGTTTTATATATGGCATGCAGGAATATCTTGAGGAATACGTTGGAACAGATAAGAGGAGAGCCATCTTATATCAGGTGCAGTATACTAAATAAGCTTATCTTAATTAAGTAGATGTTGCTAAGTCTGCTTGGAGTTTATTACTTTGTGCTGTAGCTTTGTTTTTGTTTCTATAGTTAACCAGCAATATATCAGATGCATTTATAAGACAAGCGAAACTTACACCAGTGTTGCACATCCCTGTAATTAAATAATCCAAAAACATATTCTACCAAGAGTAAAAATGCATATACCAGCATCAAAGTTTTACATTTCAAAACCTTTTCATTTAATGTTTGCCATGCTTCACTGAGAATTTCTAAGATTAAAAGTAGGACTACACAGATTCAATGATTATTTTTATTGTGTGTAATTTAAGGAATTTTGGATTGAGAATAAGGTAAGGGAAGATTTTGGGAGATTTCTTGTAGAAGGAAAGCAAAATAATGACTATTGAGGAATTTTCAGTTAACTATTCATAATTCTCTGGCGTTCACCTTTCTAATTTTTCTCAATTTGGGGAATTTTGGAGGAGAAATTAATAATTTCGAACCTATTGATATTCATATCAATAATCAATCTATATCTGTATAGTAAATTGACTCGAATTAAAAAAATATCATTTAGAATTCTTTAATTATTCAATCTATAAATATTGACTTGAGTTCAATATATGCCTGTATTATCATATAAGCCAGCCAAAATCTAGTTAAATGAGTTTTACCCACTCATAGATTCAAGATAA
Organism: Glycine max; assembly: GCF_000004515.6. NCBI lineage: Eukaryota > Viridiplantae > Streptophyta > Magnoliopsida > Fabales > Fabaceae > Glycine > Glycine max. Next base: position 40,204,662 of record NC_038250.2, read on the forward strand.
GTACATTGTTCACTAACCCCATACCCATTCTTTAAGGAATACATTGACAAGTAACTCAACTCATTTGCATCATTCAGTTGAAATCTAGTTTTATTCCTATTTTTAGGCCCAAACCCACATTCTAAGATGGTATCAGAGTCTATCCTAGATCCATTAAAAAAAAGACTGTGTGTGAGGTGGTGTATTGGAAAAAATTCAAGTCTCACATTGACTAGAGAAAGTGCCAAGATAGAGTATATAAGTGGGAGGTAACCCTCACCCTATGCGTTAGCTTTTGGGGTTGAGTTATGCCCAAACCCACATTCTAAGAATAATTAATCATTGGCTTTTGTTAGTTAACCCTTTGTTTCCTTTACCGTGTTTTATTTTTAACATCCTAATAAGGGGAAGGAAAGTCAGAATTTAGTTACTCCCCTTCTCTTTCATTTCTCTCAACCCTCCCACACCCTATACCTAGTCAGCATGCTGTTCTTCATAAGTATTTGAAATCTTTTTCTTTATATTACTAATTCACCGCCACGGCCTCTTTCAGCAATATGTTAAAGGTATATCAACAACTGGGATGCAATCTAACTATGGTTTCGATGGTCAACTCAATGCATGTTGGGCACATAAAATGACTGAAACAGAGATTGAGGTGATCAAATCTGCAGGCTTTCTTGTTTCAGTCATCCATGGCAGGTTTGTATCGTGTTAGGAAACATTTATGTAATGCTGCTTCATAGGAATGCCACTTTCAAATATAAATGGAACTTGACCCCAACGCTCCCATGCACAGCTCATAAAGGCACAGAAAGAAAATTATGCGTGAAATTGAAAACACTTTACAGGGACTCAAGTTATGCATTTTGTAGTTTTACCTAGATATTGAGACATCTCCATGTTCAGGCATGATATAATTGCTCAGATATATTATGCAAAAAGACTTGCTGAGAAGCTTCATCCAGTGGCTAGAATGGTAGATCTTCATGGAGGTCATTTAGTAAGTCATGAGCGGTCTGAAGAGGTATAATTTGCATATATGTAATATATGCTTGATAATTCGAGTTAATAGCACACAGGCAATTTGCATCCTGTACTTTGCCTCTCAGGATGCATTGGTTATGGACTAAAGCATTTCACAAATTCAGGTTAATCAAGCACTATTTGACTTGATCAAGGCATCAAAAGTGAATATGAGCCCACATGATTGGACTAATTTGCCAAAGAAAGAGTCTTGTAAGTATTCCCCATTGAATGTTTTAGATTTTCTTGCACTTGGCAATTCAGCATGAGCTCACACTACTCATGCCATGACTGTTTTCTGTAGCTTGGTGGGCTGCCAATGCGTGGTAATAATCTCTAAGCTCCAAGCAGAGACATACCCACATTGGTGGATAAGGGCAGTGTCCCCACTCAAATTTACTACTACCATACATGATTTGCTATTTTTTACCTGAGCCTAAGAAGGTTTTCCCCGAAACAAGGTTCCTGGGTAAATTCCAATTTTTACTAACCACAGCCAATTCCTGTCTTCAGGAGTCCACCCTACTCCTCCCTTCTCAGTAGCAACTAGCAAAACCCAATTTCATTCATTAGTGTTAACTGATAATTGGTTCTGTACATGGTCAGATGATTTATTTATCACCCAACAGCCCCAAGTCTTCCCAAAGCACAGGGACATGTTTCATCAGTGCATAACCAGTCCTAGATGGACTTACTGGTGAATTCCTAAGAGAAGAACTAGCTCTGATACACAGCAAAACAAAAATGATAGTCAAATTAACATTGTTTTCCATGAAAAACCTGCAAGAGATATCACTACTTGAAAATACCAAAAAAGTTACCAGGCATGTTGACCAAAAGGTTTTCCCCATTAGGCCACTACCCAATATATATCCAGATCTGTCACTGGCTCCCAATGAGTAAACACATGGTCTTGTATCATATGCTTCCTTATTTGAAATATAATACATCGATTAATTCTAACTGCATTGCAGGCCCATGATTAAGTAAGTGTTTATTAGAACGGGCTGCAGTTGGTTGGGTCTAGTTAGGAGTTTTCTGTTATAGATTGTAGTTACTAACTACCTATAAAGGGGAATAACTATATACTATTTAAACCTATAAAAGGGGACTTTGAAGAATTAGAAAATTGTGGGGAGTGGATCCAGACCTCTTAAACCTCTGGAGCAATGTATCATTTTCATAGGGAGATATTCCCTGTTATTCATTCAATAAAATTTCAATTTCCTCACTGTTTTTTATGCTGGTTTGGTCACTATATATTCTTATGAATCTAAGATTATGGGATTGAGGTTGCAATTACCTATCTGGATGATATTGGAGATTAGAAGATGTGCCACTCGAGACAGTCATTAGGTGCACATGTTTTCTTATAAGATCTACTATATACTGATCATGTGCAGGGTGGAAAGAGAAAAGGGTTTTGATCAGAACAAACATTCAGGCCGGAAGCAATGTCTCCCTTAACTGCTGCATGTTAGAAAAACTGCATCTCTTCCTATTATACCTCTTTGGTCTTCTTGTTTTAGCATTTGAATATGGAAGAAAGCTTCTAGGAAGCTTAAAACCAGCTCAAGCTGGAGGTTCCCCCTCATATATTGAAAGTCAATAACTCCTTTTGTTAATAGGTAGGTAACTATGATTATTTTCTTTTCTGCATTATAATAATTGATTTGATTACTTTCCTTATAAAGATTTGTTGAGGCTGGAATCCTTAACTCCTACTCATTTCAGGTGTGTATTGTGTAATTTGATAAACCCTCAAACTCAATGATAAAGATTACACGAAACTGAGTCTCATGCATGCGGCAATGTTGACTTCGTTTTCTCAGCTGGTAACTGGGGTTTCTCTCAAGCAGCCAGAAAGCAAGAGAGAATCCTTGATTTGTGCTACTTGAGGCTTGCTTGACACTAAAATATCCCTTTATTGACAAGATGAATTCCATGTGCTCCATGTAGCCTTCAAAGCGGGACAGAAGAGAGGATGGATGATCCTCTTTCCTTTATGTACTGTTATATGTTTCATTAGAATGCAACTCTAGAAATCCTGGTCCATGCCACATTTTTTTTGTACATGATGTTTAATAAGTATTTAGAAATAAAAACTATCAAAACCAAATCACAGGAAAAACGTTTAACATGATTCTGCATGCTTGTCTATATCAGCAGATGATTTAAATGAATCACAGGATTTTCTAATTATCGGGCTTCCTAGCAAACCTCTCATCCTTTTCATAATTGTTCAAAATATTTGCACCCTTTGTTTTCCTAGCAAGCCAGGTTTCATAATGGCGGGTTCTGCTTAGTGGTTAAATGTATTTGCTTGTGTTAAGTCTTGTGTATGGCTTTTGCTTAATGGTTAAGCTTGTGCCCGTCAGCTTTGATTGACTTAGTCACTGTCTACCTTTTAGCTATGTATTTCCCAGCACGTTTTCTTGTATTTTGCTTTGATTTGATATTTGTATTGTCCATTCCAAATTGGAAGTGTTGAAAACACACTATTAGATATATGATATTAGTGTAGTTAATAAATAAGGAAGTGGGACAAGTCTAACAAGTTTAGATTTGGGATATCAAATCGGGATTACGAAACGGCCGGAAAAAAAGTAACTGTCACGTACAAGACTTTTCATTAAGAATAAATTAAAAGTTAAAACACAAGCATAGCAAGAAACTGTTTGTCTCAATAAAAAAAAGCAAGAAACTGTCTATGAATAGTAAAGTAATCTGCATATTTTTAATGGTTATGCACAAAGTAAATTTCATTCGTATATTTCCAATAGAGATAAATAGATTAATGGGTTGATTTTATCTAGCTATTATTATTTAGCTCAATTTATGCCAACAATCTAATTGGCATCCCTAAAATTGCCGAACAATCAAGTCATAACATAGCTTTAATTAATTGAAATTGACATGACCATTATGAACAACTCAATCTTAGACGGAAAAGCATAAATTTTAAAGACATAGAAGTTGAGGTTATTTGAGACGGCGAAAAAAATTATCTAATCCACAACAAAGATTTAAGCAAAGCCAACGAGAAAAAAATAATGTTATTTTCACGTTGTCTCGTATTTAAGCCTGAATTTGGCCTATTAAAAATAATAAAGAAAATATGTAAAGTGAAAAAAAAAATGAGTACCATTTTTTGGGTGTACAAAATACAAATAATGGAAATAAGAACTTGTACTCACTCACTACCTATACTCTTACTACTAGGCCGACCACATTGGTTTATAAAAGAATATGATTCTTTCATTTGAATTAAAATACTTCATATTCTTTTGTTTTCCTAAACTTACACATGTGCTGAAAAAATAGATGACAAAAACAAATAAATGCTTCCCTAACTCATTCCAACTTTCAGATCAGAACTCCTGAAGAAAAAGAAAAAAAAAAACAGATTTTCACATCGTACCATACATATCAATTAGGAATTTGCATCATAGTGAAATAACTTGTTATGTCTAAATATATTTTGAGAGGTTTTATTCATCCCCATTGGTGAGAGCAAACGTACCTGGCTTGGTTTGGTCTCTGAGATAGTGGATGAGGAGCCTCGAAAAAACAAGTTCGCAGGCTCAAGAAAGGGGAGAGAGAGCAATTACGCAGAGAATATGGGTAAATGCCCAATAATATACCTCGACTTTCTAGGAATGTTTGGAAGCTCAATGCAAATATTCCGCTGGAATATCCCTATATGCTCAGTCCCGTGAAATTCTAATAAAGCTAAAGGGGGGTCCCAACGTGTTCCAGCTAGCCAATGTCACAGTAACAAATAGCAACTTAATGCGTCTTTGGACTTTTAATAGTATGATTAAATTATTTTGCAACTCTATGAATTCTTTAATAATTTTTAATTAGATTTTTTTTATTCTTTTATTGAATTTTTGAACTTTATGTATTTCCAATAGGTTCTTTGGTCTAAGGTTAATTTTGACAATATATTTCAGTTAGTTTAAAGTTTTTTTTATTAGCTGAAAAATTTGTTTGAATCTTCGGTAAATAAACTTTTCTTAGTAGTTTTTTAATATCTTTAATATTTTTTGAAATATTATTTGAAGTAACCTTAATATATTTATCTAATTTTCTTATTATCTTTTTTAAATAAATCATGATTATATTATTTTTTTGTCATTTTACACTTTTGAGTTACGCCAATCGTTAATTTTATCAAACACTTACAATTTAATATGGTAATGATAATTGTTTTTCACACATTTTGTGAGCAATAAGCTTTTCTTTAGAAATTTTGTTCATTATTGTGGTTTTTGTTAATAATTTGTATAAACTAGTTGTAGAAACTTAAAAAGATAGTTTTTTATATTTTTGTATACATTTTGAACAAGAGTAGGTTTTGATCATCAAAGATTGAAGAACTATAGAGATGATCTCCTAATAGCAAGATGTGTTTTAACCATATTGAAACAGGACCCTTGATCAACTCGAAATAATGAAGATTCATTGAAGTGAAGCTAAGCCTCACCACAATGATTCTATAAAGCTAAAGACATTGGAGTTAACAGGAACTCGCCCCAATGAATAAAGTTCAATGCCATGAAGATCAAGTGTAGAGTCCTTAATTCATAAGTTTAATTTCGGTGCAATGATAAGTTATGTAATCTCGACTCTATTTAAAGAGCTTGTAACATCATTTATGATAAGAGCATGGAAACTAGATGGACCGCCTTGAAGATTTTAGACTTAGAAATTAATTTAGTTTTCTTTTAGAGAAGGATATCGATGCCACACTCAAGAGATAAGTTAGAAGATAAGTGATAAGTTATACATTTGATAACCACAAGTTGCCTTGATAAGATCAAATTCAATTCTTTACCCCAAAGAACCAAGGGAAACTCTAGCAAAGGGAGAAAACTCAACCTTTCATTCAAACTCAATTTGCTTAAAGTTACAAAGTTTATCCTATTTATAGGCTAGGATTTCCTCTAAATATCCACTAGAAATCAATTCCTACTAAGAACTAAATTTCACTTACATTTATTTCTCACTAGGAATAAAAACCCCACTAACCAATATAATGACTTAGGAAGCCTAAAAAACATAAAAACTGACCAAAACCATATCATGAATCGTCTAAAGTTATTACTAGGTAAATAAATATGAAAATTCATAGGAAAATTAGAAAATGGACCTTAATTAGTTCTTTAGCCAAAAATCTATGTAATCCATCCAAATAAACTCCAACCCATAGTTGCATGTTGAGTATAAACACTTAGGCTCATTGTGCTCTTCAAATTATTGTCTTTGATGAATTTATCATCAAGTTTTAGAAATGACACAATTCATGCTTTGTGAACTTGCATCACTAAGCTTTGGAATGTCTTCTTGATTCTTTTAGGTCTTGCTTTAGACGTTGGGTCTTTCATCCATTGCAAAAGATACTTGAAGTAATTGAACCTTTGCAAGATCATATCAATTTGTAAAGAATTTTGGTTCATTTGTGAATTCTAAGAAATAGAATCTCAAACTCTCTCTTTTCCTCCATTGTTGCTCTTTTGAAGTTTTATTTGAATCATTCATGATCCAAATGAGCTAAGGGGAGGTGTATTGATTGAGATTTTAAAAGACTATTTTGGCATAAAAAGTTGTTTATGACTAGGATTTTAAAAGACTTTTGTAGAAATCTTATGATTTATTAGACTTTTTTAAAAGACTTTTATGATTAAGGTTTTGCACTTTGAATTTTAATGCATTTGTATAGTATGATTTTAGAATATTTGAAAAAACTTTATAGATTTATAAGAATTAAAATGACTCCATAATCTTTTAGAAAACATTCAAAATTATAACCAAAACAAGTTTAAAGAGGACCAATTTACTTATGCACAACATGTACAAAATTGACTTGTCAAAAATTACATATAAATTGTCTCTTGTATAGTCTACAAGAAATATGATCTATATAGACTAAAAAATTGCAATAACCCCCCAAAAAACCAAATTCCAACATGTTCATCAAAAAGCCATACTCATAATTCCACCCTTTCCAACAAAATCCTTTCATAAATCGTAACTCTTTCTACGTAAGAAAGACCAAACAAATATTTAAAAGAACAAATTCCTATTTATAATCTTTCTGTGTTGTTTTGTAGTTTGTATTATTTGTAACCAATTGTCACTGACCAATGAATATGGACTATCATATAACTTGATTGATTGCCCACCAAGTGTTTGATGAAGGATCCTATTATAATGCCACAAACCAAAACCAAATTTCCACTACTTTCAAAAATATGATTTTTGTTATACGAAGAGGGAAGGGATGGTGTGTGATGGGAGAATGAAAGAAGGAATGATTTGTAATAAGAGAAAGAAAAGTTTCACAAAATGTCCAGGGTTTAGGTGAGATTGTTTGATGAGTGTGGTATTTATATACATCATGCTAAACAGTCACATAAAATTCATTAAAATCCCTCATAAAAAAACAATTCATCAAAATTTGTATATTTTTTAATACCAGAGGACGTTTTTTGAAGTTGTAAAAAATCTTAGTTGAATACTACCGAATTTTGTTGTACTCTTTAAAAAATCCAAGTAGTCTTGATTGAATATCATGAGAATTTTTTATATAATTTAAAAGTCTTGTTTGAATACCAAAATACTTTTTTATCATAAAAAGTATTTTAAAATCCTATAAAATCCTAATCCAATACACCCCCTAAATTTCACAGTTGCTAAGTGATTGAAGTATAATTCAAGTATGTAACATCTGTTTTCTAATCAATTCTTGTAGTTAATATGATCCTATTTCAATTCTACGCTTAAAGGCATGTTAGGAGTGATCAACCTAGCTTTTAGGGATTTGGATTGTGTGGAAATAGGTTCAAATCCTAGATGTGAATTGAAATTGTACAAGACTTTAAAGCCAGGAATGGGTCAATTACTTGAATTGGTAGAGCTTGACTGATCTAAATCTAACTTTCTAAGTCTAAATCACCTAAGGAATTAAGAATTTGGCTTGGAACTCAAGGATTAATTGCTAAGGAATTAGGATTAGTCATTATAGTTTGGATCTTGATTGCATTGAACTAGGAGATTGATTAGGAATGAGTTTCATATGAAGAATTTTATGGATTTCATCTCAACAACACTTTAATCTATTTGATTTCATTTTCAATCCAAAAATTATGTTTGAAAACCAAAAACAATTTAGTTTTGCTATAGCGAGTTGATGCCTTAGTATAGTGAAACACTTTTTTTTTCTTCTTCTAAAAACTGAAACTCGTCACATTCACCACAATGAATTGACAATTCACTTCAGCGCATGCTTGTAAAAATTTATTGATTCCCTCTATGTTTCACATAGTCTCTATGGATATGATAGTTCTTATACTTACTATTTCTTTCTTCAAATTAGACTAGGTTCACTTGCCTATTATGTCGAAGCACAACAAGAAACTAGTGCTGTTGCCGAAGACTTGTGTCTCAACATTTGGGCAATTGACACATTTTGATATTTTGAACTATTTTCACTTAGAATAATTTAGTTTCAGTTTTGATTTTTTTAACTAACTTGTTTCCTAGTTCCTTTTGTTAACTTATGTTTTTCATTCTTTATTCCTTGTTTTTCACTTTGTTTTGTTGTTATCTTGTTCTAACTAAAACGAAAAAAGAAAGAAGAATGTTCTTTTCTTTTGAATCTATGCATGTGGAGTGACCACAACCTACCTATTGTGATTTTTGTGGAGGTAAACATGTAACTAGTGATTGTCATGTGTACTCCATGAAACATTCTTGATGGGAGCAAGAGGTGCACCCTCACAATGAACTTGAAGAAGAAAGACTCTCCAGACTTGAAAATATGAGCTACCTTCGAAGCCAATCAAAATTCTTTCCCAAATCTTTCAACTAAAGTTAGGAAGTTAGCAAAACGACTTGTTGAAAGGTCTTCTATGGCCATGAGAAAAAAGACTTCATTGGATGATAAAACATATAAGGAGAGTCTAGAGCAAGAGCATGGTTCAAGAGAAATGTGTAATGGAAAAGAAGAGAATGATGATGAGGGACCACAAATTTCACTTAAGAAGTGCTTATAGGTAGATGTTCAAAAAGAAAGCCTTCCTCAAGCTAATATCTCCCTCCATCATCCAATTGTCAAGGAAGAAAGTCATGAATAATTTGATAAATTCTTAAGTGCCTCTATTGCCTTGTTCACTAACACTTCCTCTACAAAGATTTGGAAGCTGCTACTTTGTTACTTGACTTTCATGGAGGATGTATTTTTATTTTGTGACTTACATGCCACCCTAGGAATCATTGTACAATCAAGCTAGTGACGTTAAGAAAATGCTTGTGGGAGGCAACCCAATTTCTATCTCTTTGTCCTTTCTTTACTTTCAACATGTGTGCAATTTGAATGTTTGGATGTGTTTTTAGTTTTGTTTGTGTATGTAAATATTGATTATGTGATATTATTCACTTTGTTGAGCTTTGCTTTTGCCATAGCAAATTGATGTTTGTTTAGAAATTGATGTTTTATCTTCCAAAATGCCTTGGTTAAACCTAATTTTGTTGCAGCGAATGTGCAAATGATGAAAAGTGGGAGTTTTTGACTTGTAAATTGCTTTGGCAAGACCAATTCTTACCATAGCAAAATTGTTCCGATTAAGGCAAAAAGGTAAAATCACCATAGTGGAAATGTGTTTAGCCAAAGCAAAAATAAATAAATCAAATTGAAAAATATAGATAATTGCTAGTCCTTTTGCTTGGTTTGAAATGATTGAGCATATCACAACACATGATGAATTGATGATTTTGCTAATTCCACAAGGGCTTGTGTATGTTTGAACTTAGATGAATTCAATTGATTGGTGCATTTGGATGACATTGGTTATGTGACATTCTTTGATGAGATTCATGAAGATGCTTATATCTTGTGAGGTGTGAACCTACACAATGAGTGAATGTGTGTCACCATTGTTGTGTTTATCATTCATTATGATGTCACATGAAGCATGAAAGGGATCAAGGCACTTGTTTTCTTTTATTTCATCCTCTTAGCCAAAATGTCAACCAAAAATATTTAAATTTTAACCCTTAAACCATTTTTGAACCAAGAATACAAAAATATTTTCTTTTGAAACCTTTCAATAAAAGCCAATGAGAAAACCATTGTTTCCCTCATCCTTGTGATAGGAGAGCAATCTTTCAAAATAAAATTTTGACATAAGTTTGAGGTGGTTTCACAACACGAAAAGGTTGTTATAAAATAAAAAACTGGCAAGGGTAGAAAAAAATAGAGAGACAAAATTTCTTTAAAAATAAAAAAAATAAGAAGTAAAGAAAAGAAAGAAAAAATAAAAAGAGAGACAAAGTCTCCAAGAAAACAAAATAAAACGTAAAAGTTAGAAATAAAAGGTCAAAAAGAGAAACTTGGTTGGGAAAAGAGATTGGAAAGGATAAGTGAGTGCTTATGTCAAAACTTGCACATGTATTGCTCTCCTTGATCCTCCTAAGTCCATCCTACGTCCAACACACATATAAGGAGGTTAATATGTTAGGATGACTATTAATATTATTATTCCACAACTTATGTGTTTCCACACTCTCTGCTTAGGGTTTATTTACCGTTTACATCCAAAATACCAATAACATTGGAACTGAGTTTTAGTCATCAAATGTCCTAACACCCAAGTCCATGTGACTCTATCCATAAATAACATACACACTACAATTTACAATCAATCTATCACACAAGAAATCAAACACACAATTTTAGTGCACGAGGTTCACACTCCTCCTGGTCTCCAATACAGTTGATAAAAATTAAAGACATTGCATTCTTAATTTATAGTTGTCCGAGATTCACACTTCTTGGATCTTTCAATTAAGTACAAGACAATAAAGATCTTTTAACATGTCATAGGGCATTAAGCTTCTCAATTTATCATAGCAAAGGGTTTCAAGAAATTCAAAGTTTTTCCTATGGACCAAAATAACTTCAAATCCACTTCTCTGAAAATGGGGCAGAAAGTTGTGCTAGAGATAGGGGGAGCATCATGAAGACTAAGCTTTGGAGTTTGAAGAAGTTTTGTCCTTTTACATGCCCAACTCTTTGAGTTGCATTTGAATTGATTGTTGCATCTTAGTCTCTATCTTTTCATATGTACATCATGCATCATCATGTAGAGGTAGGAAGATTTTTTTTCTAAATTTAGAAACTCCTTCAGTGCATAAAACTCTTTATTTTAATTGATTACAAGGCTGATTGTAATCAACTACACAAGTGTTTGTAGCTTGCAGAGAGATTCTAGTTTCAGTTTAATCGATTACCAGTTAATTGTAATTGATTACATAGTTCAGTTGAAACCATGTATGGTTTTTTCGTGAGTCTCTGTTTTAATCAATTACTAAATGATCGTAATCAATTACTTCATTTTTAAAGGTGTTTCTAGAAGTGATCAAGAACACTTTAATCGATTACATCAAGAATCTAATCGATTGCATTGTTCTTGAAAGTTTTCCAAATGTTGGGAAGAACACTTTAATCAATTGAAATGATAATATAATCAATTACTTCTTCAAAATAGTCGATTACATTTGATATTTAATCGATTACAGGTGATTATAATTGTTTTCTCTATAAATAACCACCTTGTGTTCTCACTTTTATGAAGGAAAAAGAGAGAAGAAAAAAATGCTTAACTAAGTGTGTGACTCAACTTCTAGACTTCATTTTTTCTAAAGCTCTCATGGTAAAAAGTGAGTTGTGAATTACATATGAGATCAAGAAGAGACTCATTCACTCAAGGAAAGGTTCATGCATGTGACTAATTAGGTTGTGTCTCTCTTTGACTCAATTTTTTTCGTGTGTTTTACATGTTTAGCATATAATTTTGAGCACTTGTCTTCACACTAATTTTCAATTGAAATTTCCAATTATAGAATAAATTTTGAGCCAAAACAACAAGCACACTTCCCTTTCACCTTTTTTTTTTCTGGATACTGATTTTCCTGCCAACTTGTGTGATTTTTCGTATTTTTTCCTTTTATCCAAATCACTTCTTTCTTTTTTATAACTTTTTTCCAGATGTCTAGAAAATTCAGTAAAAATTTCAGCTCAAAATTCGAAGTAACCAATTCTCAGTAATTTTTACAAGTTTGTATGTCCAAGCTACCAGCACCAGCGATTTGTTTCTTTAAGCATGGTATATTGATTGCCTTGGGCTTACTTTCAACCTTCCTATGTATGTTAAACTCACTAGGATTGTTTACCACAGCTTTAGGAGTTCAATATTCACTTAGGATCAACATTTCAGCCAGCAATTCAATCACCAAAACTCAAATTCACAATAGACACAATCATAAGGAAACCTAAAAGTTCAAGAAAAGGTTCACAATCAAAGACTCTCTAAGAATTTTGCATGAACATGTTAAGGACTAATTGACATGAAAGATTTGACTCAAATCAAATAATAGGCTAAAAGAATTTCATACACTCATGAACAAATGAGTTAGACAAAGAAACAAGAAAATAAAATTCAGCACAACATAAGAAATCTTATGTGGCAAGTTTCATGACTAGACATGACTTCTATGACAAAACTACAATAGGTGAACAAGTCACTCTAGATTTTTGAGGTTTTCTTCTACTTTAATATTTTTGTAAGAATTTTATGGTTTAGGTTTCAGCCACAAAAAATAACAAGACAAAACTCAAAGGAACCTAAACTCAACACAATTCATGGTTCAAGAACAAGAACAAGAAATTTGAACCATAGAAAATCAAATCTAGTTTCTATAGCAAGTTTAATCGGTGGAAACTCTAAAGAATCATGTTAACAACATTTAGAACAAGACATGTGAGGAGATACATGGAGAAAAATGAAGAAACAACAATGGAAGAGAAGGTAAAGAAAAAAATTAATAGAGGTTTAAGGAGCACCTACTTGAAGCTCCTGTGCTCTGATTACCACTTGATGGAAGCTTGCTTGTGGGGCTTCTATGGAGGCTGGATCTTTGAGCTTCAATGAGGTCCTTTAATGGTGATTTTCCACCATGGAGATGCAGCGGAAGACAAAGGAGAAGAGGTGAGAGGAGGCGCCATCCACTAGGGAATAAGCCATGGAAGAAGGAGCTTCACCACCAAGATGAGCCTTGGATAAGAAGCTTGGAGAGGGTGCTTCAATGGAGGAAAAGAAAGAGGGAGAGAAAGAGAGAGGGGGGCGCACGAAATTGAAGGAAGAAAAAGGGAGAGAAGTTGAACTTTGAGTTGTGTCTCACAAGACTCTCATTCATCAAAGTTACAACAAGTGTTACACATGCTTCTATTTATAGACTAGGTAGCTTCCTTGAGAAGCTTCTTTGAGAAAACTTCCTTGAGAAGCTAGAGCTTAGCTACACACACCCATCTAAAAACTAAGCTCACCTACTTGAGAAGCTTCCTTGAGAAGCTAGAGCTTAGCTACACACACCCATCTAAAAACTAAGCTCACCTCCTTGACAAAATACATGAAAATACAAAAAAAAGTCCCTACTACAAAGACTACTCAAAATGCCCTGAAATACAAGGCTAAAACCCTATACTAATAGAATGGCCAAAATACAAGGCCCAAAAGAAGGCAAAACCTATTCTAATATTTACAAAGAAGAGTGGATCCAACCTTGACCCATGGACTCAAAAATCTACCCTAAGGTTCATGAGAACCCTAGGGCCTTCTTTAGTAGCTCTAGCCCAAGCCTCTTGAAGTCTTCTATCCAATACCCTTGGGGGGTAGGATTGCATCATCCCCTCCACCTTGGAAAGGATTTGACCTCAAATCCTGAGGTTCTTCATACTCTGGGCTCCTTCCCTCGACACCTATAAAAAGAATAAAAACATATGTATTAGTGGTGTTGGGTATGTTAGAGTAGGGTAAGGTCTGAAAACTTCTTTCATGGATATCTTCCCATGAGGGAACATGGTTCCTCACCAACTCAATGAGTGGTGCTACAAGTATAGAAAAATATGGGACAAACCATTTGTAAAAGTTTGTTAAGTCATGGCAGCCCCAGATTTCCCTTATACTTGGTGGAGTGGGTCAATCAGGAATGACCTTTATTCTCTTAGGGTCCGTGGGAACCCCTTGATCACCATTTAAAAAATTAAGGAATGTAATGCAATAAAGCGTACCTTTTTCTGTATTTTTATGTTGATTAATCCTACAAAAAAATACAACAAACCTAAGGTGTCCCATATGAGAACCTAAGTTTGTATTAAAACCAAAAATAAGAACAAACCTACCTAATGAGTCCCTATGTACATGAATCATGAAGACGTTGGGTGCATGACTGATTTTACAAAAGAGGGTTGCAACACTCAACAAATTCATCATATCACTTATTGTAGGGATTTGGTGCCTAATAATACCTATTTTGGGCACCAACAAAGCACAAGGATTTAAGCTCTTACGAACCAAACCCTTATCCAACAACTCCTTTACTTGAGGAATAACCTCAAGCCCAAGAGGTGTGGCAGTGCTAACAAGTGTCTTTTTACAAAGGAGAAGATGTAGAGGTTGTCTAAGAGGGGAAGTTTCTTTAATATTTTTCTTTATTTCAAAATGACTTTCCTTCTTAACTAACCTCTTGGAGGAGACACTTACCTCCTTACACTCCTCCTTAACCATTAAAGGTTGTCCTTCTTCTTGGGGGTAGAATTCTTCACTAGATTCTTCCCCTTTTGCTTCTTCACTTTCACTAGAGGAAGGTGACGTAGTAGCCTCATCTTGGCTACTATAAATGTCTTGGCTCCTCATAATCATGGTTTTTGTGGTGGGGCATTGAGAAGTAATGTGTCCTCTTCCAAGACATTTAAAGCACTTTATAGAGCTAGTCTTCTCTTGCATACTAGCCTTAGGGGTTTGCTTTTCTATTGTCTTCCCCTTATCATCTTTGGGCTTAGAAGGTGTCACCCCTAAGATGCCTTGACCTTGGTCTTTCTTTGGATAAGAGTGAGGGCTATAATATTTTGAAGTAGACTTGTTTTTAAGTTGTTGCTCTACCCTTATTTCCCAATCTAAGTTAGCCTCTACATTGTCCTTCCCATGGAAGTATGAGAGGTTAATGTTAGCCTCTTGAGGCTTTCTTTCCTTTTCTCTTCTATGGGAGTGAGGTCTAAGATGTGACCTATGCCTTCCTTCGTAATATTCACGAAGTTCTTCACTTAGGCTCTTGCAAGAGTTATGACTACTATAGGAGGCATGTTTTTCTCTTTTCATTTCTTTTATTATTTTTCTTCTTTCTTCCTCTCTTATTTTCTTTCTTTCATCTTAACTTATTTCTTCCACTCTTTTTTTTCCTTTTTCTTTTCTCTCTTGTTTTTCTTTCCATAGCTTGAGGGAACTCAACTCATCTAAGATTCTAGATAAAGGGTCTTTATGACTAGTACCCTCGCCATTAACACTAGATGAATGATGACTCATGTTGGTTCATAAGTTGTGGTTCTTTCTTGTTGGAGGTTTGAAAACAAAAAGGTAAAAGAAACTATGGTTGAAACTAGCCAAAATAAACACTAAAAGAGGTGTGAAAGATAAGGTAAAAAAAACTAATTGGTAAAAGGAAATCTATCTAGGCGGTTTGACAATGGAAGGTAAAGGAAATAAGCTATGAAAGTAAGCAAGAAATTTAAACTAGGCGAATCCTAAGAGTGTTTGGATGACCACATTCAAGGTTCCCAACAAAACACTCACTATCATAAGGAAAAATTGCCTAAAATTATTACACACAAATGAAAGTTTGGTAACCTATTGGAGGCTCCCAACACACTTCCAATGAAAGGCCTTTTTGTTACAAAACTTGAAAGCAATGAAGGTAAGTAAATTGCAAATTACAAAATTACCAAACGGTCCTCAATTTTGGTGGTTGTTCTCTCTTTGGTGATTCACTCAATTTGGAGTGCTCTTAAGGTGGTTGACCCCTTGCTTCTGGACTCAAATTCTTCAAGGGATGGTACCAATCCTCCCTCCAATTCCCTATATGGCAACCCACAAACAAGGAAACAAAGAGACAAGCAATAACCAAAGACAAAAAAAAATGAAATGAAAGCTAAACCAATGGAGTTTTAACAAGATAATTTTTCAAGGATTATTCAACAATTAAAGCAATGAAAAGGACATAGAAGAAGCTAGGACTCAAAGAGAAACTTAGAATGGCTCTAGAGTAGAGTAAAAAAAAACTGAAAAAAAGACTCAACAAACCTCTAGCTTTGGCACTTGTCTTCACACTAATTTTCAATTGAAATTTCTAATTATAGAATAAATTTTGAGCCAAAACAACAAGCACACTTCCCTTTCATCTTGTAAAAAAAAAGTGTTGATATTTAGTATTCCTCTTTCAAATTTGACCTTGGTTGAAAGCTTGCTTCAACTTGATAACTCTTCATCACCTGAGTTATATTCACGAATGAAGGAATTGAATCCAAACGGTATTGATTGACGTAGTATTGTATGTATTCAGTTTGTTAATTTTGAAACTATTTATGGTTTACCTAGAGTGGATACACTGGATCTTGTGATATGGCAAGCCTAATAACATTTGTCTTTATTGCAATTTTGTTTGAAATTATTACAAAAACCGATAAAGAACTTGTAATGCTCTGCCTCAAATTTGACATTGCTTGGTCATAATATCAGATTGGCATGAAAGAAATATCAAAATCTGCACTGCGAAGTGATAGACAATGGAAATTGCGACAGTAACTTCTGTTTCCAACCAAATTGAACATGTAAATAAAGTAATGATCATGAGTTATGACTAATCGTGCTCGGCAATAATTCTTGTAAACCTTAACAGCAGGCAGGATAAATTTCTGGGATGCTTTCCTTCTCTTTAGGCCACAGTAATTGTCAGGAGAAGAATGCGGTTGCATTGCAATGTGGTAGCGCTACACATAATATTCTGACTTATATTCCATGATAAAATATATTTCTAATTGTGTATTATTAATAATTAATAATTAGATCCTTCCATATATTAGTAAATTGAATTATTTTTTCTAGAGAAACTAATATTGAACTTCATCACGCAAGATAATATTGCTAGCCAAATGGTGTTTGGTTAGAAATATCAAGATAGAAAAAAGAATATGAAATATTGAGAGTACAACAAGGCTGTCACGAGGGTAGAACAGGAGTAGCCATGTGTAGACATAGCAACACTCTTCATAACAACAATGAACAGAACACCAAAGAGAAACTATAATCATAATCTTGTAAAATGACACATTAAAAGTCAAGTGACTGCCATACTGATGAAATCATCCTGCTCCAACCAATGGCTATATATGAAAGATTCATTTACTTCTAAAAGTTAGCAATTTTCACTTTTCATGATCAAAATTGTTGCTTATATATGTAAGATTTACTGCCACTGTTAATGACGTTCAACTACATCATTTGCCAGATTCGTGATATAATTATTTTGTAATATTTTCAGTATTTACTAAAATTTTACCATTATTAAAAATTATATTGTAGGTGGTTCCTTATCTTCTGAAGTTTCTTGATAACCTTACAAATATTTATGTAAGGTTCAACCGTAAGAGACTTAAAGGTCGTTCCGGGGAAGAAGACGGCAGGATAGCACCATCAACTCTTTACAATGTATTTTTGTGATGTCTTTTATCTATACCTTGGGTGGTTACAATATGACCAAAAAATGATGGTTCCTTATGCTAGAACAGTTGTAGATTTAATTATATGAATTCTTTCAGGTGCTTTTGTTATCATGTAAGGTGATGGCTCCTTTTACACCTTTCTTCACTGAGGAGCTCTATCAAAATATGCGAAAAGTTTGTAGTGGATCAGAGGAAAGCATACACTATTTCAGTTTTCCTACGGAAGAAGGAAATGTATACATCTTGCTATAGAATGATTTCTTTTTCTCCTTTGTAATAGAATTTCTTGTTAGAAGTCTGCAAATAACCCTTTGGATTGTTGTTATAGTTCGCTGAATTTATATTTCATATTTTCTTATTGACTCTTTCTCTATTATTTTTTATTATATGGTATAGGAAAAAATTAAACCTCAAAATTAGTAAGCCTTGAAGAGTGTTAATATTCTTACGTTTGAAAATGTTCAAAGTACCTGTTGTGGATGGTTTTATGCCATCCTTGAATTTTGTATCCCTTATCAGCTTTTTGTACCATCTAGTATATTTGAGATATGAGCATCATTTTGAATGTTTGATAATTATTTATATGTGATAGTGTTAGTTGGTAAACATGTATTACTTGTTACCTGATGATTTGACATTGCTAATGAGTATTATAATGTATATTATCACAGTTTTTACCTAGTTGAACAGAATATTAGGGAGTTACATTAGATCACTATAAAGCTTACATCTATTAGTCAAAATATTAAAGGAAATATTATCCATGGCTAAGCACAACACCTGATTTCTTGTAACACTTGTATTTTTGGAAGAAACTGTTATGGGATGCTAGAGACACACAAAGTAACTTATCACGTCTTCATGCTTCTTATTATAATGTTGATGCTTGTCTTTGTGCTATTAGTCAATTGTGTCACTACATCCTTACCTGTAAAGGCGTGCTAGATATGCAAGGGAGTAGAATTTTACTTCTATTTTTTTTTGTGCTCTGTTCTCCAATCTCAACTATTAAAACTTGTTATCAGCTTCTGCTGGTCCAGGATGGGAAACTCTATGGTCGGTATCCTATGTTTTCTATGATCACTAGAGTCGTTGGATTACCTGAAGTCACAGAGAATCATGACATTCAGAAAAATAAATTTATGGTGCAACTAGGACAGGTAATGCAATTATAGCCATTGGTATGGCATACTATTAATGAAGTTATGAAGGCTCAATTACTGCCTTTTGTTTATTTTTGTTTAGTTTTTATAATCAACTTAGATTTTCTGACTCAAGGACAATATTATTCCTATATGATTAATCTCATGATTTGTTTAATTAGACAGTATATACTCTACAAATATTATGCATGCAGTTGGTGATAAATTTACTCAAAATGTCAATAAAGGTTCATTCATTGTTTTGCTTCATTTCTCTTTCTACCATGCTGAGGAGGCTCATTAGTTTTGTTTGTGTGTGCTGATTGGATAGTGAACACCAAGGTGGACATGCGCTTCAATGTTAAAAATGCATATTGGTTGAATGACAGGATCAGGGACAAGATTTTGCAAACGGTATGTCACAACTCACCCCACTAATCTTCTCTACCGCAAAATCATGTCATTAACTATATACATAAGCCTTAAATGTTAATTATATGGAGCAGTGCACAATTTACACACTATATATCTTAATCTCAACCGTTGTAGGTTTATTCTTAGTTTGAATGATCATCTACTTACTTACGTCTACCTTATGTTTTATTGATATTTGATTTTGTTGCTACTGAGCAGGAGAAAAACCGTATTAACAAGGATAGGGAGCTTGTGATTTCTTCAACCAAGACTAGAACACAGAAGTTTGTGTCTCCCCTTTTGTACTATTTGTTTTCTCTTCCCTTGTATGTTGCAAGTTTGGTTGGCCTTATTCTACCTTTTCTTTTTCTTTTTCTCTCAGGGGTAGCATTGAGGATGCTTTGACAAAGCTTCAGGTAGCACTGAAAAAATTACTATATAATTGTTTTTATTGAAATTGTTCAAAAGAATGTGTTTAGCATTAGGTGTTATTGTCAAAAAATATATCTCGTAAAAGCTTATACTCTTTGGTGGAGACCCAAGAATGGTTTTTTTTTCTTCATCTTTTGGTTCTTGACAGTTATCATTGCTTGGTACATTTGGAAATGATTATATTTCTCTCTTTTCTTCTTACCTAAAACACAGTGAAAAGAAAGTGATACTTTTGTGATTATTAGTGAAAGTAAAATATGGAAATAGAAAATTTTCCTCAAAGCAAATAGACCTTTAATTTTTTATTTTAAGAAAAGATGTTGGCACCTTCAAGTGGAAATTTTCTAATATATAAGACTATTTGCCAAGTAACATCAGCTACAAAGAAGACAGACTTTTACTTTCTGGTAGCTCTGAATTTGGTTACTTCTTATTCTTCTCTGGTTTTGGGGTTTGGAGGTGTTCACTTGTGAAAAATGTGAGGTTTGTGATAATCCAATCTCTTACATATAAACAAACCAATGGAAGAATGCAGCTTAGGATAGTGACTTGGTGGTTGATATACCTCTCCCTCATTTCTGTATTCTTGTATTGTATTCAGACATTATAAGTCAAATTTGAAGATTTCTATTGCTGGCTATTTTTTTTTATTCTCTTATGAGTTAGAATAACATTTTAATGGGAAATGGAACATTTCTTGGAGGAGTTTGTACAGTGGTTCCTTATTGTTTTCTCCAATACCCATTGGTTGTTTTTTTTCTTTATCATTGAGTTGGTTGATTAGCATGTCCACATTTTGGAATGTTCACTCTCAACATAGGTCATTTGTGCCAAAATGCCTATAGTAGCATTCCTATTTTTAGGCCCTATTGGAGCATAGGACAATGAGTTTACTCTGCTTCTGCATATGTGATTATTCTCTGCTTCTTGTTTTCCAAAGTATACTATAACTATCCCTTCCCCTTTTTCTTTTCTTTGTAGTAAAAAATCGCTTGAATAGATTTATTACACCTTGAAATTTTAAGAGTTGCATTTTCTTCTTTCTCGTGATTCATATAGTCTTAATACAAGACACTAGAATGAATGGTGTTGAAGAAGGAAAATACAACTAGTCCCACTCAATTTTGTTACATCCAGTTACATTTAGCATGCCTTATTTTCTTTAAGATTTTGAGTTAAATTTTAGAAAGGTTTTCATGGTGGCTTCTTAATTCTTCTTTGGTATAAGTGGTTTGATGCAATCCTACCCTCCAAGGGCATTGGATAGAAGACTCCAAGAAGATTGGGCCAAAGATGCAAGAGAAGGCCCTAGGGTTCTCATGAGCATTAGGGTAGATTTCAGGCCCATGGGCTAAGTATGAACTCACTTATCTTTGTAAATATTAGACTAGGATGTCATTATATTTGGTCCTTGTATTTAGGGCTTCATATTGTAGGTAGGGTACCCTAGAAATATAGGATTTTTCAGCCCTTGTATTTTAGGGCACCGAGACTAGTTTTTGTATTAGGGGTAGTTTTGTAATTTCACATGCACTAAGTGAATATTTGATGTGTGTGGTTGGAAATAAATTTAATTGAATTGGTAGAATCCCAATCCAATTAAATTTTAGAGGGGGAGGTGAGCATTTGCTTACTACACCCTGTCATACCCTAATTTCGTCCGGGGACCTTTGCTCGATGACGTGCGACCATTCTTTGGTCCTCGTGAGGTGCTTGGCACCCATCATTAGGCAATTTGTGAAATTCCAGGACATGCCGAAAAACCAAAAAAATATTGATGCACAATCCGTGAGTTTCCGTGACACACCGGAAATCAAATGGAAGCATCGTTGCATAATTAAGTGAGGTTCCGTAACATTCCGTAAGTCAAAAAGGGGATGATTATGTAATCCGCAAGGTTCCGTAACATTACGGAAAGAAAACAAGTATCGTTACGAAATTCGTAAGTTTCCGTAACTTTACGAAAAAAGAATCACCAAAAAACAGCAGAGGGGGGTGTACTTAGTAAAAATGGGGGTGCAAATAGCACCCAGGCCCACTTGGGCCCTCCGGAATATTCCTCCAGAAGGCGGTTGCTTCTGGAGGAAGCAACCCTGCTCGCCTGGGCGAGCTGGGCGGCAACCACCTCCCCTATTTTGCTATAAATAGGGGAGGAAGGCAAGAAGGAAGGGGTTCAGCCCCTTAGGCACTTCTCTCTCTTTCAAATTTGCTTGGAAAAATTGTTTCCGTGAAGAAAATCTAAGCCGAGGCGCTTCCGAAACGTTTCCGTAACGTTTTCCGTGAGGAATTTCGCAAAGATTTCAACCGTTCTTCGACGTTCTTCATTCGTTCTTCATCGTTCTTCGATCTTCAACGGGTAAGTACCTCGAACCAAGCTTTTCGATTCATTCTATGTACCCGTAGTGGTCCACATTGTGTTTCGTGCATTTTTATTCTCGTTTTGTTTACTTTTTATACCCCCTGTTGACGTGCTTAAGCCATTTTACTTAAGTCATTTCTCGCTTAACTTAAAAATAAAATAAATTTCCACCGAACGTTTGAATTGTATTATCCATTAACTTCGGTTAAAATAAATTCCGACCGTTCGGTCGTGCCGTAACCACGTTGGAAATCAAAAAGAGGTAAAAAATAATATAATAATCAAAAAGACATCTTTTAGTAAAATAAAGCGGAAAATCAATCGGACGTTTTCTCTTTGGGATTTCTCATTCTTAATCGAATTGATTAATAACTAAAGTGAAACTAAAAGGCTAAAATCAATTCACCTAGTCAAGCTCGTCCATAAAAATAGGCTTTTGAAGTTTGTCATTTCATTTTCTCACTAAGTAAAATGGATCATTTTTAAGGTCCAACGCCTTAAAATGATCACCTCTTAAAGTAAAAAAGAATCACTTGATAAAAAAGAACTACGTAGGTCTGATTTTCTCATCCCAAAATTGAGGAATACGTAGGAGCAAAGGGAAACACCCTTGTCGACCACAAAAAGAGAAAATATAAAAAGGGTATAAAGGATATAGAGACATAAAAAGGGAACATAAAAAATCAAAGTCATGTTTGCACATTCGATTAAAGGCTGCCGTCCCTTGGGGCGGACGTGTGGGGTGCTAATACCTTCCCCGTGCGTAAATACAACTCCCGAACCTTTCACTTAAAAGTTCGTAGATCGCGTCTTTTCTGGTTTTTCCGATGTTTTCCTCAAATAAACGTTGGTGGCGACTCCGCGCGTATTCCTTTCGTGGAACACGCATCCCGCGAGTCACGCGTCGCCCTCCCGCCGAAGGGTAGGTTGCGACAGTTGGCGACTCCACTGGGGACTGTTTTTAGAGAGTTAGGCCATTTAATTTTGTGCAATGTTTTACCGTGACTTACCCCTTTGTTGGTTTCCTTTCATTATGTTCTTGTGTATATAAACTCTTTGTTGCTTTTAGTGCGTTTTAAATGTATGCATGAAGTAAATATTTATTCATTTGATGCACACAAACACCAACACTATTTGCACACATTGTGAGTGAAAAAGGGCCCTATACCCGGGTTCATGGGAGCATAAGGAGTGGAGGTGAATCTGTAATCATGCTAGGTCTCCGACTTGCTTGATTACAGTGAACCCTCATCTAGAGCTTTTCTCTTTGAAAACCTATTGTTGCTAGTAGTCCCTACTGCTACAATATGTTCGTCAAAGGGGATGATACCTCTAGAAACCATCAAGAGAGATATAACTACCTTGGGAATTATTGCTAAAAGCCTAGTTAGTTCTCTCCCTTATAGGTCCCTTCAATAGGGGCACGAAGCAAACACGCTGCGTGCCATTTTTCACACCGCCATGCATGAGTATCATATACCCTTTTGCTTATGTTCGGTAAATATTGTCATACTGTGCACATTCCCGCATTGTGTCTTTTGCATAGGCATTGCATATGGGTTCTGTCTTGGTCCCTACTGTAAACAAACCAACGGAGGGTCCGTGTCGCCTTCTTAAAAACGTGCGTTGGGGCATTTCGCTACCCCTAGATGTCGTATCTAAGAAGGTGACAAATTCCCCGGACCCTCGTATTCGTAAATTGCATCTGTGTCATATGCATTTCTTCATGCATTCATCCATCCCACCCATGAGATATCGGAGTTTTGATTTGCACCAGCTTTTGTCTCACTTTAGTAAGCATGGGAACAAATCAAACCGGCAAGAGGTTCTACCAAGTCAAGGTCAAAAGCCCAGATACCACCAGCATCAAGGAATTAGGGCGGTTGATGGAACCCCTCCAAATGCAAGCCTTCCGCAAGACTTACGGAAAGATCTTAGAGTTGACCATAGCAGAGGTGTCCATAGAAGCCATTGCATCACTCACCCAATACTACGACCAGCCTTTGAGATGCTTCACATTCGGAGACTTCCAATTAGTACCAACCATTGAAGAATTTGAAGAAATTCTAGGATGTCCTCTCGGGGGAAGAAAACCATATCTTTCCTCCGGATGTCTCCCCTCTTTGAGCAGAATTGCAACTGTGGTCAAGGATTCAGCAAGAGGTTTGGACCGCATAAAACAGACTCGGAACGGCATAGCGGGCCTACCACAGAAGTACCTAGAAGACAAGGCGAGGGGTATGGCCAATCAAGGAGACTGGGTCCCGTTTATGGATGTGTTAGCTTTGCTAATTTTTGGGGTCGTCCTCTTTCCAAACGTAGATGGTTTGGTAGACCTAGCAGCAATCGACGCTTTCCTTGCCTACCACCATAGCAAGGAAAGTCCGGTGGTGGCTGTCTTGGCAGATCTATTTGATACATTTGACCGAAGGTGCGAAAAGAGTAGCGCACGGATCATCTGTTGCTTACCCGCCCTCTGTGTTTGGTTGGTTTCACACTTATTCCAACAAGACACAAGACATCCATGTCCGCTCCTGAGCCATCGCTCGTGTACTGAAAAGAGGAGAATAGATTGGGACCAGCTTTTGGCCGGGATAGGAGGTAGAACAATCAGTTGGTTCCCCCGATGGAAGGAAGGAAAAGAAGGAGTCCTTTTTTCATGTGGAAGATACCCAAACATTCCGCTGGTAGGAACGAGGGGTTGTATTAACTACAATCCCACGCTCGCTATAAGACAACTAGGGTACCCCATGAGGGGAGCACCGACGGAAGAAAGCATGTCTCCTTTCCTTGTGAGGGATCTCGGCGCACAAAATTCCAAAACTATACAAAGAATCCATAAGGCATGGGAAACCCCGTTAAGGAAAGATCAAGAGCTTAGAGGCATTCGTAATGGCATCATTGGTGGGTACCACGAATGGCTGAAAGTTCATATACGAGGTTTAGATTGGCTCGCCAAGTTAAAAGTCGTCAGCGAAGAGAGTTTTGAAGCACCGGAAGAGAACGAAGAAGTCCAAGCTCTCAAAAGCGAGTTAAGAGAGGCAAAACTTGCCAAGGAGAAGTTCAAGTTGGCCGCTACACACGTTCGGAAGGAGTGTGCCGGGTTACGGGAAGAGAATGCAATTACTGCAAGAGCCCTTGAACAAGAGACCAAGAGGGCTCGCAAGGAAGAGTATGGCCGGAACAAATTTCGCGGAGCTCTATGGGGTAGCAATAGTGAACTCAAGTTGCGGAGGGAAGAAAGAGACCAGTCGCGAGCCCATAGCATGGTTCTGAAAGAGGAGTTAATTGCTTGTTCAAGGTCCGAAAGAAGTTTGTCTCAGCGTTTATGCGAGACGGAGACCAACATGCTAGCTATCATCGCCAAGTACCAAGAAGAGTTAGATCTAGCCGCGGCCCACGAGCATAGGATTGCGGACGAATATGCCCAAGTATACGCGGAAAAAGAGGCTAGAGGAAGGGTGATCGACTCTTTACACCAAGAGGCAACCATGTGGATGGATCGGTTTGCTCTTACCTTGAACGGGAGTCAAGAACTTCCCCGATTGTTAGCCAAGGCCAAAGCGATGGCAGACACCTACTCCGCCCCCGAAGAGATTCACGGGCTTCTCGGCTATTGTCAGCATATGATAGACTTAATGGCCCACATAATTAGAAATCGTTAGGAAACTTGTATGGTCTCTTAGACCTTGACTAGATATGACTTCCTTTTTGAAATAAAATGAGTTGGTCCCATGTTTCTACTCCAAAAAGCTTGTGCAAATCAAATCACTCCTACATTTCATCTCTAGCATGCATTTTCTTTCTTTGCCCACTCCTCACGTTTGGTTTTTTAGGGAAAAACACCATAACTAAACGCGCCGCAAGGGATCCCTATCGCACCAGATCCAAATCTAGAACGATGGGTGATCAAGAGGAGACGCAGGAACAGATGAAAGCCGACATGTCGGCTCTGAAAGAACAAATGGCCTCCATGATGGAGGCCATGTTAGGTATGAAGCAGCTCATGGAGAAGAACGCGGCCACTGCCGCCGCTGTCAGTTCGGCTGCCGAAGCAGACCCGACTCTCTTGGCAACTACGCACCATCCTCCCTCAAACATAGTAGGACGGGGAAGGGACACGCTGGGGCACGATGGCAGCCCTCACCTGGGATACAACCGAGCGGCTTACCCTTATGGATTGCCGCCCAACTATTCACCACCCGTCTTGCAAGAAGATGCGGGCCACATTGCTTCTCCCGTCCATGAAAGAGAACCTCCTCAGCAGCCCGACGAAGTCCATAAGGACCCTCAAGATTATGCTCGAAGGGATGTCGAGTTCTATCCCCCGATCCCCGAAGGGCCGGCACCAGGCACGTTGCCTCAACCCAACATCGCAGCTTCGCCAATAGTTTTGTCCATGGAAGGGCCGCCCCCGGCAACTGAAGAAAGGAGGAAGCTCGATCTCCTTGAGGAAAGATTGAGGGCTGTGGAAGGATTTGGGGACTATCCGTTTGCAGACATGACGGATCTTTGCTTAGTACCCGATGTTGTTATTCCCCCGAAGTTCAAAGTGCCGGACTTCGACAAGTATAAAGGGACGACTTGTCCCAAAAACCATCTCAAAATGTACTGCCGTAAGATGGGCGCCCACTCTAAAGATGAAAAGCTGTTGATACACTTCTTTCAGGATAGCTTGGCCGGAGCTGCGGTAGTGTGGTACACTAATTTGGAAGCTTCCCGTATCCGTACTTGGAAGGATCTGATTACCGCCTTCCTAAGGCAGTATCAGTACAATTCTGATATGGCTCCTGACCGTACTCAACTGCAGAATATGTTCAAGAAAGAGGGTGAAACCTTTAAAGAATATGCGCAGCGATGGAGGGATTTGGCGGCACAAGTAGCTCCTCCCATGGTTGAGAGAGAGATGATCACCATGATGGTAGACACTCTGCCAGTGTTCTACTATGAGAAGCTAGTGGGTTACATGCCGTCCAGCTTTGCGGATCTGGTGTTTGCCGGGGAAAGAATCGAGGTTGGATTGAAAAGAGGAAAGTTTGATTACGTTTCCTCCACAAACGCGAATGCCAAAAGAAGCGGGGCAACAGGGGCAAAAAGGAAGGAAGGAGATGCCCATGCCGTCTCTTCAACACCCGCGTGGGTCAAACCCCAGCAAACACCTCATGGTACCCATCTGTACGCGCAACATCACCCAGGCTTCTCGGCTCATGCTGGGAACGCCTCTAGTTCAACACCCGTGCAGCCTAAGGCACCCACCCAGAGGGAAACTCCCCAAGTTCCAACTCCGAACACGACTCGACTGGCCGGTAATTCCAACACGACAAGGAACTTCCCTCCGAGGCCATTGCCGGAATTCACCCCGCTCCCAATGACGTACGAAGATCTTCTACCATCCCTCATCGCCAATCATTTGGCCGTGGTAACTCCCGGAAGGGTCCTCGAACCCCCTTTCCCGAAGTGGTATGACCCTAATGCAACTTGCAAGTACCATGGGGGTGTCCCGGGGCATTCCGTCGAAAAATGCTTGGCCCTTAAATACAAGGTCCAACATTTAATGGATGCCGGATGGCTGACTTTCCAAGAGGATCGGCCCAATGTGAGGACCAACCCGCTCGCCAATCATGGAGGGGGAGCAGTTAATGCAGTTGAATCCGATAGGCCCCACAGGTCTAAACCTTTAAGAGATGTGGCAACCCCTAGGAGGTTTATCTTTGAGGCCCTACAAAAGGGAGGTGTAATTCCCCATAGTGGGTGTAAGGAGGATTCCTGTCTGCTACATTCCGGCGAGATGCATGACATGGAGACGTGTTTGGAAGTAGAGGAATTGTTACAGCGGATGATAGACCAAGGTCGACTAGAAGTCGGCATTGAAGGAAAAGAAGAGCAGCATATATGCATGCAATCTACGGAGGGGAGCGGTGTTGCGAAGCCCAAACCCTTGGTGATATACTTCACTAAAAGTGCAGCCTCGCAAAAGCCCGGGCACCCCTTAATGGCCAAACCTGTTCCTTTCCCATATCAAAATAGTCACGCGGTCCCGTGGAGATATACACCTCCGGGGAAGAAGGAAGAAGAAGTCACTGACGTCAGCTCGCTGTCAGCTAAAGTAACAAGTATCACGGGGCTGAGTGGTGTGACCCGTAGTGGTCGTGTGTTCACACCTCCGGACCTACCAGTCCAACCCGCCGACGTCAAAGGAAAAGGAAAAGTGGTGGAGGAACAAGATGGCGAAGCACCCCACGCTTCGAATAAAGATATTCCAGCAAAGGGGCCCCCAGAGAAAAAGGATGGTAGAAAGGAGGTGTCGCTAGAGGAAGCCAGCGAGTTCCTTCGCATAATTCAGCAGAGCGAATTCAAGGTTATCGAACAGCTCAACAAAACCCCGGCTAGGGTCTCGCTGCTGGAGTTACTTATGAGCTCCGAGCCTCATCGGGTTCTGCTAGTAAAAGTGCTGAACGAGGCTCACGTGGCCCAAGATATCTCGGTAGAAGGTTTCGGAGGGCTGGTCAACAATATCACTGCCAACAACTATCTTGCCTTCGCCGAAGAAGAAATCCCCGCCGAGGGTAGAGGGCATAATAAGGCTTTACACGTATCAGTCAAGTGTATGGACCATATCGTAGCCAAGGTGCTCATCGATAATGGTTCCAGTTTAAACGTGATGCCTAAGAGTACTTTGGAGAAGTTACCATTCAATGCTTCCCACTTAAAACCAAGTTCGATGGTGGTTCGGGCCTTCGACGGCACTCGCCGAGAGGTTAGGGGAGAGATTGATCTCCCAGTACAAATAGGCCCTCACACCTGTCAAGTCACCTTCCAAATAATGGATATCAACCCCCCCTACAGCTGCCTGTTGGGGCGCCCGTGGATCCACTCAGTGGGAGTTGTGCCTTCTACACTCCACCAAAAGCTGAAATTCGTAGTGGAGGGGCACTTGGTCATCGTGTCAGGCGAGGAAGATATTTTGGTAAGCTGCCCATCCTCCATGCCTTATGTGGAAGCCGCAGAAGAATCGCTAGAAACTGCTTTCCAGTCTTTTGAGGTGGTCAGCATTTCCTCCGTGGACTCCCTCTTTGGGCAGCCTTGTCTGTCCGATGCAGCGGTAATGATGGCCTGAGTTATGTTGGGGAACGGTTATGAACCCGGGATGGGTTTAGGAAAAAACAACGGCGGCATAACTAGCCTGATAAGTACCCAAGGAAATCGTGGGAAGTATGGTTTAGGCTATAAGCCCACTCAGGCGGACATGAAAAGGAGCATCGCGGGAAGGAAGAACAATGGTCAAAGTTCGCGTTGGAGACAAGAAGGTGAAGGAAGCCCGCCCTGCCACATAAGTAGAAGCTTTATAAGTGCGGGTTCGGGAGACAAAGGTCAAGCGTTCGCGATATGCGAAGATGATATTCCGAGTACTTTGGATTTGGTACGACCATGCTCTCCTGATTTCCAGCTGGGAAATTGGCGAGTGGAGGAACGCCCCGGCATTTACGCAACAAGCATAATGTAAACCTTTACGGTTTTAAAAGCTCTATAGTTGGGCCTAGGCTTTAGAGTTTTCATTTTGTTAAGGCTTTGTGTCTTTTGTTTTTGAATTTATAATACAAGGATCGTTCTTCATCTGTTCCTTGTCTCTACCCATTCTCATTCATTTGCATGTTTACTTCTTTTTCTAAAACGGCAGATTCGATGACGAGTCCCCCGAAGGTACTAATACCTGGGACCCGTCTATCAACTTCGAGCAAGAAATGAATCAAACGGAAGATGAAGGAGATGAGGATGTGGGACTTCCTTCGGAACTAGAAAGAATGGTCGCCCATGAGGACCAAGAAATGGGGCCTCATCAAGAAGAAACAGAGCTAGTAGACTTAGGAATTGGCAGTGGAAAGAGGGAAGTAAAGATAGGTACAGGCATTACCGCACCTATCCGTGAAGAATTAATAATCCTGCTAAAAGACTACCAAGACATCTTTGCTTGGTCATACCAAGATATGCCCGGTTTGAGTTCTGACATTGTGCAGCACCGATTACCTCTAAATCCCGGGTGTTCCCCGGTAAAACAGAAATTGAGGAGGATGAAGCCCGAAACATCCTTGAAGATAAAAGAAGAAGTGAAGAAGCAATTTGACGCTGGATTTCTGGTCGTCGCTCGGTATCCAGAATGGGTTGCCAACATCGTACCAGTTCCTAAAAAAGATGGGAAAGTACGAATGTGTGTAGATTATCGGGACCTGAATCGGGCCAGTCCCAAGGACAATTTTCCTTTACCACACATCGATATCCTCGTAGATAACACGGCCAATTTCGCTTTATTTTCCTTCATGGACGGTTTCTCTGGTTACAATCAGATAAAGATGGTGCCCGAGGATATGGAAAAGACTACTTTCGTCACCCTGTGGGGAACGTTCTGTTACAAGGTGATGTCCTTTGGACTCAAGAATGCCGGGGCAACTTATCAACGGGCCATGGTAGCTTTGTTCCATGATATGATGCATCAAGAGATCGAGGTCTACGTGGACGACATAATTGCTAAATCTAAATCTGAGGAAGAACACCTTGTCAACCTGCGGAAGTTGTTCGAAAGGCTTAAGAAATATCAATTAAGGTTGAACCCCGCTAAGTGTACCTTTGGGGTCAAATCAGGGAAATTGCTTGGTTTCGTTGTAAGCCAGAAAGGGATAGAGGTAGACCCCGAAAAAGTGAAGGCTATCCTTGAGATGCCGGAACCCCGTACAGAGAGGCAAGTCCGAGGTTTCCTGGGGCGTTTGAATTATATTGCCAGATTCATATCGCAGCTCACCGCCATTTGTGAGCCGTTGTTTAAACTCTTGCGCAAAAACCAAACTGATCGGTGGAATGAGGATTGCCAAGAGGCTTTTGGAAGGATCAAAAAGTGCCTAATGAATCCTCCCGTGCTTATGCCACCAGTACCTGGAAGGCCTCTCATTTTGTACATGACAGTCTTGGACGAATCAATGGGGTGTATGCTGGGGCAACATGACGAATCCGGGAAGAAAGAGCGCGCTGTTTACTACCTAAGTAAGAAGTTCACGACCTGTGAGATGAATTACTCCTTGCTCGAAAGAACGTGTTGTGCTTTAGTATGGGCGTCCCATCGCTTAAGGCAGTACATGCTGAGCCATACTACCTGGTTGATATCCAAAATGGACCCGGTCAAGTACATCTTTGAAAAGCCAGCTCTCACAGGACGAATCGCCCGGTGGCAAGTCTTGCTATCTGAGTTTGATATAGTCTACGTCACCCAAAAGGCGATAAAAGGAAGCGCTTTGGCAGATTATTTGGCCCAACAGCCTCTTAACGACTACCAGCCCATGCATCCGGAATTCCAGGATGAGGACATCATGGCCTTGTTCGAGGAAAAGTTGGACGAAGATCGGGACAAATGGACTGTATGGTTTGACGGAGCGTCAAACATTCTAGGTCATGGCGTTGGGGCAGTGTTGGTCTCTCCGGACAATCAATGTGTACCTTTCACAGCCAGGTTAGGATTCGACTGCACCAACAACATGGCCGAATATGAAGCATGTGCCCTAGCCGTCCAGGCAGCAATTGACTCCAATGTCAAACTACTCAAGGTGTACGGCGACTCAGCGTTGGTAATCCATCAGCTGAGAGGGGAATGGGAAACTAGAGATCCCAAGCTGATACCCTACAAAGCCTATATCAAGGAATTGGCTAAGACTTTCGATGAGATCTCCTTCCATCATGTTCCCCGCGAGGAAAATCAAATGGCGGATGCACTTGCTACGTTGGCATCTATGTTCCAGCTAACACCGCACGGGGACCTACCCTACATTGAATTTCAGTGTCGTGGCAAACCCGCACATTGTTGCCAAGTGGAAGAGGAACGGGACGGAAAGCCTTGGTATTACGACATCAAGCGGTATGTTGTAAGCAAAGAATACCCGCCAGAGATTGCCGACAACGATAAAAGGACTTTGAGGAGGTTGGCAGCCAGTTTCTTCATGAGCGGAGGCACACTGTATAAGAGAAATCACGACATGACACTCCTGCGATGTGTGGATGCCAAGGAGGCAAATCACATGATCGAGGAAGTCCATGAGGGCTCGTTTGGAACGCACGCCAACGGGCATGCTATGGCCAGGAAGATCTTAAGAGCAGGTTATTACTGGCTTACCATGGAAAGTGATTGTTGTGTCCATGTGAGGAAGTGCCACAAATGTCAAGCATTCGCGGATAATGTCAATGCCCCACCGCATCCCCTGAATGTCATGTCCGCCCCTTGGCCTTTCTCCATGTGGGGAATAGATGTCATCGGGGCCATTGGGCCCAAGGCCTCGAATGGTCATCGCTTCATCCTCGTAGCAATAGATTATTTCACCAAGTGGGTCGAGGCGGCTTCATATACCAATGTCACGAGGAATGTGGTGGTCAGGTTCATTAAGAAGGAGATCATCTGCCGATATGGTTTGCCAAGAAAGATTATCACGGACAACGGCACCAACCTGAATAACAAGATGATCGGGGAAATGTGCGAGGAGTTTAAAATCCAGCATCACAATTCCACACCCTACCGGCCAAAGATGAATGGAGCCGTGGAAGCAGCCAATAAGAATATCAAAAAGATTATCCAAAAGATGACCGTGTCATACAAGGATTGGCACGAGATGCTCCCATTCGCGTTGCACGGTTACCGGACTTCAGTGCGAACGTCAACTGGGGCAACGCCGTTCTCATTGGTATATGGGATGGAGGCGGTGTTACCATTTGAGGTAGAAGTCCCGTCGTTAAGGATCTTGGCAGAATCCAGATTAAAGGAATCAGAGTGGGCTCAAACACGCTACGATCAGCTCAACCTCATTGAGGGTAAGCGCTTAACGGCCATGAGTCATGGGCGCTTGTACCAGCAAAGAATGAAGAGCGCGTTCGACAAGAAAGTACGCTTGCGCAGGTTCCATGAGGGAGACCTTGTGCTAAAGAAAATGTCCCATGCTGTCAAGGACCACCGAGGGAAATGGGCCCCGAACTACGAAGGGCCTTTTGTTGTGAAGAGGGCTTTCTCCGGAGGAGCCCTGGTGCTTACCAACATGGATGGCGAAGAGCTACCTTCACCCGTGAACTCTGATGTCGTCAAACAATATTATGCTTAGAAGCTGGGGCAATTAAGGATGTCGCTGCATGTTCTCTATCTTTATGCGTTTTCTAGATTTCCCCCCAGGGATTTCCGGTCCGTTGTATCTCTTGTTACGATCTTTCAAAGAGATGAACATGGATTTGAGGCTTTTAGTCCTCACGTTAGTTTCACACCTTGCGTTAATTTGTGATCGCCTGAGCCCTTCCGCTCAGTTCATGGGATCCCCAAGCGCTTAATTAGAATTGAACCTGAACCAACTTTCCCTAAATTTTCTGCGTTTGAAAAGATTCATGCATACGCATACGCATACGCATGTATATTGTTGTGGTAATACAGGGGCAGGATCACCTTGGGCTACCTTCTGGAGTGAAGACAAAACATGAACGGCAGAAACCAATCAAGGTAGGGTAATGATGCGGCCAAGATTGGCCATACCTGGTTGTTTATTACTTGCAGGTACTTAAGGATGAACGCAAGCGGGGATGGGGTCACGACCGACCGATCGTTGCCCTTCTCTGTGCGAAACAAGCAGGGAATGTCGCTGCAAGGCAGCCCCGTATCCTTTGTATTTTGCAGCTTTCTTTTACTATTTGTTTGTTTTAAAAAGGAAAAGAGTAATAATAAAATAAGTAATCAACGCCTAATTCTAACCTAAGTAAGTTCAAGTTAGGCAAGATGCTAATCCATGAGAAGGGAGGGGACATGGTTAATGTTCCCCCCCAAAAAAAAAAAAAAAAAAGTGCAGGTTAGCTCGCCTGGGCGAGCCACCCCTGCACCAAATTATAAAAATGACGAAAGGGGGGGCGTTTTTACATTCAAAAACTTCTTTTCCCCCCTTTCAAAAGCCATACCCACGGGATTGACGAATTTGCAGCCCTAGGGTCATCCTTTTTCGCATTTTTTGATTCCGTTTTGCGTTTTTGTTCATCACCAACAAGAAATGGCCCCGAGGAAGCTTGCCTCAAAGAGGTCCAGGAAGGACAAGGCAGCAGAAGGAACTAGTTCCGCTCCGGAGTATGATAGTCACCGCTTTAGGAGCGCGGTACACCAGCAGCGCTTCGAAGCCATCAAGGGGTGGTCGTTTCTCCAGGAGCGACGCGTCCAGCTCAGGGACGACGAGTATACTGATTTCCAGGAGGAAATAGGGCGCCGGCGGTGGGCACCACTAGTTACTCCCATGGCCAAGTTTGATCCAGAAATAGTCCTTGAGTTTTATGCCAATGCTTGGCCAACAGAGGAGGGCGTGCGTGACATGAGATCCTGGGTTAGGGGTCAGTGGATCCCGTTCGATGCCGACGCTATCGGCCAGCTCCTGGGATATCCGTTGGTGTTAGAAGAGGGCCAGGAGTGCGAGTATGGCCAGAGGAGGAACCGGTCTGATGGGTTCGATGAGGAGGCCATCGCCCAGTTGCTATGTATACCGGGGCAGGATTTTGCCCGGACTGTTGCCGGAAGACGGGTGCGGATCATGCGCACCAACATGACCACCCTGACTCAGATATGGATGACTCTGCTGCTCAGCAACATCCTGCCCACCGATCATAATTCCGACCTCCCCATGCCGAAGTGCCAGCTGGTGTACGCCATCCTGACACGGATGAGCATCCATGTGGCTCAGTTGATCGCTGATGCCATCTATATTTTTGCAGGTATGGCGCCCACTAGGCACCTTTTGGACCCAGATAAGTCCAACAGGGCCCTGGGATTCCCCGCACTGATCACAGGACTCTGCCAGTCGTTCGGAGTCCCCGTTGCACCTACCAAGGTGATTCGGCCGCCCATCACCCAGGTTTTTATTGAGAAGTACTGTACCCAGAGACAGGGTCAGGGTGATGCTCAACAGGCCGCAGGCGCGCCCCCACCACCTCATCAGGCTGGCCAAGCTGGGGCATTTGACATGGAGCAGTATTTACGGCATTTGGTTCGCCAGCAGGCGGCCAACCACCGAGCACATGTACGGACCCATGATTGTCTGTACCAGATGAGCCTTAGCATGCAGAGCCAGGGCTTCGCTTCTTTTTCATGCCCTACTCCAGACCAGTTCAGGGCAGAGGTTGCATGGCCCGGAGATTGGCCCGAGGCCCAAGCAGGAGAGGCACCCCCAGAAGCTCCCGGCGATGGAGAAGAAGCCCACGAGGATGAGGAGATGGCCGATTTGCTTGACTTCTTGGGAGGGAGTGGAGATACGTGACTGGGAGATCCCCAGATTCATGTTTTCTTTCATATTTCTTTTGTCATTTTTATTCTATGTTATTGTTTTGACTTGAGAGACTAACGTTTGTTTTTGTTGTTTCGATTGTCATTTGTACAGCGCATACATTTTTGTTTAGATTGTTGCGTTAGTATTTATATATCACTACTATCAATGATGTTTGAAATTCTGGAACCGTGTAGAGTTCTTCGTTTAGGAACATCGTCCAAAGTATATAGGTGAAATAAACAAAAAAAAATCATGATAAAAATAAAAATAGAAAAGGAAAGAAAATGAAATAGAAAAGAAAAGAAAGTGAAAAGAAAAAGAGAGCAAATAAGAAAAAAAAGGCAAGTAAGGAAAAAGGTAGAAAAAAGAAAAAAAATAAATTGTCTGGCTGAAAAACCAACATGCTGTTGAAAAGAGATGACTTCCAACTTTTCTTTGGAAAAATTCACTGATCATAACTAGTTTTTGAAAAAATGTGTATGCACCTGAAGGGTGAATGCTGTGAAGATTTTCCCAGACGCCCAAAATGGACTCGGATGAATGCACAAATTGATAAAAGAACATATTTTGGAAACATTGGGTTGATCTAAAAATAGAGGGAATGAATCCTGAGCCCTAGCATCACATGACCATAAAAATTTGACACTTGAGTGTCCGCATAGGTGCATGCATGACCAGTTTTGCATAAAATTTCCAAATCATCATTTTTGCATTTGTGTCATGGAAATAATGTGGGGCATCCCTTTTTATCCTTGAACCAAACCAAACCCTGACATGTATCATGTCTAGCCATTCTACAAGCCTTGAGCCAAAATCCTGACTCACCATAATCCTTACCCTCGGAAGCAAAAAAAGAAAAGAAGGAAAATTTCCAATCAAAGAGAAAGTCAAAAAGAAAAGAAAGGAAATTCCCAATCAAAGAGTGGAAGAAAGCAAAAGGAAAAGAAAGAAAATTCCCAACCAAAGAATGGGAGAAAGTAAAAAAGGAAGGAAAGAAAGTTCTTGATCAAAGAAACTAGAAGAAATGTGCAGAAAGGTCTTTTAACCAGACAATATCTGAACAATACAGAATTGTCACCAAATGAACAAAAAGAAGGAAAGGAATCCACGACCTAAAATGGTCTTCTCCCTTTGATTACCAACCGAAATCCCGTGCGCTAGCGACCTTTTTTTTCTCGCCCCGCACTAAACAAAAACAGAAAAAGAAAAAAAGCCAGAAAAATCAAAAGCCAAAAACACACAAAAGCCGAAAGAAGAAACCACCAAAAGAACCCATTCCCAAGGGAAGCCCTGTTGATCCATGATCACGCGTGTAATTTTTGATTTGATAGGAAATAATTTGCAAAGTCAAGTCATGACATATCTATGGTTCGGAATTAGGATGAAACACTTACCTGTGCGAGATTGATACACTTTGAGTGGATTTCTTCTATTTTTGTCGAACCCAGTGTTTCCTCTAAATGATCATTTAGAAACGAAATGCTAACATCCAAGATCTCATTTATGGTTATGGGAGATTTCATCAGCAGACTCTCCTTCCCCGGTAGACGCATTGTTTTTCACTCAAAAAAAAAGAGAGCATATGCTGCTCTAAATCAGTTGGAATATTTGTCTCTTTGCTAAAGCATGTTTGCATTTTAGCGAAGAAAACACTGAGACTCTTTCAAGTCTCACAAGTTATCCAGAACTACGTAGGTCTGAGTTCCTCATTGGAGGATACGTAGGAGCAAGAGCCTCGCTTTTGTCGACCACACCGCCTTTTGTTGCCATGACTCAAGAGCTGGTAGCCCGCGGAGACACCTTACGGTTATCCGCACCTCGTCATTCAGTGACCCCAAGTGTGATTCACGAGCAGAGACCAATATGGTCATCTGCGCCCTTTCCGGAGATGTCAGCATTTTCCGATGGAGACTTTTCAAGTCTCACAAGTTATCAAGAACTACGTAGGTCTGAATTCCTCATTGGAGGATACGTAGGAGCAAGAGCCTTGCTTTTGTCGGCCGCCCCATAATCTTTGTCATACTGACCCTGAGGTCACGTGACATGCACCCTTGTATCATCCAGAGGCGGCGGGCCCGATGATACGCGGAGATACCTTACGGTTATCCGCACCCTTTTGTCATCCAGAGGCGGCGGGCCCGATGATACGCGGAGATACCTTACGGTTATCCTGCACCCTTGTATCATCCAGAGGCGGCGGGCCCGATGACAAGCAGAGACCAAGTTTGGTCATTCTGCACCCTTGTATCATCCAGAGGCGGCGGGCCCGATGATACGCGGAGATACCTTACGGTTATCCGCACCCTTTTGTCATCCAGAGGCGGCGGGCCCGATGACAAGCAGAGACCAAATTTGGTCATTCTGCACCCTTGTATCATCCAGAGGCGGCGGGCCCGATGATACGCGGAGATACCTTACGGTTATTCGCATCCTTTTGTCATCCAGAGGCGGCGGGCCCGATGACAAGCAGAGACCAAGTTTGGTCATTCTGCACCCTTGTATCATCCAGAGGCGGCGGGCCCGATGATACGCGGAGATACCTTACGGTTATTCGCACCCTTTTGTCATCCAGAGGCGGCGGGCCCGATGACAAGCAGAGACCAAGTTTGGTCATTCTGCACCCTTGTATCATCCAGAGGCGGCGGGCCCGATGATACGCGGAGATACCTTACGGTTATTCGCACCCTTTTGTCATCCAGAGGCGGCGGGCCCGATGACAAGCAGAGACCAAGTTTGGTCATTCTGCACCCTTGTATCATCCAGAGGCGGCGGGCCCGATGATACGCGGAAATACCCGAGTGGTTATCCGTATAAACATTCTTTTGCTATCTGTAAGACAGAACGCTTGATAGCATGCAGAGGCTGACATAGTCTTCTGCACCTTTTGTTCCTCCGGGAACAACAAGTCATTTACATGCGGAAATTTCATGGTCGCCCGCGACTCTCGTCAACCGAGAGGAGCGAAATTAGTGTCATACACTGATTTTCGGGGACCTTTGCTTGATGACATGCGACCATTCTTTGGTCCTTGTGAGGTGCTTGGCATCCATCATTAGGCAATTTGTGAAATTCTAGGAGCGACAAGTCATGGTCACCCGCGACTCTCGTCAACCGAGAGGAGCCAAATTAGTGTCATACACTAATTTTCGGGGACCTTTGCTTGATGACATGCGACCATTCTTTGGTCCTTGTGAGATGCTTGGCATCCATCATTAGGCAATTTGTGAAATTCTAGGAACGACAAGTCATGGTCACCCGCGACTCTCGTCAACCGAGAGGAGCGAAATTAGTGTCATACACTGATTTTCGGGGACCTTTGCTTGATGACATGCGACCATTCTTTGGTCCTTGTGAGGTGCTTGGCACCCATCATTAGGCAATTTGTGAAATTTTGGGAACAACAAGTCATTTGCATGTGGAGATTTTATGGTCACCCGCGACTCTCGCCAAATCGAGAGGAACGAAATTAGTGTCTTATCTTTACTTTCCTTTTATCTCCAATAAAAGACAAGTAAAGAGGGGCAACTGTCATACCCTAATTTCGTCCGGGGACCTTTGCTCGATGACGTGCGACCATTCTTTGGTCCTCGTGAGGTGCTTGGCACCCATCATTAGGCAATTTGTGAAATTCCAGGACATGCCGAAAAACCAAAAAAATATTGATGCACAATCCGTGAGTTTCCGTGACACACCGGAAATCAAATGGAAGCATCGTTGCATAATTAAGTGAGGTTCCGTAACATTCCGTAAGTCAAAAAGGGGATGATTATGTAATCCGCAAGGTTCCGTAACATTACGGAAAGAAAACAAGTATCGTTACGAAATTCGTAAGTTTCCGTAACTTTACGAAAAAAGAATCACCAAAAAACAGCAGAGGGGGGTGTACTTAGTAAAAATGGGGGTGCAAATAGCACCCAGGCCCACTTGGGCCCTCCGGAATATTCCTCCAGAAGGCGGTTGCTTCTGGAGGAAGCAACCCTGCTCGCCTGGGTGAGCTGGGCGGCAACCACCTCCCCTATTTTGCTATAAATAGGGGAGGAAGGCAAGAAGGAAGGGGTTCAGCCCCTTAGGCACTTCTCTCTCTTTCGAATTTGCTTGGAAAAATTGTTTCCGTGAAGAAAATCTAAGCCGAGGCGCTTCCGAAACGTTTCCGTAACGTTTTCCGTGAGGAATTTCGCAAAGATTTCAACCGTTCTTCGACGTTCTTCATTCGTTCTTCATCGTTCTTCGATCTTCAACGGGTAAGTACCTCGAACCAAGCTTTTCGATTCATTCTATGTACCCGTAGTGGTCCACATTGTGTTTCGTGCATTTTTATTCTCGTTTTGTTTACTTTTTATACCCCCTGTTGACGTGCTTAAGCCATTTTACTTAAGTCATTTCTCGCTTAACTTAAAAATAAAATAAATTTCCACCGAACGTTTGAATTGTATTATCCATTAACTACGGTTAAAATAAATTCCGACCGTTCGGTCGTGCCGTAACCACGTTGGAAATCAAAAAGAGGTAAAAAATAATATAATAATCAAAAAGACATCTTTTAGTAAAATAAAGCGGAAAATCAATCGGACGTTTTCTCTTTGGGATTTCTCATTCTTAATCGAATTGATTAATAACTAAAGTGAAACTAAAAGGCTAAAATCAATTCGCCTAGTCAAGCTCGTCCATAAAAATAGGCTTTTGAAGTTTGTCATTTCATTTCCTCACTAAGTAAAATGGATCATTTTTAAGGTCCAACGCCTTAAAATGATCACCTCTTAAAGTAAAAAAGAATCACTTGATAAAAAAGAACTACGTAGGTCTGATTTTCTCATCCCAAATTGAGGAATACGTAGGAGCAAAGGGAAACACCCTTGTCGACCACAAAAAGAGAAAATATAAAAAGGGTATAAAGGATATAGAGACATAAAAAGGGAACATAAAAAATCAAAGTCATGTTTGCACATTCGATTAAAGGCTGCCGTCCCTTGGGGCGGACGTGTGGGGTGCTAATACCTTCCCCGTGCGTAAATACAACTCCCGAACCTTTCACTTAAAAGTTCGTAGATCGCGTCTTTTCCGGTTTTTCCGACGTTTTCCTCAAATAAACGTTGGTGGCGACTCCGCGCGTATTCCTTTCGTGGAACACGCATCCCGCGAGTCACGCGTCGCCCTCCCGCCGAAGGGTAGGTTGCGACACACCCCATTGCCACATCATATAGTCACACTTTGTGCATGTCCTTCATGCTTTACATGCCTTATGACACCTAAGCACACTTAGTGGAGAATCTTGCAATTGATCTTGGATTAGTGGGCTGAACCATAACTAAAATTCACTAATCATAATTGTCTTCTCTTGAATCTTGTTTTTGTGTTGATTTTAGGTTCTAGCATTTTTCATTCATAACATTCTTGTGCTGAACCTTAGATCTAAATTTTCTTCCAAAAATATTGATTAGAAAAAAAACACAAAAATCTAAGTGTAAATCACTTAATCCATGTTGTCTTAGAGTCATGTTTAGTCATAGTAATTGTCACATTATGCTCTAAGTTTGTGTTGAATTTTTATTTTGTTTATTGAATTCTAGATACATTTATTCATGTATTCTTGTCATTCTTAGCCTATATTTTGAATTTTGAGTCTAATTCATGCATGTTATTTAGTTCATAACATGTTCTAAATCAATTCCTAGAAGTAGTCTTGTTGTTGAACTCTTTTTTGTTTTCTAAGATTCCTACATGATGCCTATGATGAAGTTGAGTTGTGGTGCTGAGTTGTGGCTGGATTTGTGAATCAAATAAGTCTTAAGCTCTCTTGAATTGTGTTATTCAAGATAATTGAGCATAAGCAAACACAATTTGTAACTATCCAAGCCTTCTCTTGATTTCTAGGTTGAAATTGCTGATGCTGGCAGCTTGAACATACGAATTTTTATAAATTACTGGGAATTGGTCACTACGTTTTTTGAGCTGAAATATTTACTGAATTTTCTAGACATCTGAACCAAAATTATAAAAAAAGAACCAAGCGATTTGGGTTAAAGGAAAAAATAAGAAAAATCACACAAGTTGGCAGAAAAATCACTGTCCAGGAAAAAATAAGTGAAAGGGAAGTGTGCTTGTTGTTTTGGCTCAAAATTTGTTCTATAATTGGTGCCTATTTTATACCAATCCTAGTTCTAAAATTTCAATTGAAAATTATTGTGAAAACAAGTGCCAAAACTTGAGGTTTCTTGAGTCTTTTTTTTTTTTAGTTTTTCTACTTTACTCTAGAGCCATTCTAGGTTTCTCTTTGAGTCCTAGCTTGCTTTTTTGTGCTTTTCATTGCTTTAATTGTTGAATAATCCTTGAAAATTTGT
Organism: Glycine max; assembly: GCF_000004515.6. Lineage (NCBI taxonomy): Eukaryota > Viridiplantae > Streptophyta > Magnoliopsida > Fabales > Fabaceae > Glycine > Glycine max. The sequence continues at coordinate 40,246,280 of NC_038250.2, forward strand.
CTTGTTAAAACTCTATTGGTTTAGCTTTCATCTCATTTTTTTTTGGTCTTTGGTTATTGATTGTCTCTTTGTTTCCTTGCTTGTGAGTTGCCATATAGGGAATTGGGAAGGAGGATTGGTGCCATATCTTGAAGAATTTGAGTCAAGAAGCAAGTGGCCAACCACCTTAAGAGCTATTGGAATAAGAAGCACTCCAGATTGAGTGAAACACTAAAGAGAGAATAGCCACCACAATTGAGGACTTTTTTTCTTTGTAATTTTGTAATTGGCAATTTGCTTTGCTATCAAATTTTGTAACAAAAAGGCCTTTCATTGGAAGTAAGTTGAGAGCCTTCACTAGGTCACCCTACTTCCATTTGTGTGTAATAATTTTAGGCAATTTTCCCTTAGGATAGTGACTGCTTTGTTGGGAACCTTAAATGAGGTCATCCAAACAGTCTTAGGATCCGCCTAGTTTGCATTTCTTGCACTTTAATTTCTTGCTTACTTTCATAGCTTATTTCATTTACCCTCCATTGTCAAACCGCCTAGATAGATTGCCTTTTACCAATTAGTTTTTACCTTATCTTTCACACCTCTTTTAGTGTTTATTTTGGCTAGTTTCAACCATAGTTTCTTTTACCTTTTGTTTTCAAACCCCCAACAAGAAAGAACCATAACTTAGGAACCAACATGAGTCTTCATTCTTCATCTAGTGTTAATGGTGAGGATTATACTCATAAGGACCCCTTGTATAAGATATTAGATGAGTTAAGATCCCTTCAATTGTCGAAAGAAAAACAAGGAAGAATAGAAAAAGGAAAAAAAAAAGTGGAAGAAATAAGTCAAGATGAAAGAAAGGAAATAATGTAGAGAAATAAGTCAAGTGGAAGAAAATTAATGAAAGAAATGAAAAGAGAAAAACATGCCTCCTATAGTAATCATAACTCTTGCAAGAGCCTAAGTGAAGAACTTCGTGACTATTACGAAGAAAGACATAGGTCACATCTTAGACCTCACTCCCATAGAAGAGAAAAGGAAAGAAAGCCTCAAGAGGCTAACATTAACCTCCCATACTTCCATGGGAAGGACAATGTAGAGGCTAACTTAGATCGGGAAATAAGGGTAAAGCAACAACTTAAAAAGAAGTCTACTTCAAAATCTTATGGCTCTCACTCTTATCCAAAGAAAGACCAAGGTCAAGGCATCTTAGGGGTGACACCTTCTAAGCCCAAAGATGATAAGGGGAAGACAATAGAAAAGCAAGCCCCTAAGGCTAGTATGCAAGAGAAAACTAGCTCTATAAAGTGCTTTAAATGTCTTGGAAGAGGACACATTACTTCTCAATGCCCCACCACAAAAACCATGATTATGAGGGGCCAAGACATTTATAGTAGCCAAGATGAGGCTACTACTTCACCTTCCTCTAGTGAAAGTCAAGAAACAAAAGGGGAAAAATCCAGTGAAGAAATTTACCCCCAAGAAGAAGGACAACCATTAGTGGTTAAAGAGAAGTGTAAGGAGGTAAGTGTCTCCACCAAGAGTTTAGCTAAGAAGGAAACTCATTTTACAATAAAGACAAACATTAAAGAAACTTTCCCTCTTAGACAACCTCCACATTTTCTCTTTTGTAAAAAGACACTTGCTAGCATTGCCACACCTCGTGGGCTTGAATTTATTCCTCAAGTAAAGAAGTTGTTGGATGAGGGTTTGGTTTGCAAGAGCTTAATCCTTGTGCTTTGTTGGTGCCCAAAATAGGTATTATTAGGCACCAAGTCCCTAAAATAGCTGGTATGATGAATGTTTTGAATGGTGCAACCCTCTTTTGTAAAATCACTCGTGCACCCAACATCTTCATGGTGTGTGTACATAGGGACCCATTAGGTAGGTTTGTTCATATTTTTAGTTTCAATACAAACTTAGGTACTCATATGGGACACCATAGGTTTGTCATACTTTTTGGTAGGAATAATCAATATGAAAACACAAAAAAGGTATGTTTTATTCCATTACTTTCCTTAACTTTTTATATAGTGATCAAGGGCTTCCCATGAACCCTAAGAGAGTAAAGGTCATTCTTGAGTGGCTTACTCCACCAAGTATAAGGGAAATTTGAGGCTTCAATATCTTAACAAACTTTTACAAAAGGTTTGTCCCATATTTTTCTATAATTGTAGCACCACTCATTGAGTTGGTGAGGAACTTTATTCTCTTATGGGAAGATGGCCAGGAAAGGGGTTTTCAGTCCTTACCGTACTCTAGCATACCCAACATCACTAATACATATATTATTATTCTTTTTACAGGTGTTGAGGAAAGAATTAATGAGTTTCAAGAACCTCGGGATTTGACGTCAAATCCTTTTCAAGGGGGAGGGAATGATGCAATCCTACCCTCCAAGGGCATTGGATAGAAGACTCCAAGAAGATTGGGCCAAAGATGCAAGAAAATGCCCTAAGGTTCTCATGAGCCTTAGGGTAGATTTCGGGCCCATGGGCTAAGTATGAGCCCACTTATCTTTATACATATTAGACTAGGATGTCATTATATTTGGTCGTTGTATTTAGGGCTCCATATTGTAGGTAGGGTACCCTAGAAATATAGTATTTTTCAGCCCTTGTATTTTAGGACACCGAGAGTAGTTTTTGTATTAGGGGTAGTTTTGTAATTTCACATGCACTAAGTGAATATTTGATATGTGTGGTTGGAAATAAATTTAATTGAATTGGTAGAAGCCCAATCCAATTAAATTTTAGAGGGGGAGGTGAGCATTTGCTTACTACACCCCATTGCCACATCATATAGTCACACTTTGTGCATGTCCTTCATGCTTTACATGCCTCATGACACCGAAGCACACTTAGTGGAGAATCTTGGAATTGATCTTGGATTAGTGTGCTGAACCATAACTAAAATTCACTAATCATAATTAGTGAAATTTTGGCTCCAAAGTTTGACTCCACAAATTCAATTTCAAATTCAAGTGAAATTTGAATTGAAATTCAAATTTCCCTCTAATTTTGTGTGACACTTAGGCTATAAATAGAGGTCATGTGTGTGAATTTTTTTCAACTTTGATGATTTGAAAATTAAACTTCAGATTTCAAAGCTCTTTTAGAGAACAAAATTTCGTGCTCTTCTCTCCCTCTCCCTTCATTCATCTCCTTCTTCCTCCAAGCTCTTACCCATGGCCTTCTATGGTGGTGAGCTTCTTCTAGACTCATCTTCTCCTTGAAGTGGCGTCTCCTCTCTCTCTTCCTTCTCCATTCCGATGCCATTCATCTTCCTAGAAGCAAAGGAATCCATTGATGAAGAAGATCCTAGGCCTACAAGCTCCAATGGAGCTTACATCATGGTTGAAATTACATTTTTTTGAGGGGCGAGGGGAGGTTATTGGAATTACATCATTTAGGATATTTTGAGTTATTAGTGTTAATTTTTCTTATTTGACAGCTGAAAACACCCCCATAGTCCTCTAAAACACACAAAAAAGTAGAAAATTCAAAAAGAGTACAATACAAATTAATCTAGGGGAAAAGAATAAATGATCAAGATATCACAGCGTTTGGTGTATGATGGAAGCTTCTATTGTTGATGTTAATTAATACATATATTTTATGACTTCCTGGATGTTCATTTAAAGCTAATTTGTTAATTTAATCTTGCATTACTTTGCAGCTAGAGATGGCTTTTAAAGGAGAGTTTGAAGAAGCCTCAAAAACTTCAGAAAATAAGGTTTGTTTCTTGTTAGTTTACTAGTTGTCTGGTGCTCTTCAAAAAGTTAGTGGCCAAAACAATATATATAAATAGAACATAACTCTAATCTTATTAGCTAGTTTTTGTAGTTAAACTCAAAGTATAAGAACTCTAATGAAATTTTAGCATGTTTGTCATTTAAACTATAGAGTAAATAATAGGTTTTTAAAATGACTGATTACTTTTTTTTATTTTATTGTTGATTATTTTGTATGTAAGGTGATAAAAAATTTGTTTGTGCACATAGGGTTGTAATTGATATGATTTGATTTTCTTTGTAAATTTATTTGCTTTGTTAAATGATTGACCATAATGGCCAACAATTCGTTAGTTTACCTCTAAATCGATTGATTGGTGCACATTAAGAATTATATTATTTGACATTGCATTACCAATAGTAATAATAAGTGCATAATATTAATAGGCGGGTGGGCCATTTTATAATGTTGAATTGGGAAGTGCATAATATTAATAGGCTAGACATACATGCTTTCTAAGATGGTTTCCAAAAAAACTGTCTTGGAGTATATATAAATTTTCGCAGTTGAAACAGATCTAATCGATTATAGAAACAAGTAATCGATTAATTTGTCAAAATGACCTTTGTTCTGCAATTCCAGAAACTGGTTAATCAATTATTAGAAAGGGTAATCAATTAATTTGTTTCAATATCAGAATATTAGTTCCTTTTGTGCTGGTTGGATAATCGATTATCATGTGTGGTAATGGATTATAGTAGATTCAGCAGAGAGTTTCTCTTGTTTTCAGGAGCTGGGTAATCGATTATCCTAAGCTGAAGAATTTTCCTTCTTAAACCAGCTTGGGAAGTCAATTACCAAGTGAGGCAATCAATTAATTAGATGTTGTTCGCCAAATTTCAAGTAAAAGTGAGTTCTTAAGAAACTTAGAGAAAGAGAATCTTCATCTACTTCATAATTGATCAAACTCAAGGCATGAAAAAGATAAAAAAAAACTAAAGCACGCACATGCCTATACATAAAATAATCAATACAAATGCCTCATCTATCAAAATGTGCTAGGCATTGTAAAATTATCATACCAAAACTAAACTAGGGGCTTCAAGCTTTGTTCTAACAATTTCTTGCTTTTTGGTTTTGATAATGCCAAATCCATATGATGTTTTCCTTTCATAGTATCTGTTCTACAACATGCTTCACAAACACGTAAGTAGCATCTTTTCAATTCAAGTCAAGTTTAATTTCAATCAACCATCAAAAGCATCAATTTTTCTCAAAGAAACATCAAACTCTCCCCCCCCCCCCCCCCACTTTTGGCATCACAAAGCCAAAAAGAGTGTGTATCTGATGCAAGCTCCATTGGAGCTTGTAGGCCTAGGATCTTCTTCATCAATGGATTCCTTTGCTTCTTGGAAGATAAATGGCAGCGGAATGGAGAAGGAAGAGAGAGAGGAGACGCCACTTCAAGGAGAAGATGAGTCTAGAAGAAGCTCACCACCATAGAAGGCCATGGATAAAAGCTTGGAGGAAGAAGGAGATGAATGAAGGGAGAGGGAGAGAAGAGCACGAAATTTTGTGCTCAAAAAGAGCTCTGAAATCTGAAGTTAATATTCAAATGATCAAAGTTGAAAAAAATGCACACACATGACCTCTATTTATAGCCTAAGTGTCACACAAAATTGGAGGGAAATTCAAATTTCACTTGAATTTGTGGAGCCAAACTTTGGAGCCAAAATTTAACTAATTATGATTAGTGAATTTTAGTTATGGTTCAGCCCACTAATCCAAGATCAATTCCAAGATTCTCCACTAAGTGTGCTTAGGTGTCATGAGGCATGAAAAGCATGAAGGACATGCACAAAGTGTGACTATATGATGTGGCAATGGGGTGTAGTAAGCAAATGCTCACCTCCCCCTCTAAAATTTAATTGGATTGAGCTTCTACCAATTCAATTAAATTTATTTCCAACCACTCACATCAAATATCCACTTAGTGCATGTGAAATTTCAAAACTACCCCTAATACAAAAACTAGTCTAGGTACCCTAAAATACAAGGGCTGAAAAATCCTATATTTCTAGGGTACCCTACCCACATTATGGAGCCCTAAATACAAGGCCCAAAAATAATGAAACCTTAATCTAATATTTACAAAGATAAGTGGGCTCGTACTTAGCCCATGGGCCCGAAATCTACCCTAAGGCTCATAAGAACCCTAGGGCCTTCTCATGCATCTCTGGCCCAATCTACTTGGAGTTTTCTATCCAATGCCCTTGCGGGGTAGGATTGCATCAGTATCAGAGAGAATACAATCAATAACAGTTCAACATACACAAAAAAATATATCATACCATTAATTGAAATGCAATTACAGCTAAAGGTCACCCATAAAAACCTCTGGCAATGAGGAGGACACCCATAAAAACCTTGGTCTCTACTTTAAGGTTAGACAGGATCATGTACACTTAAGCATCTTCTTTCAAAGATGTCGCAACTTGGTTGGCAGAGATGGACATCATATCCCTACTTACTTCAGAATCACCAAATACCACAATTTTATCAAAACAGTTGAACGAGACATGGTTGGAAGATAACCTGTCCATACTGTTCGGCTTCCGGCAAGTGCATCGGATCGCACAAGTAGTATAAAATGGTAAGAACCGAGTATCGAACACTCGAGAAACTTGTGTTATTTGGTAAGCTATTTCAGCAAATAGGCGTCTAGTGTGTAAAAGTAAGTGTGAATATGAACAAGTCTATAAACTATCTGTGCAAAAAGAAAGAAAATCACGCGAGAGAAATGATGTGTAAAAACAAGTAGAGAACACGTTGGTCTTCCTAATAGGTGCCTGATGCTAAAAAGATATTCTCTATCTAACAATGCTCATGTGTTCTTATGGTGTCTCCTGAGATACTAAACCCCGATTCCTCATGATAGTTTAGCCTAATCCTGATCAAGCATCGTCCGCAGATTCCTCTTGTAAGACTAAACTCAACCAGGACCGCATTAAGACACACATACTCAACTAACTTATCGCACCCCGATTCCTTGTGAAAGCACGACAACTCAACCCTACACTATCAAGGACTTTAGAGTCAGACCAATTTCCACTGTTGAATGACCCTAACAAAGCATGCATCTACATGATCAAGGTAAAGACATTATGGAATGAAAAACAGATAGCACAGAGAACACACAAAACATCATTAAATAGATAGAAATATATTTACATCAGGTTCCTATAGGGAAGATCCAACAGAGGATTTAGCTTTCCATACCAGGAAGCCTTCTTAACAATAAAGAGAAGAACATGATGAAAGATTGGAAAAATACAAGTGGTGAGGATGTCTCCTTCACCTCTAGGATCTCACAATCACTCACAAACTCATCTCAAGCTCTCAAACCGGCTCCTGCTTCAACTCTAGTCTCTACAGATCTTCACACAACAAAATCTCTCAAAACTCTCTGGAACTTGGACCTTTCTCTCTCTAGAAATCCTAGACATGCAAAGCTCTGAATCCTAGTCCAAACTCTCCTCACAAAATCTGATTTCAGGCTTAAATAGGTGGCCTTGTTCGTGCTCGTGCACTTAGCGCACGTATGGACCGCTTAGCGCACGTTAGTGATTTTTGGCTTAGCGCGCCTTTCTCGCTTAGCGGATGAATTGAAGCGGTGCACTTAAAGAGATGAAGCAGTGCGCTTAGTGAACTTGTACAACTTATCTTCTTCTTGATTCTTCCTCGTGCTTAGCCCAGGAGTGTTGCGCTTAGCGGATGCTCGCTAAGCCAACAGATTGGCTTAGCGAGAAGGTGAAAACAACCTTTTCCAAAGCTTGCCTAATTAACCTGAAATTGAGAGAAAATGATTATTAAACACACAAAATGAAAATACTAAGTATTTATTACCTATACTTAACAGAAAATACTTATAACGTTACAAAATAACCATAAATTGGGAGAGTTTGATACAATTTATACAAGTTTTATACGCAAAAGTTAGTCGTTTTCACCAACTAACACATACCCAGAATAACATCAAATTGCCTTAAAGGTAAACAAATAAGACCAATCAAGAATTTTCTACCAAAAATCTCAACAGTACAATTCAAACACACGTTAGAGGTTAACACGGAATCACTAGTCGGGGTCTTTTCCACAATGTCATCATTCAAAGAAGACACATAAAGTTTAAGTTTCTCCTCTATTCTGATTCCCCATAGTCTTGGGCTAAGTCCCGGAGGGCATCAGCTATCACACGACCATCCCGCCCAGCCATCACTCCCTATGCAACATAGGAAGTGAGAACATGGAAGAAATACACACAAGAAAAAGAATAATGCAATTTCATATCTATCTCAAGTCCCTACTTAAATTACTCTTGAGAGTTGATGCCTCAAGAAATCACTCCTCTACAGCAGTTCTCTCTTGAGACATTAACACTCATGCCTCGAAAAAGAATAATACAATTTCATATCTATCTCAAGTCCCATTGCACTTCATGAATTATCCACATGGCCAGTCTGATAACTCATGACAAGGCATTGAAACTCATGGTATAACATAATCAGGGATACAAATATGTTATGACTACATCAATCAAATCTCTATAACCCATGTAAAACAACAATGTGAGTAAGTTTAAAGCACAACTAACCTAAGAAACTACAAAATAATCAAGTACTCAAACATTTAACAAAGAGAACACAAAATGCACAGAGAAACACAACAGACTCACAACTCATTGGCTGAAAGGTTCGATCGGCTTTGATACCATTAATGTAACGACCCGCCTCGTTGCTACAATATCACTAACTCTAAAATGTGGCATTTCAATTTTAAGTGAAAACTCCATTAATTTGATTATGAAAACAAGGGTAAATTTTTTACGATATACATTCATCAAACAATGCACAAACACGTGAATATATATATATATATATATATATATATATATATATTAGAACATAATTCAGTTTTTACATATATTTAAACCTGGGATTTACATGCCCAATAAAAAAAAGTCAAAGAACCAATTAAGGAAGAGTTGATATCAAAACACAACTCTTTCCCAAAATAGATCTATTTCCATGCGATATGAAGTATTTTTCAAGCCCCCAAGTACAAGTATTTTTCCTCATGAAAAATTATGAGTACTGACTGACAAAGTTTATACTATTTCCACGCAATATGAAGTATGAAACATGAGCATCATCAATGCACTGACCATGGATAGTTAAAGATTCTAAGTCATCCCCTTCTTTCTCTAGGGATGCTTAAAACTCTTTATTAAACACTTTATTTTCCCCTCCAGGGATATCCAACATGGTCACTGCACCCTCCATGTACATACACAATATACATCATCACAATGACATCATCAGCATCATCTCATCTCAATGTCATTATCAACATCAACATCATCTCATCTCAATATCATTATCAACATCAACATCATCTCATCTCAATATCATTATCAACATCATTATCATCTCATCTCAATATCATTATCAACATCAACATCATCTCATCTCAATATCATCATCAACATCACAAGCAATCACATTCCATATACATACATAAAAATTCATGCCTAGGATTCGCATTCCCCAGGTCTTCAGGCAACATAAACCTCATACAACAAGAATCCATAACTTCACGAGACTGATATTTTAAGGAAAATTCCAAATTAAAGAGGAGAACTGTGGTAATAAAAAAAAACTCTTATGATCATTTGGAATTTAATAAAGAAGTAAATAGAAGAACAAATATAAAATTTTGGGTAGAGTCTCCTCTACAATTAAGACTTTTCTGAAAAATTCCAATCAATACAACAACAACATCATTGACAATTTCAATCATCCGTAACAAATATATCACATCCCATAAGTTAAAAACACAGTTTTTCTTGAAAACCAACATGCACAGGGACAGACATACATCCCCAAAATTGGGTTCCCTAACCCCAACTATGGTATCGAAAGCTGTAAACAAACAATAAAATCCCCTCACTTGTCTATATCTCTCCGTTAGTTCCTTGCGGTGTTGTTCTAAGATCTCTTAGATTCACGTTCATTTGTTCAAATGCAGAGCTCTATATACAAAATCAAATATAATTTAGTATAGATTTCAAAGATAAGGTTAATATCAACTTTTGGGGTCAAATACCTATTCAATTTAAAAAGGGGATAAAAGGGTGTTCTGAGATCCACATGAAAGAGACGTTGAAATTCTGATCACACCACTATGACCAGGGTTCAATGAAGGTTGTAAAAACAAAGTCTATTTTATATAAAGACAACTTTTACAATGTCTCATTTTCATGGGTTTTTCAAAGGAAGAGTAAAAATATCCAATAATGGTACCTAAGTCATAAGAGATGCAAAAATAGACTCAAACTAACTAGGAGAAGGCTTAGAAATCATAGTTACCTCAAAGAAACCGTGAAGGGAGGAGTGGAGGCTCTGTTCTCTACCGAATCCTGGAGTTGATTTTTGAAGATTCGGCTTTGATTAAACTATTCTTCTCCATGTGGTGGTTTGGTGGAAAACAAAGGCGGTTTATAGCGGTCACCGGTGGTCAGTGGTGGTGGAGGAGGAGGTTGGGGTGTTCGGTGAGGGTTTAGGGGAGAAGAAGGAAGCAAAAATGGTTGTTTTATGCTGCTGAATGTATTTGTAGCTTGCAAGACTCGCCCAGGCGAAAATATCATATCCCATACTCCAGATATTATTTTGAAAATCCCAACAGTCAAAACGAGTAGACTTGGGTTGCAAGCCTATAGTCTAAATTTGAAGGCGATCCAACTGTTAATGAATCCAAAATCTTGGTTTTACCGGAATAGGTTGAGGTAAAACTCGAAATCTCATAATTTCAGCCTAAGTCAATAAAACTTCACATAACTCAACATCCACATCAAGAAAATCACACATGGCTAATTCACATAATACCTAAACTCATCCAAATTAATTAAATAATCAAATAACACAAGAAAAACATCAAACATCTATTTTCAGTTATCAAAATTTTGGGGCATTATAGAAACAATGTTTTTACTGAAAAAGGAGTTTTTGATTTGTTTCCCCTTTTGACATGCCTTGTAACACCTTGAAATTTCCTTCTTAATTTGTTTTTCTACACGTGTAAAATTACACTGCTAAGGACTAGAAAGTTGAAATTACGCAGTGTGTAATTTAATTATATGCTTGTACAATTTAATTTATTCTCCATATAATATAAATTGCATAATTTTTGTGTTAGTCATATTTATTTTTAGTGTATATAATTTATTTAGTTAGTTGACAAAAATTTGGAAACTGCCTAAACGAATAATTTCATCTAAAGCAAAATTCGGAAACTTAAGTCAATAATTTATTTAGTTAGTGCACTGAGTGGTAGTGTAATTTAACTTTTTGTGAGAGTGTTCTCTGTTTGAGATTCATTCTAGGTACACGTATTCCTAGGAAGATTAGCGCAATAATGAAGGTGATTAAGATAAATTTTTTTAATTTTGGTAAAAAGCAAAAATACCTGTTTTTGGCAAACCCTACCCCTACCATTTTTTATAGTTTTGCGAAAAGAAAAGACTACCCAATTGAGGCAAGGAGTGTCATGGTTCCATGGGCTGAACCAATGCCAATAAAGTAGTCATTTTATGGCTAATAACATGTGATTAGGTGATAACCTTGGAACCAACACCAAAACGTGTCCAACAAGTTCTCTTAAACTTGTAAAAAAAACTAAAAATCTTGGCCATTCATCCTCATTTCTCACAAGCTGGTTGGGAGAGCTAGGGAAATCCATTTTCATTTTATTCCATGTTTTTGTCCTTGAGTCATTGTTCCATCAAGCTTAGGTAAGTAATTTCCATTCTTCATTCTAAACTTGATTTTACCTTCATTTTCTTGTTCTATCTTGATGCAATCCTCCCTAGGGAGGGACCAGTCACCAGAGCCATGGGCAAGAGGCTCCAAGAGGATAGGGCTAGACCTATTGAAGAAGGCCTAGGGTTCTCATGAACCTTAGGATAGATTTCTGAGCCCAAGGGCCAATGTTAGGTCCACTTTTCTTTGTAAATATTAGAATAGGTTTTTCTTCTTTTGGGTCTTGTATTTTGGCCATTTTAGGTTTGTAAGGTACCCTATAAATTAAGGGCACCCTACCCTACAAGTTAAGGGTACCTTAGTAGTATAGGGTTCTATCCTTGTATTTCAGGGCATTTTGAGTAGTCTTTGTGGTAGGGACTTTTTTGTATTTTCATATATTTTGGAATGGGGGTTAGCTTAGCTATTGGAGGGGTATGTGTAGCTAACTCTAGCTTCTTAAGGAAGCTTTCTTCCTTGCTTCCCAAGGAAGCTTCCCATGTGCTAGAGTCACACCTTCCATGCTTGTGTCATCTAAAGGGAATATGTTAAGATGCCTTTGGCATATTCTTGGAATATTCCTTTTAGATTTACATGAAATAAAAATAAAACACAAAGTGAATTTCATTTAGTTAGTGACCTAGGCTATAAGTAGAAACATGTGTACGACTTGTCATAACTTTGATGAATGAGAAACTATGAGACACACTTCAAAGTTCAACTTCTCTCCCTATCCTCCTTTAATTTCCACGCCTCTCTCTCTCTCTCTCTCTCATTCTCTTCCTCCATTGAGAGCTTCCTCTCTAAGCTTCTTATCCAAGGCACTCTCTTGGTGGTGAAGCTTCTCCTTCCATGGCTTATTCTCTAGTGGATGGCACCTCCTTTCACCTCTTCTCCTTTATCTTCCACTGCAACTCCATGGCTGAAAATCACCATTGAAGGACTTTATTGAAGCTCAAAGATCCAGCCTCCATAGAAGCTTCTCAAGCAAGCTTCCATCAAGTGGTATAAGAGCATAAGAGCTTCAAGTAGGTGCTCTTTAAACCTTCATTAATTTTCAGCTTTACCTTCTCCTCCATTGTTGTTTCTTCATTTTTCTCCTCACATGTCTTTGTATTGCGATTTTTTGTGGCCGAAACCTGAACCATAAAATTCTTTCAAAAACATTATAGTAGAAGAAAACCTCAAAAATCTAGAGTGACATGTTCACCTATTGTAGTTTTGTCATAGAAGTCATGTCTAGTCTTGAAACTTGTCACATAAGATTCCTTATGTTATGCTGATTTTTTTTTCTTGTTTCTTTGTCTAACTCATTTGTTCATGAGTGTATGATTTTTTTAGCCTATTATTTGATTTGAGTCAAATCTTGCATGTTAATTAGTCCTTAACATGTTCATGCATAATTCTTAGAGAGTCCTTTTTCTTAAACTTTTAGGTTTCTTTATGATTGTGTCTATTGTGAATTTGAGTTTTGGTGATTGAATTGATGGCTGAAATTTTGATCCTAAGTGAATATTGAACTCCTAAAACTGTGGTAAACAGGCATAGTAAGTTTAATATACACAGGAAAGTTGAAAGTAAACCTAAGGCAATCAATATACCATGCTTAAAAAAATTCGAAGTCTAAAATCGCTGGTGCTGGCAGCTTGAACATACGAACTTGTAAACATTACTGGGAATTGGTCACTAAAAATTTTGAGATGAAATGTTTACTGAATTTTCTATACATCTGGATAAAAATTAGAAAAAAAAGAACCAAGTGATTTGGATAAAAGGAAAAAATAAGAAAAATCATACAAGTTGGCAGGAAAAAAAAGTGAAAGGGTGCTTGTTGTTTTGGCTCAAAATTTATTCTATAATTAGTGCCTATTTTAGACGAGTCTTAGTTATGAAATTTCAATTGAAAAGTAGTGTGAAAACAAGTGCCAAAACTAGAGGTTTCTTGAGTCTTTTTATTTATTTATTTTTATTTTTTTACTTTACTCTAGAGCCATTCTAGGTTTCTATTTGAGTCCTAGCTTGCTGTTATTTGCTTTTCATTGCTTTAATTGTTGAATAATCCTAGAAAATTTGTCTCATTAAAACTCTATTGGTTTAGCTTTCATTTAATTTTTTGGTCTTTGATTATTGCTTGTCTCTTTGTTTCCTTGTTTGTGAGTTGCCATATAAGGAATTAAAGAGGAGGATTGGTGCCATCAATTGAAGAATTTGAGTCAAGAAGCAAGGGGCCAACCACCATAAGAGATATTGGACTAAGAAGCACTCCAAATTGAGTGAAACACCAAAGAGAGAACAACCACCAAAATTGAGAACTTTTTTTTGTAATTTTGTAATTGCCAATTTACTTGTAATTGGACACTTGTGCGTTTACCTTCATTGCTTTCAATTTTTTTAATAAAAAGGCCTTTCATTGGAAGTGTGTTGGGAGCCTTCAATAGGTTACCCTACTTCCATTTGTGTGTAATAATTCTAGGCAATTTTCCCTTAGGATAGTGAGTGTTTTGTTGGGTACCTTAAATGTGGTCATCCGAAAACTCTTAGGATCCACCTAGTTTACATTTCTTGCACTTTAATTTCTTGCTTACTTTCATAGCTTATTTTCTTTACTAGTCACGCCTAGTTTATCTTGTTATTGCATAATACTTTCTTTTTTCTTATCATGCTTATCTTGAGTTCTTTTTGAACCCTAGCTTTTACCTTTTGCAAACCCCTAACAAGAAAGAACCACAACTTAGGAACCAAAATGAGTCATCATTCATCTAGTGTTAATAGTGAGGATACTAGTCATAAGGACCCTCTATCTAGAATATTAGATGAGTTGAGTTCCCTCAAGTTATGGAAAGAAAAACTAGAAAGAAAAGAAAAAGGAAAAGAGAGGGTAGAAACAAGTCAAGATGAGTGGGAACAAATATGGGAAAAAGAAAAAAGGAAAATACTAAAAGAGTTAAGAAAAGAAAAACATGCCTCCTATAATAGTCATGACTCCTACAAGAGCCTAAGTGAAGAACTTAGTGACTATTATGGAGGAAGGCATTGATCACATCCTAGACCTCACTCCCATAGGAGAGAAAAGGAAAGAAAGACTCAAGAGGCTAAGATTAACCTCCCATACTTCCATGGGAAGGACAATGTAGAGACTTATTTAGATTAGGAAATGAAGGTTGAGTAACTCTTTGCTTGCCATGATACAAGTAAGGAAAGGAAGGTTCCTTTGGCTACCCTTAGCTTCCAAAGGTATGCCTTCTATTGGTGGACTTCCCTTGTTAGGGAAAGAATGATTCATGGGGATCCTCCAGAAGAGGCACATCCCCTCCTACTATGAAATGCAGCTTATGGACAAGCTCCAAAGGCTTAGACAAGGGATTATGAGTGTTAAAGAGTATAGACAACAAATGGAACTACTCCTTTTGAGCGTTGGGCTTAAGGAGGAGGAAAGAATAAGTATTGCTTGGTTCCTTAGTGGACTTAGTATGGAAGTGAGGGACAAGGTTGAGATCCTTCCATATAGGGACCTAGATGACCTAGTCCAACTTTGCATAAGGGTAGAGCAACAACTTAAAAGGAAGCCTACTTCAAAATCTTGTGGCTCTCACTCTTGGAAGAGGACACATGGCTTCTCAATGCCCCACCAAGAAAACCATGATTATGAAGTGATGTAGCTCCAAGTGGAGCTTGTAGGCCTTGGATCTTCTTCATCAATGGAGTCCTTTGCTTCTTGAAGTTCAATGGTAGTGGAATGGAGAAGGAAGAAAGATGATTAGAGACTCCACTTCAAGGAGAAGATGAGTCAAGCACAAGCTCACCACCATAGGAAGCCATTGATTAGAGATTGAAGGAGGAGAAGATGAGGGGAGGGAGAAGGAGAGAAGAAGCACAAAATACAAGGGATGAAAAATCCTACATTTTTAGGGTACCCTACCTACATTATAGAGCCTTAAATACAAGGCCCAAAAATAATGAAACCTTAATCTAATATTTACAAAGATAAGTGGGCTCATACTTAGCCCATGGGCCCAAAATCTACCCTAAGGCTCATGAGAACCCTAAGGCCTTCTCTTGCATCTCTGGCCCAGTCTTCTTGGAGACTTCTATCCAATGTCCTTGGAGGGTAGGATTGCATCATGAGGGGCCAAGACATTTATGGTAGCCAAGATGAGGTTACTATTTCACCTTCCTCTAGTGAAAGTGAAGCAGCAAAAGGGGAAGAATCCAGTGAAGAAGTCTACCCCCAAAAAAAAGGGGGCCTTCTAATGGTTAGAAGGCTTCTAGGAGGCCAATCTTGTGACTTGACCCAATCTCAAAGAAAGAATATTTTTCACACAAGGTGTAAATTTTTTTTATAACACATGCTCTCTCATTGTAGATAGTGGTTCATGTTGCAATTGTTGCAGCACAAGATTAGTCTCTAAGTTGAGCCTTGCTATCATTCCTCATCCAAAGCCTTACAAACTTCAATGGCTCAATGACCAAGGGGAGATGATAGTCAATCAACAAGTGAAAGTGCCCTTCTCCATTGGAATATATAAGGATGAAGTGATTTGTGATGTAGTTCTTATGGAGGCAAGACACCTTCTCTTAGGTAGGCCATGACAATATGATAGGAAAATCATCTATAATGGCCTAACTAATGAGATAACCCTTACCCAACTTGGAATAAAGTTTGTGTTGCATCCTCTAACACCTTCCCAGGTGGCCAAAGATCAACTAACTATGAAAGATAAGAGGGATGAGGAAGAAGAACTAGAAAAACAAAAGAAAAAGAAGGACAGTAGGGCCTTGTCTTCAAAGGCCAAGGGGAAGGAAAAAGAGGAAAAGGATTCCTCCAAGAAGATTGTTAAGAAGGAAAATCATTTTGCAACAAAAGGTGATATCAAAAGAGCACTCCTTCTTAAACAATCATTCTACCTTCTCTTATCAAGGGAAACCTCCCTTAGCACTTCCACAGTTCCTACATTTGAGACCTTACCTCAAAAGGTCAAAGAACTTTTACAAGAATTTGGTGATATATTTCCTAAAGAGATACCCCCTGGGCTACCTCCTCTTAGGGAAATAGAACACCAAATAGACTAAGTCCCAGGAGCAAGCCTTCCTAATAGGCCAGCCTATAGGACTAACCCTTAGGAGACTAAGAAGATAGAGTCTCAGGTTAAGGAATTGTTGGAGAAGGCTGGGTCCAAGAGAGCCTAAGCCCTTGTATTGTGCCAGTGTTGTTGGTGCCCAAAAAGGATGGTAAGTGGAGAATGTGTACAGATTGCAGGGCCATCAACAACATTACTGGAAAGTATAGGCATCCCATTCCTAGACATGATGATTTACTTGATGAGTTTCATGGTGCCAACATCTTTTCAAAAATTGATCTTAAAAGTGGTTATCACTAAATCAGGATGAAAGAGGTTGATGAGTGGAAAACCATTTTCAAGACCAAGTTTGGTTCGTATGAATGGCTAGTGATGCCTTTTGGACTCACTAATGCACCAAGCACCTTTATGAGGGTTATGCATAATGTCTTAAGGGATTTCATAGGTAGATTTGTAGTTTTTTTATTTTGATGGTATTTTAGTGTACAGTAGAAGTCTAGATGATCACTTAGGACATCTGAGGCAAGTTCTTTCAGTCCTTAGGAAAAACAATCTCTATAACAATATAGAGAAGTGTACCTTTTGTGTAGATAATACAGTTTTCTTAGGATTTGTAGTTGGTAGAAATGGGGTCCAAGTGGACCTTGAGAAAGTCAAGGCCATCCAAGAATGGCCCACCCCAAAAAGTGTGGGAGATATTAAGAGCTTACATGGGTTAGCAAGCTTCTACAGAAGGTTTGTTCCTAATTTCTCTACACTTGCCTCACCTCTCAATGAGCTGGTGAAGAAGAATGTGACATTCACTTGGGGTGAAAGACAAGAGCAAGCCTTTGCTTTGCTCAAAGAAAAGCTCACCAAGGCACCTGGCTCTTCCTAACTTTTCTAAAACTTTTGAGCTAGAATGTGATGCCTCTAGAGTGAGTGTGGGAGCTATATTGTTGCAAGGTGGGCAACCTATTGCTTATTTTAGTAAAAAACTTCATGGTGCCACCTTCAACTACCCCACCTATGATAAAGAGCTTTGTGCCTTAATAAGAGCCCCCCAAACTTGGTAACATTACCTTGTTTCCAATGAATTTGTCATTCATAGTGATCATGAATCACTTAAGTACATTAGAGGGCAAAGCAAGTTAAACAAAATGCATGCAAAATGGGTAGAGTACCTAGAGCAATTTCCATATGTTATCAAATACAAAAAAGGGAAAAACACATGTGGTAGCTGCTGCCCTCTTTAGGAGGCACACATTGTTTTGCTCCCTAGGAGCTCAAATTTTAGGATTTGATAACATTAGGGAATTGTATGCTTCAGATGAACATTTCTCTCCTATTTATGAGAGTTGTGGGCAAAAGGCCCAAGATGGATTCTATTTGGCTGAGGGGTATTTGTTCAAAGAGGGAAAACTTAGCATACCCCAAGGATCCATCGGGAAATTACTTGTGAAAGAAAGCCATGAGGGTGGGCTCATGGGCCACTTTGGGATAGACAAGACCCTTGTCTTACTCAAAGAAAAGTTCTATTGGCTCCATATGAAGAAAGATGTCCATAGGCATTGCACTAGGTGTGTGGCTTGTTTACAAGCCAAGTCTAGGGTAATGCCTCATGGGCTATACACACCCTTACTGTCATACCCTAATTTCGTATGGGGACCATTGTTTGTCTGCATGCAACCTTTGTTTGACCACCTCAAAATGTTTAACACCCATCGTTGTGGAATCCGTAAAGTTCCAAGATGTTTCGGGAAGAAACCGGTCAAAAGACATAAAAAAGGAAGTGTATTTAGAAAAATGGGGTGTGTGTAAATAAATTGTTACTGTTACACACTAATTTCATCCGAGGACCATTTTTGATTGTTTCGGAAGGCTTAACACTCATCACGGTGGAATCCGTAAAGTTTCGTGAGATTTTGGAAAGAAAATAGCCAAAAACACAAAAATGGGGGGGGGTGAACTTATCAAGATAGGGGTGTAAATAGAAATTCAAATCTAGGCCCTCCCGGGACATTTTGGAAGTTGGGTTGCTTAAGGAGGAAGCAACTGGGCGGCAAGCTCCTCCACGTTGTTGTAAAATGGTTTCCAGGGCTTCCGTAATGCTTCCAAAAATTTCCGAAAACCTTGGGTAAGCATATTTCACTTAACATTGGTGAAAGGGAAGAGAAAAAAAAGATGAGAATCAAATCCGAAACACTTCCATAACTTTTCCGTAAAGTACGAAAAGAGGGGTGAACTTAGTTATTGGGGTGCGCTTAGAAATCTTCCTCAAGAAGCCTCTGGGCAGCAAACACCTCCCTTTTTCCCTATAAATAGGGGAGGGGGGCTTTTTCAAAATGGTCCCTAACCCCCTTGGCTATGCATTTCAGCTGTTTTGGATGAAAAAACGTGTTTCCGTGAAGAAAATCCAAGCCGAGGTGCTTCCGTAACACTTCCGAGACGTTTTCGTGAGCGATTTCGTGAATATTTTCCACCGTTCTTCACTGTTCTTCGTGCGTTCTTCGTTCTTCAACCGGTAAGTTTTCGAATCCGAGACTTTCAATTCATTTCTTGTTTTGTTAGCTTTCATCTTCATTTTGTTCACTTTCTGTTTTCTTTTCTTCCGTTTTAACAAGCTTTAACAGATCGTTTAAGTTGTTATCTCGCCTAATAAATGATAAAATGAATTTCAACCGATCATTTGCACTGTAATCTCGTTTAATCACTGTTAAAGAAAAATCTAACCGATCGTTCACACTGTAACCACGGTTAAACCAAAAAAAGGGTAAAATAATAATAAAATAATCAAAATATCGTGAAAAAAATAATAATAAAATAATCAAAATATCTTTGAATAAAATAATAAAAAAAATCAATCGGACGTTTTTCTTTGGAAGTTTCCTTGAATGAATTGACTAATAACCAAAGTGAAATTAAGACTAAAATCAACTCACAAATCAAGCTTTGTCCGCAAAAATCACTAAAAACCGTTTTAAGGTCCAACGCCTTAAACGATCCTCTTTGCTTTTATCGGTTAACATGGACCGTTCAAAAGCATAAAATCAACATGTAACTTTACCGCTTTTGCAAAAACTACGTAGGTCTGATTTCCTCATCGCAATTGAGGATACGTAGGAGCAAAAGCCCCGCTTTTGTCGACCACCCCAACAGATCGTTAATGGTCCAACGCCTTAACGTTTCTCTACTTTCAAAAACCAAGAGATCGTTAATGGTCCAATGCCTTAACGTTTCTGTCCTTTCAAAAACAAGAGATCGTTAATGGTCCAACGCCTTAACGTTTCTCTCCTTTCAAAATCAAAAGATCGTTTAATGGTCCAACGCCTTAAATGACCTCTTGTTCGGTTAAAATATATCTTGCAAAAAAAGATAAAAACAACTTAACCAACGTTTAGTTCTGAAAGAACTACGTAGGTCTGATTTCCTCATCGCATTGGAGGATACGTAGGAGCGAGGGAAACACCCTTGTCGACCACAAAAAGATAAGAAATACAAAAAGCCCATAAAAAACATAAAAACATAAAAAAAGGGAAAATAAAACAAATTGAAGACATGATATTGCACATTTGATTAAAGGCTGTCGTCCCTTATGACGGGTGCGTGGGGCGCTAATACCTTCCCCGTGTGTAAAAACAACTCTCGGACCTTTCACGATTAAAGTTTGTAGACCACACGCATTTCGGTTTTTCCGACGTTTTCCTCGAATAAACGTTGGTGGCGGCTCTGCGCACCTTCCTCCCTTGGAAGACGCACCCGTGAGCCCCATGTTGCCCTCCCCCCGAAGGGTAGGTTGCGACAGTTGGCGACTCCACTAGGGACTATTTTTAGAGAGTTTGGCCTTCTAATCTCGTGCAATATCATGATTTCCTCTTTTGTCGGTTTTCTTTTATTTCTCTTACATTCTTGTATATAACTCTTTGATGCTTTTAGTGTGTTTTTGAAATGTATGCATGAGATAGATATTTATTCATTTGATGCACACAAACACCAACACTATTTGTACACACGGTGAGTTGAAAAGGGGCCTTATACCCGGGTCCATGGGAACATAAGGAGTGGAGGTGAATCCGTGGTCATGCTGGGTCTTCGACTTGCTTGATAACAGTGAACCCTCATCTAGAGTTTTTCTCTTTGATAACATATTGTTGCTAGTAGTCCCTACTGTCGCAATATGTTTTTCGAAGGGGATGATACCTCTAGAAACCATTAAGAGAGATATGACCACCTTGAAAATTATCACTAAAAACCTTTTAGTTCCTCCCGTTTAGGTCCCTAAAATAGGGGCACGAAGCGAACACGTTGCGTGCCTTTTAAACACAGCCATGCATATAACCTAAATGTCATGTGCGCCTTTGCTGTGTGATTATTTGAGGATATTGCCATGCTGTGTATATCCCCCTGTTGCGCTGTCACGCATCTACATCATGTCGTCACGCATGCATTGTATGTTGGTCTCGTCTTTTGTCACAGGAAGCCAGAAAGTCCATATCACCTTCTTAACTGCACATATGGGGCACTGTGCCCCCAAATGCGCAATTAAGAAAAGATGATTTTTCGGGCTCTCGTGTCTGTAAATGCATTCATATCATGCTCTGCATAAGCATCTCTTCATGGCATCGTAATGGACATATCATTCCTGCATTTGTGACTTACCATATTCATGCATTGCATTTTGCATAAGTCATTTCATCACCATGCATCTGCATCTGACATGTTTTTTGCATAACATTTATTTTCATGTTTACTCATGCAAGATCCTTGCATTTTCCTCTGCCAAACAAAAACAAAAAAGGGAAGCATGAAAATTCATGATGTATTCTTAGTTGCATATGTTCGGTACCATGAGCCAACCATGTTGGGATCATAAGCCCATTTCACTTAAAAACAAAATGATTGAACATGGTACCTAATGCATGGTTAACTAAGAAAAGATGTTTCTTCGGGCATCTCAATTTCATAATTACATTTGCCATGCATAGCTTAAGTATGCTCGAGTCATTCATCTCTGTGAAAGGTTGTCAAATTATTGGCAATCAAAATTGCCATTCCTTGGATTATAGGGTTGAACCAAGCTCATGCTTTCTAGAAAAGGTTCATCAAGTCAAGGTCAAGTATGGAAGTAACCAACTTGCAAATTGGGGCAAAAGATGAATCGAGTTACATCGCTACTTTGTTTACTGCCAAACACATTTAGGACTGTTGATGTCCCTGTTACTTCCAGTTTCACTTTGACCAAGATGTCATGGACCATGTTGAAAATCTAAATTGATTTAACCCCATGTCCTGCATAAAAATTCGCAATAATTCAACTGTGTATCATTCGCATACATCCATGCTTTTCATTGGTTGCATTGCTCATTGCATTCTTTCCTTGAAAAAAAAACAAACTTAATCATTGTTCTAAAAAAGAAAAGAACACACTTTACGGTGCCCTTATCGAACCTGTGCCAGAGCTAGAGTAATGGGTGAAGTAGAGGAGGTGCAAGAGCAGATGAAGGCCGACATGGAGGCTGTCATATCCTAATTTCATCCGGGGACCATGCGTTGTTGGGATGCGACCCTCGTTTGACCAATTCGAGGTACTTGGCACCCATCGTTAGGCAATTTGTGAAGTTCCGTGACATGCCGGAAGTCAAAAGAAAGCATTGTTGCACAACCCGTGAAGTTCCATGACATGCCGGAAGTTAAAAGGAAGTGTTAGTGCGTAATCCGTAAAGTTCCGTAACATCCCAGAAGCCAAAAAAGTGGATGATTAAGCGATCCGTAAGGTTTCGTAACATTATGAAAAGAAAACAAGTATCGTTACGTAATTCGTAAGTTTCCATAACGTTATGGAAAAAGAATAAGCAAAAAAAGGCAAGGGGTGTATTTAGTAAATAAGGGGGTGCAAATAGCAACCAGGCCCACTTGGGCCTTCCAGGAAGTTCTCCAGAAGGCGGTGCCTTCTAGAGGAAGCAACCTAGCTCGCCTGGGCGAGCTGGGTGGCAAGGTCCTCCCTCATTTTCCTATAAATAGGGGGAGGAGGGAAGAACAAAAATGTTCAACCCTCCTGGTATCTGAGATTCACTTAAAATTAATGAGAAAAATTGTTTCCGTGAAGAAAATCCAAGCCGAGGCGCTTCCGTAATGCTTCCGAGGCGTTTCCATGAGTGATTTCGCGAAGATTTTCAACCGTTTTTCGTCGTTCTTCGTTCATTCTTCTTCGTTCTTCGGTCTTCAACCGGTAAGTTCCTGAAATCGAACTTTTCAATTCATTCTATGTACCTTTAGTGGTCTTCATTTGTTTCGCGTGCTTTAATTTTCATTTCATTTACTTTCCGTACCCCATTTTGACGTGCTTTAGTCATTTATTTAAGTCATTTTCTCGCCTAATCAAAAAATAAAATAAATTTCCATCGATCATTTGAATTGTAACATCTTTTAATTTCTGTCAAAATGAAATCCGACCGTTCGGTCACGCCGTAACCACGTTTAAAACCAAAAAGAGGCAAAATAATAATATAATAATAAAAATTATCTTTTAGTAAAATAATAAAGAAAAAATTAATCGGACGTTTTTCTTTGGGATTTTTCTTTCTTAATCGAATTGACTAATAACCAAAGTGAAACAAAGGCTAAAGTCAATTCATAAATCAAACTTTTGTCATCACCTAAAAAAGCCATTTTTAAGGTCCAACGCCTTAAAATGGTCTTTTTTTGCTTTTATTGGTGAAACGTAGATTTCTAAAAGCCTAAAATCAACATGTAGCTTTATTACCTCTTTCAAAAATAATAAGAGATTATTAATGGTCCAATGCCTTAATGTTTTCTCTCCTTTCAAAAAGAACCAAAAGATTGTTTAATGGTTCAACGCCTTAATTGGCCTTTCAATCAAAATATATCTTGCAAAAAAAGGATAAAAACAACGTAACCAAGGCTTAGTTCTCAAAGAACTACGTAGGTTTGATTTCCTTATCACAATTGAGGAATACGTAGGAGCAAGGGAAACACCCTTGTCAACCACAAAAAGATAAAAAATATAAAAGGCATAAAAAGACATAGGAACGTGAAAAAGGGGAAGATAACACAAATTGAAGTCATGTTTGCACATTTAAAGGCTGCCGTCCCTTGTGATGGACGTGTAGGGTGCTAATACCTTCCCCGTGCGTAAATACAACTCCTGAACCTTTCACTTAAAATTCGTAGACCACGTCTTCTCCGGTTTTTCCGACATTTTCCTGAAATAAACGTTGGTGGCGACTCCACACGTATTCCTTTCTTGGAAGATGCACCCGCGAGTCACGCGTTCCCTCCCGCCGAAGGGTAGGTTGTGACAGTTGGCGACTCCACTAGGGACTATTTTTAGTGAGAGAGGCCATTTAATCTTGTGCAATGTTTTGTCATGACTTTCTCCTTTGTTGGTTTCCCTTTATTTTTCTTATGTTCTTGTATATATAACTCTTTGATGCTTTTAGTGCGTTTTAAAATGTATGCATGAGGTAAATATTTATTCATTTGATGCACACAAACACCAACACTATTTGCACACACGGTGGGTTGAAAAAGGGCCCTATACCCGGGTTTGTGGGAACATAAGGAGTGGAGGTGAATCTATGATCATGCTAGGTCTCCGACTTGCTTGATTACAGTGAACCCTCATCTAGAGTTTTTCTCTTTGATAACATATTGTTGCCAGTAGTCCCTACTGCTTCAATATGTTCTTCAAAGGGGATGATACCTCTAGAGACCATCAAGAGAGATATGACCACCTTGGGAATTATCACTAAAAGCCTTTTTAGCTCCCTCCCATGTAGGTCCCTAAAATAGGGGCACGAAGCAAACACGCTGCGTGCCATTTTTCACACTGCCATGCATGTAGTCAAAGTGACATGTACCCCTTTTCTTATATTTGGTTGTGAATATTGTCGTGTTGTGCCTTTCGCATATGCATCATGCACCGGTTCTGTCTTGATCCCCTCTCTTTGGCAAACCAACGGAGGGTCCGTGTCACCTTCTTAAATACATGCATCGGGCATTGTGCTACCCCAAGACGTTGTATCTAAGAAAGAGACAATTTCCCGGGCTCCCGTATTTATAAATTGCATCTGTATCATATGCATTTCTTCATGCATTCATCCATTCCACCCATGATAGATGTCGGAGTTTTGATCCGCACCGATTTTGTTTCACTTTAGTAAAACATGGGATCAAGTCAAATGCCTTCACTTAAAAAGAGGTTCTATCATGTCAAGGTTAAGAGCCTAGGAATCACCAGTCTAAAAGAGTTAGGGCAGTTGATGGGTCAGCTCCTGCGGCAAGCTTTTCGCAAAGCTTACGGTAAAATCTGGGACCTAGCCATGGTAGAAGTCTCCACAGAGGCCATTGCCTCCCTCGCCCAGTATTATGATCAGTCATTGAGGTGCTTCACCTTTGGAGACTTCCAGCTATCACCCATGGTAGAAGAATTTGAAGAGATCCTAGGATGTCCTCTAGGGGGAAGGAGACCATACCTCTTCTCAGGGTTCTAACCCTCATTAGCTAGAATTTCTAAGATAGTCCAAATCTCGATGCAGGAATTAGACCACAGAAAGCAAGTCAAAAATGGGGTGGTTGGAATACCGAGAAAATGTTTGGAGGCAAAAGCAAGAATCTTGGCAGGTAGAGGCGAATGGGCCCCGTTCATAGACATTCTCGCACTGTTGATCTTCGGTGGAGTCCTCTTTCTAAATGTTGATGGGTTGGTGGACCTAGCAGCAATCAACGCTTTTCTCGCCTATCATGACCAAGGGGAAAGCTCGGTTGTCGCTATGCTAGCCGACCTATATGACACCTTCAACCGAAGATGTGAGAAGAGCAGTACGAGGATCGTTTGCTGTACTCCATCTCTTTATGTATGGTTGGTTTCGCACCTTTTTCGCCAAGAGGTGAGACATGTTTGCCCGCTAGAAAGCCACTGTTCATGCACAGAGAAAGGAGGGGCAAATTGGGACCAACTCTTAGCAAACAAAGAAGGGTGGATGCGTGGATTCTAAAGAGGTGAACCACATGATCGAGGAAGTCCACGAGGGTTCGTTTGAAATGCACGCCAATGGGCATGCTATGGCTAGGAAGATCTTGAGAGCAGGTTATTATTGGCTCACCATGGAAAGTGATTACTGCATCCATGTAAGGAAATGCCATAAATGTCAAGCGTTCGCGGACAATGTCAATGCTCCGCCACATCCCCTGAATGTCATGTCCGCCCCTTGGCATTTTTCCATGTGGGGGATAGACGTCATAGGGGCCATCGAACCCAAGGCTTCGAACGGTCATTGCTTCATTCTCGTGGTAATAGATTATTTCACCAAATGGGTCAAAGCGGCTTCCTACACCAATGTCACGAGGAGTGTAGTGGTCAGATTCATAAAGAGGGAGCTGATTTGTCGGTACGGACTCCCTAGGAAGATCATTACTGACAATGGCACCAATCTGAATAACAAGATGATGCAGGAAATGTGCGCGGATTTCAAAATCTAGCATCACAATTCCACGCCCTACCGACCAAAGATGAACGGAGCCGTGGAAGCAGCCAATAAGAATATTAAGAAAATTATTCAGAAGATGACAATATCATACAAAGATTGGCATGACATGTTGCCTTTTGCCCTGTTTGGATACCGAACTTCGGTACGAACTTCTACTGGGGCAACACCGTATTCCTTGGTTTATGGAACAGAAGCGGTACTCCCATTTGAAGTAGAGATCCCTTCCTAGAGGATACTAGCAGAATCAGGCTTAGAAGAATCGGAGTGGGTTCAAACACGCTACGACCAACTCAATCTTATTGAAGGTAAGCGCTTGACGGCCATGAGCCATGGGCGCCTGTATCAACAAAGAATGAAGAATGCGTTCGACAAGAAGGTGCGCTTGCACAAGTTCCATGAGGGGGACCTTGTGCTGAAAAAGATGTCCCACGCCGTTAAAGATAATTGAGGGAAGTGGGCCCCGAACTAAGAAGGACCTTTCATTGTGGAAAGGGATTTTTTCGGAGGGGCCCTGATGCTTACCAACATGGATGGCGAGGAGCTACCTTTACTCGTGAACTCTGATGTTGTCAAGCGATACTACGCTTAGAATCTAGGGCAATTGAGGATATTGTTGCATGTTCTTTTATATTTATGTGTTCTTCTTGGTTTCCCCCAGGGATTCCCGTCTACTGTATATTTCTCGTCACAGTCTTTTAAAAGAAGAGAATATGAGTTTGAGACTTCAGTCCTCACTTTGTGTGCTTTAAACCATGTGCGGTTGTGATAACTTGAGCCTTTTCGCTCAGTCCATGGGATGCCCCAAGCGCTTAATTAAAACTGAACCTAACCAGCTTTCACTAAAAAGATTGTTGCATTTGAAAACACTCATGCATATGCATACGCATGCATATTTTGTGATAACAGGGGCAGAATAGTCTTAGGCAGTGGTTGAATGCTGGGACGAAGCTAACGGCAGAAACCAATCAAGGTAAAATGGTAACGCGGCCACAGTTTGCCGCGCAATGTCGTTTCCTATTTTCAGGTACTTAGGGACGGACGCAAGTAGAGGCTAGAGTCACGACCGATAGATCGTCGTCCCTTACCCAACTCTGGACAAACGGAAAGCGCCGTTGCAAGGCAAAAAACTCTCTCCCCCCCCCCCCCCATTCAAAAAACAAAGGCTCATTGGATTCACGAGTTTTGCAGCCCTTAGGTCACCATTTTTCGCGTTTTTGATTCCATTATGCACTATTATTCATCTCCAACAAGTAAGTACCTCATTCTTGGGCTCTCTAGCTTTCCATTGATGTATTTTAGTGCTCTAAGTTGCATGTATTTGCTCAAAAACGTGAGGGAATTATCCTTGAATTGTTGCTTGTTTTTGTTGAATTGAGGGGTTGTAAGGGATGGCCCTAGGCCTATGATGCATTCTGAGATAATAGGGCATGCCACATTGCCCCCATTCCTTTGATTTTCATGCCTAAACATGTGCCCACCAAGTGTTTGGTGAAATGCCTCAATGGCATTTGCGCATGATTTTGTGAAACTTAGCTTGTGAAACAAATTGTGCACATATGGCCGCCATTGTGAGTGTGTGGACAGTTTTGTAGAAGCTAGACTAAAGTGCCAAAAGCATGACTTACGCCTAGGAATCTAAGTTTTTGGTTTGAATGTAAAAGATGCATGAATATTAGAACATGTTTGAGAGGTTTTTGACTAGAATTTGAATTTGCTGCCTCATGAGGAATACCTTGCACCTAGGTAGCATGAAAAATACATTTCAATAGTATGTATATATGTGAATATATAGCATGAAAAATACCTTTCAATAGTATGTATATATGTGAATATATATATAGCATGAAAATACCTTGCAAAGTGTGTGAATATATAGCATAAAAAAATGCCTTGCAAAGTGTGTGAATATATAGCATGAAAATGCCTTGCAGAGTGTGTGAATATATAGCAAAAATTGCCTTTCAAAATATGTATATTTGTGAGTAGGTAGCATTATGAGCCTTTCAAAAAAATGTGTGCATATATGAGAGATGTAGCATGAAAATGCTTGTCAAAAACATACATGGATGTGTGTCATAAAATGCCTTTCACCAAAAAAATTATGTGTAAATGCATGCATATAGATATGTGTCATAAAATAGCATATGCCCCAATGTGATTGTTTTGTAAAGTGCATGTTGACACTCTCACCATATAAGTATTGTTTGGCTCTTGTTCGTAATGATTGGTATTTCCTAGTAAATTAACTTTCTAAATGTTTGTCCTCATAGGAAATGGCTCCGAAAAAGCTTTCCGCAAAGAGATCTAGGAGGGATGCCGCGGCTGAAGGGACTAGTGCCGCTCTCGAGTTTGATAGCCACCGTTTCAGGAGCGCCGAGCACCAGCAGCGTTTCGAGGCCATCAAAGGATGGTCGTTCCACAGAGAGAGACGCGTCCAGCTCAGGGATGATGAGTACATAGATTTTCAGGAGGAGATAGCTCGTCGACATTGGACATCGCTGGTCACTCCCATGGCTAAGTTTGACCCAGATATAGTCCTGGAGTTTTATGCTAATGCTTGGCCCACAGAAGAGGGAGTGCGGGACATGCGGTCATGGGTGAGGGGTCAGTGGATTTCCTTTGACACAGATGCCCTCAGCCAGTTCCTGGGTGACCCACTAGTGTTAGAGGAAGGCCAGGAGTGCGAGTTTAGTCAGAGGAGGAACAGGGCCAATGGGTTTGACGAGGAGACCATTGCTCAGCTATTATGCACACCGGGTCAGGATTTTGCCCGGACCGCTGCAAGGAGGCGGGTGCGGATCATGCGCACCAGCAAGACCACCTTGACCCAGATGTGGATGACATTGCTGCTCAGCAATGTCTTGCCTAGTGATCATAATTCCGACCTTCCTCTGCCGAAGTGTCAGCTGGTGTATGCCATCCTGACACGGATGAGCGTCCATGTGGCTCAGTTGATTGTTGACGCCATCTATTTATTTGCAGGTATGCCACCCACCAGGCACCCTCTAGACCCGGATAAGTCTAACATGGCCTTGAGGTTTCCAGCATTGATCACGGGCCTCTACCAGTCGTTCGGGGTTCCCGGCACTTCTAGTAAGGTGATCTGGCCGCCGATCACCCGGGCCATCATTGAGAAGTATTGCGCGCCTAGGCAGGTGCAGGGGGATGCGCCTCAGGCCACAGACGCACCGCCACCACCTCATCAGGCTGATCCTGCTGGGTCATTAGGCATGAAGCGGTATCTACAACACTTGGTTCGCCAGTAGGCGACCAACCACCGGGGGTAGGTGCAGATACATGAGTGTCTCTACCAGCTCAGCCTCAGTCAGTAGGGCCAGAGTTTTGCTCCTTTTACGTGCCCTACTCCAGATCAGTTTAGGGTTGAGGTCGCATGGCCCGGAGATTGGCCCGAGGCCCAGGCAGGGGAGGCGCCTGCAGGAGCTCCGGGCGATGCAGAGGAGGCCCGCATGGATGAGGAGATGACGGACTTGCTTGGTTTCTTGGGAGGGAGCAGAGCCATGTGACCGAGGTCACCACACTTTTTTTATTGACATCACTGTTTTTGTTGGTTTGCTATTGACGTTTTTTGTTATTATTGTCCATATTGCTGTTGACATTACTATTTTCTATTTTTGTTTATATGGTTACTAACATTGTTGTTAGTATTTCTTGTTGTTTGGCGTTATGGTTACCATTTCGTGTATTTTTCGTTTACCTTATGTTTAGACGTAAGTAGGTAGTATGCGCCCTCGTCCACATGATCTTTTAGAAAAAAAATGACGATGAACAAATGATAAATAACTTAAAAAAGAAAAAAAAAAGAGGAAAAGGAAAAGAGAGCAAGTAAGAAAAGAAAAAGAAGGAAAGAAAGAAAAAAAAGGAAAAAAAGATAAAAATAAAAAAGTCGTCTAGCTAAAAAAACAATGCGCTTGTGAAAAAAAAGATAACTTCCAACTTTTATGTGAAAGAATTCATTGATCATAACCAATTTTGGAAAAAATGTGTATACATTTGAAGGGTAAATGCTGTGAAAGTTTTTTCGAACACCCAAAATAGACTCCGATGAATGCACAGATTGATAGCGGAACATATTTTGGAAACACTAGGTTGACTAAAGTAGAGAAAATGAATTATGAGCCCTAGCATCACATGACCAAAATTTTTTTTCGACACTTGAGTGTCCACATAGGTGCATGCATGACTAGTTTCGCATAAAATTTCCAAATCATCATTGTTGCATTTGTGTCATGGAAATAATGTGGGACATCCCCTTTTATCCTTGAACCAAACCAAACACTGACATATATCATGTCCAACCGTTCTGTAAGCCTTGAGCCAAAATCCCAACTTACCATAAACCGTGACCCAGGGTGAGAATGTCAATCCTTGCCCTCGGAAGAAAACAAAAAAGAGAAAAGTTTCCAATCAAAAGAGTGGGAGAAAACAAAAAGAGAAAATTCTCAATCAAAGATTGAAAGAAAGCAAAAAAGAAAGGAAAGAAAATTCCCGATCAAGGATCGAAAGAAAACAGAAGAGATATGCAGAAAGGTCTTTGGACCAGACAATATCTGAACAATACAGAGTTGTCACCAAGTAAACAAAAAAAGAAGGGAAACCACAATCTAAAGTGGTCCTCTCCCTTTTGATTGCCAACCAAAAGTCCTGTGCGTCGGTGGCTTGCTCACCTCACACTAAA
Source organism: Glycine max (assembly GCF_000004515.6). Lineage (NCBI taxonomy): Eukaryota > Viridiplantae > Streptophyta > Magnoliopsida > Fabales > Fabaceae > Glycine > Glycine max. The sequence goes on from NC_038250.2 coordinate 40,277,111, forward strand.
CAAAAACAGAAAAGGAAAAGGCCAAAAACTCTCAAAGCCAAACACTCCACCAAAAAACACCATTCCCAAGAAAAAGTCCTATTGATCCATGATCACGCATGTAAACTTTGATTTGATAGGAAATGATTTGCAAAATCAAGTCATGGCATATCTATGGTTCGGAATTAGGATGAAACACTTACCTGTGTGAGATTGATACACTTTGAGTGATTTTCTTCCATTTGTGTTGAACCCAGTGTTTCCCCTAAATGGTCATTTAGAAACGAAATGCTAACATCCAAAATCTCATTTATGGTTATGAGAAGATTTCATCAGCATACTCTCCTTCCCCGGTAGACACATTGTTTTTCGTTCGAAAAGCATATGTTGCTCTGATTAGTTGGAAGTTTTGTCTCTTTACTAAAGCATGTTCGCATTTTAGTGAAGAAAACACTGAGACTATTTTTAGTTTCACAAGTTATCCAGAACTACGTAGGTCTGAGTTCCTCATTGAGGATACGTAGGAGCAAGAGCCTCGCTTTTGTCGGCCGCCCCACAATCTCTGTCATACTGACCTTGCGGTCATATGACATGCAGAGACAAATTATGGTCATTCCACACACCTTTTTGCCGTTCAGACACAGTCGTGTCCAATGGCACGCAGAGACTAACGTCGTCTTCTGCGCCCTTTTGTCATCCAGAGGCATCGGGCCCGATGACATGCGGGAACCATTTGGTCCCGCACTTTTCACCATTTGTCATCCATAGGCAGCGGGCCCGATGACATGCGGGAACCATTTGGTCTCGCACTTTTCACCTTTTGTCATCCAGAGGCGGCGGGCCCGATGACATGCGGGAACCATTTGGTCCCGCACTTTTCACCTTTTGTCATCCAGAGGTGGCGGGCCCGATGACATGCGGGAACCATTTGGTCCCGCACTTTTCACTTTTTTCATCTAGAGGTGGCGGGCCCAATGACATGCGGAGACAAATTATGGTCATCCACACACTTTTGCTATTTGTAAGACTTGATGAGTGATAAACGCGCAGAGACAAGTTATGGTCATTCTACGCCCTTTGTCATTCAGGAGCAGCAAGTTGAGTGATAAACATGCAGAGACAAATTATGGTCATTCTGCGCCATTTGTCATTTAGGGACAGTAAGTCGAGAGGTGGGCGGAGACAAATTATGGTCATTCCCCACACCTTTTCGCCATCTAGAGGCGATCGTGTCCGGTGGCACGCAGAGACAAATTATGGTCATTTTGCGCCTTGCCACCCTGGCTCAATCGTGTCCGAAGACACATAGAGACAAATTATGGTCATTCTGCGCCTTATGTCAACCAAGAGGAACGAATTCGACAGTATCAGGATGATGTGTCGGTACTGATCATTTTCAAAATTTTTGCAGGTTCCGCTGGCAGGGAGATTCACCGGCCGAATGGTGTTTCACTCGAATGAAATTAGTGTCTTATCTTTACTTCCCTTTTATCTCCAATAAAAGACAAGTAAAGAGGGGCAACTGTCATACCCTAATTTCTTTCGGGGACCATCCGTTGTTGGGATGCGACCCTCGTTTGACCAATTCGAGGTACTTGGCACCCATCGTTAGGCAATTCGTGAAGTTCCGTGACATGCCGGAAGTCAAAAGAAAGCATTGTTGCACAACCCGTGAAGTTTCGTGACATGCCGGAAGTTAAAAGGAAGTGTTAGTGCGCAATCCGTAAAGTTCTGTAACATCCCGGAAGCCAAAAAAGGGGATGATTACGTGATCCGTAAGGTTTCGTAACATTACGGAAAGAAAACAAGTATCGTTACTTAATTCGTAAGTTTCCATAACGTTATGGAAAAAGAATAAGCAAAAAAAGGCAAGGGGTGTATTTAGTAAATAGGGGGGGTGCAAATAGCAACCAGGCCCACTTGGGCCTTCCAGGAAGTTCTTCAGAAGGCGGTGCCTTTTGTAGGAAGCAACCTAGCTCGCCTGGGCGAGCTGGGTGGCAAGGTCCTCCTTCATTTTCCTATAAATAGGGGGAGGAGGGAAGAACAAAAATGTTCAACCCTCCTGGTATCTGAGATTCACTTAAAATTACTGAGAAAAATTGTTTTCCTGACGAAAATCCAAGCCGAGGCGCTTCCGTAATGCTTCCGAGACGTTTCCGTGAGTGATTTCGCGAAGATTTTCAACCGTTCTTCGTCGTTCTTCGTTCGTTCTTCGTCGTTCTTCGGTCTTCAACTGGTAAGTTCCCGAAATCGAACTTTTCAATTCATTCTATGTACCTTTAATGGTCCTCATTTGTTTCGCGCGCGTTTATTTTCATTTCATTTACTTTTCGTACCCTCTTTTGACGTGCTTTAGTAATTTATTTAAGTCATTTTCTCGCCTAATGAAAAAATAAAATAAATTTCCACCGATCATTTGAATTGTAACATCTTTTTATTTCTGTCAAAATGAAATCCGACTGTTCGGTCATGCCGTAACCATGTTTAAAACCAAAAAAGAGGAAAAATAATAATATAATAATAAAAAAATATCTTTTAGTAAAATAATAAAAAAAAATCAATCGGTCGTTTTTCTTTGGGATTTTTCTTTCTTAATCGAATTGACTAATAACCAAAGTGAAACTAAGGCTAAAATCAATTCATAAATCAAAATTTTGTCATCACTTAAAAAAGCCATTTTTAAGGTCCAACGCCTTAAAATGGTCTTTTCCGCTTTTATTGGTGAAACGTAGATTTCTGAAAGCCTAAAATCAACATGTAGCTTTATTACCTCTTTCAAAAATAATAAGAGATCATTAATGGTCCAATGCCTTAATGTTTTCTCTCCTTCAAAAAAGAACCAAAAGATTGTTTAATGGTTCAACGCCTTAAATGACCTTTCAATCAAAATATATCTTGCAAAAAAAGGATAAAAACAACTTAACCAAGGCTTAGTTCTCAAAGAACTACGTAGGTCTGATTTCCTTATCACAATTGAGGAATACGTAGGAGCAAGGGAAACACCCTCGTCGACCACAAAAAGATAAAAAATATAAAAGGCATAAAAAGACATAGGAATGTGAAAAAGGGGAAGATAACACAAATTGAAGTCATGTTTGCACATTTAAAGGCTGCCATCCCTTGTGATGGACGTGTGGGGTTCTAATACCTTCCTCGTGCGTAAATACAACTCCCGAACCTTTCGCTTAAAATTCGTTGACCACGTCTTTTCCGGTTTTTCTGATGTTTTCCTCAAATAAACGTTGGTGGCGACTCCGCACGTATTCCTTTCTTGGAAGACGCACCCGCGAGTGATGCGTCGCCCTCCCGCCGAAGGGTAGGTTGTGACAGAGGCCATGAAAGAGCAAATGGCCACAATGATAGAGGCCATGATGAGCATCAAGAAGATAATGGAAGCCAATGTGATTGCAGTTGCCGCTACCAGCGCTGTTGTTAAGGTGAACCCGACGCCCCCATCTGGCCTCAACCAAATGAATCATCCAACCTCAGATATGGTAGGCAAAGATTTGGGAAGTACGGGCGGCCCCCATGATGTGCAAATTCAAAACGAGCACACCTTCCTGCCATATGGCTTGCCTCCCAACTATACACCACCCAATGTGGCGTACACTCTCGATGAGGATGTCAATAACTCCACTCCCATACTCATTGAGAGCCGACAACCTCATCATGCACATGTCTCTCAACCCATGGGGGAGACATATGAAATATCCCACCACAATCTAGCCGACTTCGAGCCTTGCCTCGGATATGCCACTGAAGGGCAAGCAGTTGGTGGTATACCCCTACAAAACACTTTGGAGGGCCCTCAATTTCGCCCCCAACCACAACCTTTGCATTCCACAGCGGGTAAAATCCCTCCTGTTATGGAAGAAATGGGAAAAGTTGGATCATCTAGAGGAAAGGCTCAGGGCCATTGAAGGAGGCGGAGATTATGCCTTTGCTAACCTAGAAGAGGTGTTCCTAGTACCCAATATCGTCACCCCTCCCAGGTTCAAGGTGTCGGACTTTGACAAATACAAGGGGACTACTTGCCCCAAGAACCATCTAAAGATGTATTGCTGGAAGATGGGGGCATACACAAAAGATGAGGAATTGCTAGTACATTTCTTCCAAGAAAGTCTTATTGGGGTAGCTGTCACCTGGTATACTAACTTGGAACCTTCCCGAGTCCATTCTTGGAAGGACCTAATGGTTGCTTTCGTTAGGCAGTATCGGTACAATTCTGATATGGCTCCGAATAGGATGCAACTATAGAGCATATGCAAGAGGGGGCACAAACCTTTCAAAGAATACGCCCAAATGTGGAGGGATCTGGCAGCTCAAGTGGCACCTCCAATGACGGAGAAAGAGATGATCACAATAATAGTAGACACATTACCAGTGTTTTACTATGAAAAAAATGGTGGGGTACGCACCTTCAAGCTTTGCTGATTTAGTTTTTGCCGACGAATGGATCGAAGTGGGTCTGAAAAGAGGCAAATTTAATCGTGCTGCTTGGACGAATGAGAAAACTGGGGCAAATGAAGAGGGTGAGAATGAAGGAGAAACCCATGTTGCGACTGCTGTTCCTACATGGAAAATCCCCCAGCAGCTCATCAACATCATTACTCAGCCAATATCACCACCCAGTGATCCACAAAGGCCATCCCTAAATCAACCACAAAGCCTGTCTACTGTGCTTCCAATGACGAACACCACCTTTAGCACAAACCAAAACACCAACCAAGAAATGAATTTTGCAGTGAAAAAGCTTGTAGAATTCACCCCAATTCCGGTGTCCAATGCTGACTTGCTCCCATATCTACTTGATAATTCAATGGTAGCCATAACCCCAGCCAAGGTTCCTCTACCTCCATTTCTCCGAGGATACGACTCAAACGCAACATGTGCTTATCATGGAGGAGCCCTGGGGCATTCCATTGAGCATTGTAGGGCCCTGAAGCATAAGGTGCAAGGTCTAATTGATGCGGGCTGGCTGAAATTTGAGGAGAATCGCATGTAAGTCTTGACATCGACAAGAGATGCCACACATGGGGCAATTTGAAGGTTGTTGTTAGATGTCTCTAATGACTCATTAGGATTTTCAATTTTATGCCATTATTGTAAACCACAGTTACAATGCTATATAATATGGATAAATTTGACATCCTTGTCTCTCTCATCCTCTCACAATTACATCTTTGCTTATTCAACTTCCACCGGAATGTGAGTGTAAGCCATTGGTTTGTTTGCTCAAGCGACCTGTGCTCCTAAGTTTTTTGACTTCCAAGACCGTTCAATCAAAAATTACTCGTGCTACACATTTGGTGAGGGTGCCGTAAAACGACGAGTAAAGCGAAAAAAAAGTTCAAAAAGAAAATGGAAAAAAGCATTTGATTGACTGTGTTTTCAAGTAAAAATCTAGACGTTCATGTGACCTCATTTTATCATTCCGGAAAGTTTGTCTTTTTTAGAGAGGAGTTATAAAAAATAGGAGTCATTTGACTTAACCCGTCAACTGAAAAAATCCTTCAACTATTTCTCGTCCTTGAAAAATTCTTTTTGCGAGAATCAACCGCCTCTTTCATTCTTCCTTGCTACAAGGTTGTGAAAACAAAACAAAGATGGATACGTCAGAGCCCTACACTAGGGCAATGAAAGGCACCATGCAGAAACCTCATGTGAACCTAGGGGCAGATTAGAAGTTCTCACCCAATAGGTTCCCAGCTACAAGGTCATGACGAAAGATAACAATTGGTACCTCAAAGCCTTACACTGGGGCAATGAGGGGCACTGTGCATGAGCCTCAAGCGAACCTAGGGGCAGATCAAAACTTCTCACCCGTTGATGTTTTTAAACAAAAGAAAGGGGGGGACAAACCCTAGGATTTCAATGGATTGATTAAACATTAAACGACTCCATTGCCATCACTCCAAAATGGTCAAGTATTTAAATCAAATAGAACGTACACTCTGAGGGAGTTCCCAGAGAGATTTGCAAAAGATAGGATAAGGTTGCATGAATTATCACCTTTTTCAAAAGGACAGTCAATCTGTGTTTTCCAAAAAAATCAAATCAAATCAAAATCACAAAATAGGGAAAGAATGTCATGAACATTGTACAACTTTCCATTACATTGCATTGTTGCATAGGAAGTCTGCATTTACCACATTTCAAGACAAAGGTTGCATACATTTGGATCCCTAAAAATCATGTTAACTACATAGATTCCCTACATCTACTGTCCAATATTTTTGAATTTGGAATGACCTGCCCTCTCAATGAGTCAATCTCTTGCTTTCTCATAAGGGTGGACCCTTGGGTACTAGTACCCTCACCTTCAGAGGGCTACACGCCCTCGCCATCAGAGGACTACACGTCCTCGCCTTTAGAGGGCTACACGCCCTCACCATCAGAGGACTACACGTCCTCGCCTTCAGAGGACTGCACGTCCTCGCCTTTAGAGGACCGCACGTCCTCCCCTTCAGAGGACTGCACGTCCTCGCCTTCAGAGGACTACACGTCCTCGCCATCAGAGGGCTACACGTCCTCGCCTTCAGAGGGCTGTATGGCCTCGCCTTCATAGGACTCCACATCTGCGCCTTCAGAGAACTCAAGGTCCTCCGCCCTTAATGCTTAATTGAGGCCTGCGCTCCCGGGTGAGGCGCTAGTAGTTTTCTTTTATTAGTTCCTGGGAGCCCCCCTGATATTGGAGGGCGACCAACTGTGCGAACACAACCAGAGAGGGAGGCTATCGTGCAACTACTATGCATACCGGGGCAAGATTTCACCCGTGCCTCTACAAAGAGACGAGTGCGGATCATGCACACCAACATGACCACTCTTACACAAATATGGATGACGTTGCTACTTAGCAACATTTCACCCAGCAACCACAATGCCGATCTCCCCCTGCGGAAGTATCAGTTGGTCTGTGCCATCGTGACATAGGTAAGTATGCACATGGTCCAACTGATTTTTGATGTCATCTATTATTTGCAGGGATCGCACCCACAAGACACCCAGTGGACCCAGAGAAGTCCAATAGGGCCCTGGGGTTTCCAGCTCTGGTTACGGGCCTCTTTCAATCCTACAGGGTGCCCGTCCCCCCTAGCAAGGTCATGTCATCGTGACATAGGTAAGTATGCATATGGCTCAACTGATTTCTGATGTCATCTACTGTTTGCAGGGATTGCGCCTACAAGACACTTAGTGGGCCCGGAGAAGTCCAACAGGGTCCTGGGGTTTCCAGCTCTGATTACGAGCCTTCGTCAGTTCTACGGAGTGCTCATCACCCCCAGCAAGGTCATCAGGCCTCTATTAATAGGGCTTTCATCGAAAAGTACAGCGCCCCCAGGCAGGCGCAGGGCGAGGCATCACAGTAGCGGGCAACAGATGCACCGCCACCACCTCTAGAGTTCACCTCAGCTCATCCATAAAAAGGTTGGAGCGTTGCCTACGACACATGGCCGACCATCAGGCGACCAAGTCCAAAGCAAAGGTAAGCAAAAATACTAGGCCCGTGACCGACAAGTCATCACGCGTCCGGCTCAAGACGTTAAAGAAGCGCTACTAGGAGGCAACCTAGAAGTGGCTATGAAGAAGCTCCCTGCGAAGCGGTCTAGGAAGGGCACCATCGAAGAGGATTCCAATGTGGCCCCACAAGCCGACACAGGCTTTAAAAAATACCAATTCCAGAGCGTGGAACATCAATAGCATTTCGAGGCCATCAAAGGATGGTCATTCCTCAGATAGAGACAGGGGCAGCTAAGGGATGATGAATTTTTGCACTTCCTTGGCGGAGGCGGAGCCATACAACTGGGATCGCCAAACTTGTGATTTATCCTTCATTACTGCTTTTAGTTCTTTTATTATTTTGTTATTTCCCTTGTGATCTGACATTATCTGCTTCCAATTATTATGTCCATTGTGATTAAACTGAACATGCAGCTATCTGTCGCATTGCGAGTAATTTATCGCTTTGGGCATATAGTCGTACTTACTTTATGATGATTTGTCTGAAACACAAAAAAAATGTGTAGGTCTTGTGCACTTTTGTTCACACGCCTTTTCCAAAAAGATGTGATCTCGGGCATCATCCGTGCCCAGGTTACAAGTTGTTTTTAATCTTTTGAAAAAAAAAACAAACAAGAACAAAAAATATATCTTTTGGCTAAAAAGCCAGCACGCTTTTGAAAAAATATATCTCGGGCATCATCGCACGCCTTTTCTTTTTCACTGATCATAACACCAGTTTTTGTTGAAAAAATGTGTATACACCTGAAGGGTGAATCCTGTGAAAATTTTCCTGAACACCAAAAATGGACTCAGATGAATGCATGAATTGATAAAAGAACATGTTTTGGAAACACTGGGTTGACTTAAATAGGGAAAAATGAATCCTGAGCCCTAGTATCACATGACCATAAAAACTTGATGCTTGAGTGTCCACATGGGTGCATGCATGACTAGTTTTGCAAAAAATTTCCAAATCATCATTGTTGCATGTGTGTCATGGAAATAATGTGGGACATTCCTTTATCCCTGAACCGCTGCCCAAACCAATGCCCTGACATATATCATATCCAACCATTCTACAAGCCTTGAGCCAAAATCCCAACTCACCATAAACCTTGACCCCGGGTGAGAATGTCCATCCTCGCCCTTGGAAGAAAATAAAAAAAAGAAGTTCCCGATCAAAGATCGGAAGAAAACAAAAGAAAAAGAAAGTTCCCGTTCAAAGATCGGAAGAAAACAAAAGAAAGAAAAATTTCCCGATCAAAGATCGGAAGAAAACAAAAGAAATATACAGAAAGGTCTTCGGACAAGACAATATTTGAATTGTCACAAGCAAATAAGAAAAGAAAGGAAACCACGACTTGAAATGGTCTTCTCCCTTTGATTGCCAACCAAAATCCTGTGCGTCGGTGACTTTTTCGCCCCGCACTAAACAAAAAAAGAAAAGGAAAAGGCCAAAACACACAAAGCCAAATTTCCCACCAAAAAACACCATTCCCGAAAATGTCCTATTGATCTGTGATCACGCATGTAATCTTTGATTTGATAGGAAATGATTTGCAAAATCAAATCATGACATATCTATGGTTCGAAATTAGGATAAAACACTTACCTGTGTGAGATTAATACACTTTGAGATATTTTCTTCTATTTTGTTGGACCCAATGTTTCCTCTAAATGGTCGTTTAGAAATGAAATGCTGTTATCCAAAATCTCATTTGTGGTTATGAAAAGATTTTATCAGCATACTCTCCTTCCCCAATAGACACATTGTTTTTCTCCAAAAATTATATGTTGCTCTGATCGGTTGGAGGTTTTGCTTCTTTACTAAAGCATGTTCGCATTTTAGTGAAAGAACACAAAGATTATTTTAGTCTCACAGTTATTAAGAACTACGTAGGTCTGAGTTCCTCGTCACAAATTGAGGATACTTAGGAGCAAAAGCCCTGCTTTTGTCGACCACCCCACCTTTTGTTACCGTGACCCAAGAGTTCGGTGGCATGCGGAGACACCCGACGGTAACCCGCACACACCCTTTGCTATCCAGCGACCCGAGAGTCCGGTAGCATGCAGAGACACCTTACAGTTATCCGCACCTCTTCATTCGGAGACCCCAAGTACGATTGACAAGAAGAGACCAATATGGTCATCTGCACCCTTTCCGGAGATGTCAGCATCTTCCAGTAGAGACTATTTTAGTCTCACACCACTTTTGCAAAAACTACGTAGGTCTGAGTTCCTCATCACAAATTGAGGATATAGAGGATCAAAAGCCTCGCTTTTGTCGACCACCCCACCTTTTGCTATCGTGACCTATGAGTCCAGTGGCACGTTGATCAAGGCCATGCCTGAATCAAATAAACATTAAAAATGCAGTATCTAGGAAGTGATCCTAGGTTGTTTCCCAACGAGCAATGATAAACCAATTGTTCATAACAAATAGTAGGAAAATAGTAATGAATTGGGGGGGGGGGCTGTTTGCTTTTGTAAATTAAACAGTAAATAGATGTGAATTAGAAAATATCTGAATTAAAACACGTTGCTTCCCCTTGATTCACAAGCAAGTCTCTTATCCTAGGTTACGAGAGTTTATCCTTTATCAGTTCAACCACTTAATCCAACCCTAAATTTAATTACTAAGCGAAATTTAACATAAGGCATTCATTATGTGATTAAGCAACACATACACCAATTAATCATGAATGATAATTAAGCATGAACGTACATTAAGCGCAGAGACAATTAATCAAGCACTAAGCATGCATGAATTAATGGCAACAAATACAGAGTAATTGGTGAAGAGGAAAAACTGATCAGAATTTAATAGTAATAATAGAACCTCAAAGAGAACTGTGCTTGATCCTTAAGAGAAAATAACGCTGGAGACTTAGCCTTCCATTAATCAATAGAGAACGAAATTTTATTGCTAAAACAAAAAGTAAAAACTGGAATTGCAAAACGAAAAGTGTCTAAAAGAAGAAGAGAGGCCTAAAACTAAAAACGAAAGAGAAAGAGAGAGCCTAAACTAGAACCTTGGTGTTGTTATATAGTTTTTAGCCCCAAAGCTTACAAATCTGTTTTAAGTCCAAGCCCATAAATAAAATAAAATCTAGACAAGATAAGATAAGAGAAAATAAAATCTAGATGAAATAAAATCTAAATAAGATAAGATAAGATCTAGATGAAATAATATATAGATAAGATAAGATTTGATAAAATTGTCTGCTCTCTTCAAGTCCATGCCCAATTCTGGATTCAAGCCCAATTGCTTATAATTCTCCTGAAATTAAATTAAAAACACAAAATTAGTCCAATAGGCCCAAATGATAAAACAACATAATTAATTTGACAATTAAGACTAATCAATAATTAAAATGGTGCAAAAAGGGTTAAGAAATAGGAGAAAATAATGGCACATCACACGTGGAGACACCCGATGGTTATCCACGCACACTTTTTGCTATCGTGACCAGTGAGTTCGGTAGCATGCGGAGACACCTTACGGTTATCCGCACCTATGTCATCCAGAGATGGCAAGTCCGATGACATACAGAGATACCTTATGGTTATCCGCACCTTTTTTCAGCTAGAGGCAAGCGAGCCCATTGACACGCAGTGACTAACGTCGTCATCTGCACCTTTGTCATCCAGAGACGGCAAGTCCGATGACATGCAGAGATACCTTATCGTTATCCGCACCTTTTGTCAGCTAGAGGCAAGCGATCCTGTTGACACGCAGAGACTAACGTCATCATTTGCACCTTTGTCATCCAGAGACGGCAAGTCCGATGACATGTGGAGATACCTTATGGTTATCTGCACCTTTTGTTAGCTAGAGGCAAGCGAGCCCGTTGACACGCAGAGACTAACGTCGTCATCTGCACCTTTCCCAGAGATGTCACCATCTTCCGACCGAGACTTTTTTTAGTCTCACACTTTTGTTACCCTGACCCGTGAAGTCAGGTGGCAGGTGGAAATACCCGAGTGGTTATCCGTACAAAGACGACTTCTGTTAATCCTGACCCGTGAAGTCAGGTGGCAAGTGGAGATACCTGGGTGGTTATCCGTACAAACACACTTCTATTAATCTTGACCCGTGAAGTCCGGTGGTAGGCGGAAATACCCCAAGTGGTTATCCGTACACACACAGTTCTGCTACCCTGACCTGTGAGAAGTCAGGTAGCATGCGGAGACGCCCTATATGGTAATTCGCACACATTTCAAAGACAAAAATGTCTTCAATCATTGCATGCCTTCAAAGGCGACAATGACTCTCATTTACATTTTGAAGACGACAATGTCTTCAGTCATTGCATGCCTTCAAAGGCGACAATGTCCTCATCTACATCTTGAAGACGACAATGTCTTCAGTCATTGCATGCCTTCAAAAGGCGACAATGTCTTCATTTGCATTTCGAAGACGACAATGTCTTCACCTCAAAAACTTCAATATCCTTTTTCCCTGTGCTTTGTAGGACTCGACTTCCTTTGTTTGTACGTTTTTTTTTTAAAAAAAAAAGGGAGAGTGAAAATGAAAATGAATTAAACGAGAAAAGATGGAATTTCAATATCTTCAGGCCTTCACGGGTTTTACTGCTTGGATTTGCACTAGTGGTCAGTCGGGTAAAGATCCAGCTCAAACGAAATTAGTGTCTTATCTTTACTTCCCTTTTATCTCCAATAAAAGATAAGTAAAGAGGGGAAACTGTCATACCCTAATTTCGTCCGGAGACCATTGTTTGTCGACATGCAACCTTTGTTTGACCACCTCAAAATTTTTAACATCCATCGTTGTGGAATCCGTAAAGTTCCGAGATGTTTCGGGAAGAAACTGGTCAAAAGACATAAAAAAGGGAGTGTATTTAGCAAAGTGGGGTATGTGTAAATAAACTATTACACTCTAATTTCATCCGAGGACCATTGTTGATCACTTCGGAAGGCTTAACACTCATCGCGGTGGAATCCATAAAGTTTTGTGAGATTTTGGAAAGAAAATAGCCAAGAACACAAAAACGGGGGGGGGGGGGGTGAACTTATCAAGATAGGGGTGTAAATAGCAATTCTAATCCAGGTCTTTCCGGAACATTTTGGAAGTTGGGTTGCTTAAGGAGGAAGAAATTGGGTGGCAAGCTCCTCCACGTTGTTGAAAAATGGTTTCCAGGGCTTCCGTGGCTTCCGTAATGCTTTCGTAAAATTTCTGAAAACCTTGGGTAAGCATATTTCACTTAACATTGGTGAAAGGGAAGAGAAAAAAAGATGAAAATCAAATCCAAAACACTTCCATAACTTTTCTGTGAAGTATGAAAAGGGGGGTGAAATTAGTAATTGGGGTGTGCTTAGAAATCTTCCTCAAGAAGCCTCTGGGCAGCAAGCACCTCCCTTTTTCCCTATAAATAGGGGAGGGAGGGCTGTTTCAAAATGGTCCCTAACCTCCTTGGCTATGCATTTTAGTTGTTTTGGATGAAAAAACATGTTTCCGTGAAGAAAATCCAAGCTGAGGTGCTTCCGTAACGCTTCCGAGATGTTTCCGTGAGCGATTTCGTGAAGATTTTCCGTCATTCTTCACCGTTCTTCGTCTGTTCTTCGTGCGTTCTTCATTCTTCAACCGATAAGTTTTCGAATCCGAGACTTTCAATTCATTTCTTGTTTTGTTAGCTTTCATCTTCATTTCGTTCACTTTCGGTTTTCTTTTCTTCCTTTTTAACGAGCTTTAACCGATCGTTTAAGCCGTTATCTCGCCTAATAAATGATAAAATGAATTTCAACCGATCATTTGCGTTGTAATCTTGTTTAATCACTGTTAAAGAAAAATCTAACCGATCGTTCACACTATAACCACGGTTAAACCTAAAAAAGGGAAAAATAATAATAAAATAATCAAAATATCTTGAAAAAAATAATAAAATAATCAAAATATCTTTGAATAAAATAATCAAAAAAATCAATCGGACGTTTTTCTTTGGAAGTTTCGTTGAATGAATTGACTAATAAGCAAAGTGAAACTAAGGCTAAAATCAACTCACAAATCAAGATTTGTCCACAAAAATCACTAAAAACCATTTTAAGGTCCAACGCCTTAAACGGTCCTCTTTGCTTTTATCGATTAACATGGACCGTTCAAAAGCATAAAATCAACATGTAACTTTACCGCTTTTGCAAGAACTATGTAGGTCTAATTTCCTCATCGCAATGGAGGATACGTAGGAGCGAGGGAAACACCCTTGTCGACCACAAAAAGATAAAAAATACAAAAAGCCCATAAAAAAACATAAAAACATAAAAAAGGGAAAATAAAATAAATTGAAGACATGATATTGCACATTTGATTAAAGGTTGTCGTCCCTTGTGACGGGCGCGTGGGGTGCTAATACCTTCCCCATGGGTAAAAACAACTCTTGAACCTTTCACGATTAAAGTTCGTAGACCCCACACATTCCGGTTTTTCCGATGTTTTCCTCAAATAAACGTTGGTGGCGACTTCGCGTGGCTTCCTTCCTTGGATGACACACCCGTGAGCCCCGCGTCGCCCTCCCGCCAAAGGGTAGGTTGCGACACTTACCTATCCCCTCTGCACCTTGGGTAGACATTAGTATAGACTTTGTCCTTGGGCTTCCTAGAACCCAAAAAGGTGTAGACTCTATTTTTGTGGTGGTGGATAGGTTTAGCAAGATGGTACACATGCCACAAGGTAGATGATGTTTCTCACATCTCAAAACCCTTTTTCAGGGAAGTTGTGAGACTTCATGATTTGCCTAGGACCATTGTGTTAGATAAAGATGCTAAGTTCCTTAGCCACTTATGGAAAACCTTATGGGCTAAGCTAGGAATTAAGCTTTTTTTCTCTACCACTTGCCACCTACAAATTGATGGGCAAACAGAGGTAGTGAATAGGTCTCTATCCACCCTTTTAAGGTCTCTTTTGAAAGGCTACCATAAGTCTTGGGATGAGTATCTTCCTCATGTAGAATTTTCCTACAACAGGGGGGTTCATAGAACCCCCAAGCAATCCCCTTTTGAGGTTGTCTATGGGTTCAATCCTCTAACACCCTTAGACCTAATTCCCTTCCCACTTGACACTTCTTTTAGTTGTAAGGAAGGGGAATCTAGGTCAGAGTTTGTAAAGAAGTTGCATGAGAGGGTTATGAACCAAATAGAGAACCAAACAAAGGTGTATGCAACTAAAGGCAATAGAGGAAGAAAGGAGCTAGTTCTTAATGAGAGGGATTGGGTTTGGCTCCATCTTAGGAAGGAAAGATTCCCTACTAAGAGGAAATCCAAGCTTAGCCCTAGAGGTGATGGACCTTTTCAGGTCTTGGAGAGGATCAATAACAATGCCTATAGGTTGGACCTCCCGGAAAAGTGTGCAGTTAGCACCACTTTTAACATTTCTGATTTAATTCCTTTTGCAGGTGGAGTTGATACTAAGGAGGAGGAACCAACAGATTTGAGGTAAAATCCTCTTCAAGGGGGGAGGTAATGATGCAATCCTCCCTAGGAAGTGATGCCATCCTACCCCCCAAGGGCATTGGATAGAAGACTCGAAGAAGATTGGACCAAGGATGCAAGAGAAGGCCCTAGGGTTCTCATGAGCCTTAGGGTAGATTTCGGGCCCATGGGCTAAGTATGAGCCCACTTATCTTTGTACATATTAGATTAAGGTTTCATTAATTTTGGGTCTTGTATTTAGGGCTCCGTAATGTAGGTAGGGTACCCTAGAAATATAGGATTTTTCAGCCTTCGTATTTTTGGGCACCTAGACTAGTTTTTGTATTAGGGGTAGTTTTGTAATTTCACATGCACTAGGTGAATATTTGATGTGTGTGGTTGGAAATAAATTTAATTGAATTGCTAGAAGCCCGATGCAATTAAATTTTAGAGGGGGAGGTGAGCATTTGCTTACTACACCCCATTGCCACATCATATAGTCACACTTTGTGCATGTCCTTCATGCTTTACGTGCCTCATGACACCTAAGCACATTTAGTGGAGAATCTTGGAATTGATCTTGGGTTAGTGGGCTGAACCATAACTAAAATTCACTAATCATAATTAGTGAAATTTTGGCTCCAAAAATTCAATTTCAAATTCAAGTGAAATTCAAATTTCCCTCCAATTTTGTGTGACACTTAGGCTATAAATAGAGGTCATGTATGTGCATTTTTTCAACTTTGATCATTTGAAAATTAAACTTCAGATTTCAAAGCTCTTTTAGAGAACAAAATTTCATGCTCTTCTCTTCCTCTCCCTTCATTCATCTCCTTCTTCCTCCAAGCTCTTATCCATGGCCTCCTATGGTGGGGAGCTTCTTCTAGACTCATCTTCTCCTTGAAGTGGCATCTCCTCTCTCTCTTCCTTCTCCATTCCGCTGCCATTCTTGTTCCAAGAAACAAAGGAATCTATTAATGAAGAAGATCCTAGGCCTACAAGCTTCAATGGAGCTTACATTAGGAAGGGACCAGTCATCAGAGCCATGAGTAAGAGGTTCCAATAGGATTGGGCTAGAGCTACTGAAGAAGGCCCTAGGGTTCTCATGAACCTCAGGGTAATTTCTGAGTCTATGGGCCAAGGTTGGGTCCCCTTTTCTCTGTAAATATTAGAATAGGTTTTTCTTCTTTTAGGTTTGTAGGGTACCCTACAAATTAAGGGCACCCTACCTTACAAGTTAAGGGTACCCTAGTAGTATAGGTTTTTAGCCTTGTATTTCAGGGCATTTTGAGTAGTCTTTGTAGTATGAACTTTTTTTGTATTTTCGTGTATTTTGGCATGGTGTGAGCTTAGCTATTGGAGGGGTGTGGATAGTTTTCCCCCCTTTGGCATATTCTTGGAATAGTCCCCTGGCATATTATTGGAATATTCCTTTGGCATATTCTTGTGGCATATTCTTTTCCCATGTGTTAGAGTCACACCTTTCATTCTTGTGGCATCTAAAGGGAATATGCTAAGATGCCTTTGGCATATCCTTGGAATATTCCTCTTGGATTCACATGGAATGAAAATGAAATTCACAATTAGTTAGTGACCTAGGCTATAAATAGAAACATGTGTAACACTTGTCGCAACTTTGATGAATGAAAAACTTGTGAGAAACACTTGAAAGTTCAACTTCTCCCCCCCTTTTTCTCCTTTAATTTTGTGCTCCCCGCCCCCTCTCTCTCTCTTATTCTTTTCCTTCATTGAAGTTTCCTCTCTAAGCTTCTTATCCAAGGCACTCTCTTGGTGGTGAAGCTTCTCCTTCCATGGCTTATTCCCTAGTGGATGGTGCCTCCTCTCACCTCTTCTCCTTTATCTTCTGTTGTAACTCCATGGTTGAAAATCACCATTGAAATGACCTCATTAAAGCTCAAAGATCCAGCCTCCATAGAAGCTTCTCAAGAAATCTTCCATCATTACAACTCTCCCACCTTTTTTAGAAATTTCATCCCTGAAATTTAGTTGACTGAAACAAGGATGGATTGGTTTCTCGCATCTGACTCTCTAATTCCCACGTTGCGTCTTCTCCTGATGCACCTCCCCAGATTACCTTGACCAACGAAATCTCTTTCCCTCTTAACTGCTTTGTTCGCCTATCCTCGATCCTCAAAGGAAATATTTCATATGTCATTCTCCTTTACTTAAACAACATCTAAATCGACCACGTGGGAAGGATCATGAATATATTTACGGAGTTGAGAAACATGAATTTGGAATTTGGAAAGGACCAACTCTTTTGTGAATTTGGAAAGGACCGATAAAACAAGGTGTGAGTTTTGGGGATTTCGATGATTGACCAACTCCAATCGAATGTGTGACCCTCAAGAATACATGATCACCAACCTCAAATTCTAGGTCTTTCCTCCTCTTGTCCTGGTAAATCTTCTGCCAACTCTGAGCAATCCTCATCCTCTCTTGGATCAACTTGACCTTCTCAGTGGTTTATTGTACCATTTCAAGTCCTAAGTTGAGGTTCTCTCTGGGTTCTAGCCAGCTGAGGGGTGTCCTACACCTTTTACCATACAAAGCTTCATAGGGAGCCATGCCAATGGTAGAATGAAAACTATTGTTATAGGTGAACTCTATCAACGGCAGAAAACACTCCCAACTCCCCTTTTGTTCTAATACACTTGCTCTTAAAAGGTCCTCTGGCGACTGAATGGTCTGTTCAATTTGGCCATCAGTCTGAGGGTGGTAGGCTGAACTTAGCCTAAGCTGGATCCCAATGCTTTGTTCAAACTTTTCCAAAACTTAGAGGTGAATCTAGGATCTCTATTAGACACTATGCTAGATGGCACACCATGTAATCTGACAATCTCACTAATGTACAGGGAGGTCAACTTCTCTAAGGAAAACCTAATATTGATCATAAAGTGTGTAGATTTGGTCAATCTGTCAACAACAACCCAAATAAAATCAAAACCTTTGGGGGTCATAGGTAGTCCTACAACGAAATCCATGGAGATACTGTCCTACTTCCACTAGGGTATCTCTAAGGGTTGTAACTTACCGGAAGGTTTCTGATGTTCTATCTTAGCCTTCTGGCAGACTAAACACACATACACAAACTTGCTAACCTCTCTCTTCATATTGGGCCACCAAAACATTATCTTTAGATCCTGATACATCTTGGTAGCACCAGGGTGGATGCTCAGGTTGCTCCTATGACCTTTCTCTAAGATCATCTTCCTAAGTTCGAGCACATTGGAAACACATATCCTATCTTGAAGTCTCAAGACTCCATCTGATCCCACATTGAAACTACTATCTCTCCTTGACTCTCTAGCTTCTAACTGAGTCCTTATAAAAGGACCAGTCTTCTGGCCCTCTTTAATATCTCCAAGTAGTTCACTGGTGATCCTCAAAACTCCCAATCTTATGTTGTATGGGGTAACCTCACACGCAAGGCTAAGGTCCCTAAATTGTTCTAGGAAATCCAGCTCTCTAACCATCAATGCAGATATATGTAGGGATTTCCTACTCAAGGTGTCAGCCACTACATTGGCTTTGCCAGGATGATAGCTAAGCTCAAAATCATAGTCCTTAAGTAACTAACCATTTCCCCTAACCCATGTTGAGCTCTTTTTGAGTAAACAAATACTTAAGGCTTTTATGATCGCTAAACACTTCAAACTTGGAGCCAAACAAGTAATGTCTCCATATCTTAAGAGCAAAAACTATAGCAGCTAACTCCAGATCATGGGTAGGATAATTCATCTCATAAGTCTTGAGTTGTCTAGAACCATAGGCCACTACCTAACCATTCTGCATCAACAATCCTCCTAAACCCATCTTTGATGCATCACAATGCACCTCAAAAGGTTTTCTTGGGTTAGGCAAAACTAACACAAGAGTAGTCATCAACTTTTCCTTAAGGGTTTAGAAACTATGCTCACACTGGGCATCCTACACCAAAGCTTGACCTTTACGAGTCAGCTTAGTCAAAGGCAAGGCTAACTTGGAGAAGCCTCCTATGAATCTCCGGTAATATCCTGCCAAACCCAGAAAACTCTTAATCTCAAACACAAACTTAGGACTCTCCCACTTAAGTGCAACTTCTATCTTAGAAGCATCTACAACTATACTGCCTTGGGATATCACATATCCTAGGAAACTAACTTTATCTAACCAGAACTCACTCTTGGTAAACTTAGCATAAAGTTGTCAGTTCCTAAGGGTTTGCAGCACAATCCTCAAGTGCTCTTCATGCTCCTCTCTAGTCTTCGAGTATACCAAAATATCATCTATGAATATTACCACAAAACTATCAAGATAAGGGTGAAAGATCCTATTCATGTAATCCATAAACACACCAGGGGCCTTAGTCACACTAAAGGGCATGATTAGATACTCATAGTGACCATAACGGGTCCTGAAAGCAATCTTTGAAATATCCTTAGACTTCACTCGAATTTGATGGTAACTTGATCTAAGGTCTATCGTGCTAAACATGTTGAACAAGTGGCCTCAATAACTTAAGTGGGGGGGGGTGAATTAAGTTTTAAAATTTTCGACTAACAAATTTTTAATCTCCTTTTAAATGATATATGATAGGCTTAGAATGCAGAACAGCAAGTAGCAATTAAATTAATCAATGTTCTTTAAACGTGCAAGACAAAATCAGTTGCAATAAAATAAATGAGATAAGGGAAGAGACAATTGCTAACTCAATTTATACTAGTTCGACCACTTCTCATGCCTACATCTAGTCCTCAAGTAACCCACTTGAGATCTTCCACTATCTTTGGAAATCCTATACAGTCTCTGAACAGACCTTGGGATTCCTCACCCTTGTGTTCAAGATTCTCACACACCAGGAGACAAACAATCTCTTGATTACAACTGAGTTTTTAAGATATACAAAATGATTTCTCTCATTTAGAGTAGATGATACAAATTGAAGTTCCTATAAGAATTCTCAATAATTTTGCAAAAGTTTGGCCAATAGTTGTTTAGAGAGAATTTGACAATTAAGTTCTCTTGAAAAATCTCTCTCTTTCTTCATTTTTGAAGTAAAGACGCACATATATATAGGCCCATTGTGCCTATTGAAAAATAGTTAGAAGAGATGAGTCTTTTCAAAACTTTTTCAGAAACTTTTTCACTGATAATCGATTACAGGATTCTGGTAATCGATTACACTAGTTCAAAATTTCAAAAAAACCATGTTCACAATCTCTCTGGTAATCGATTACCAATTCAAAAAGATATTATTTTGAACTGATTTAACTTTGATAAAGGAATATCGATAAAAGATTTTGAGGCCAAACTATAGCAATCAAAATTTTAGATTCTTTTAACAAATTGACTAAGTTCTTGTCTTAAATTTTCTTGATCTTGTGTGTTGACTTGATTCAATCCGTGCTCATCAAATAAAATTTTTTGGCATCATTAAAACCTGCATGATATACATTCACATTCTCCCCTTTTTTGATGATGACAACCATCTTTGGGTAAGGAGTAAAGAGAGAAATAATAATATCCATTTGAGTCATTCACTCCCCATTGCTTTTTCAGTGATTGCTTATATGAAAAAGTTTAAGACTTGATGAAAAATTTATATATAAAATTTTTTTCAATAAAAATGGATAATAAGTCTATCTCATCTATCTCAAAAACATTTGCAATACTCTTACAAAAAATATATAATTCTCCTTACCATCTATCTCATCTATCTTTCCCCCTTTGGCAACATTAAAAACAAATTAGGAGTAGAGACAAGAAAAGCATACAACGATTATAATAAGTAAGATACCACACCATACCATACCATTCAAAGTACCATCTAATAGAATAATAGTAAGCAATGTAACGTAAACAAGTCTAAAAGTCTAAAGGACTAAAGTACTAAAATAACCTAATGCATTAAGTAAAATAAGGAAACTAAAATAAGTGAAAACCAAGGAAGCGAAACCAAAAAAAACAAGAGGGCATTAAAGTCTTATAAAACATAAAATGGAGGACATTGAAGTCTTGTAGAGCAGAAGACATTTGAAGTTTCTTTTTGTTTTAAAAAGCATAGAAATAGAGGACGTTGAGTCCTATGAAGTAAAAAGACAAGGACATTAAGTCCTATAAAAGACAGAAGACGTTGAAGTCTTATAAAGTGTAAAAGACAAAAGACATTGAAGTCTTGAAAAATGTGAAAGACAGAAGACATTGAAATCTTGTAAATGTAAATGACTGAAGACATTGAAATCATTGAAATGCGTAAATGACTGAAGACATTGAAGTCTTTGAAATGTAAATGAAGACATTGTATTCTTTTGAAAGTGTAAATGACCGAAGACATTGAAGTCTTTGAAATATAAATGAAGACATTGTAGTCTTTTGAAAGCGTACATGACCGAAGACATTGAAGTCTTTGAAATGAAAATGAAAACATTGTAGTCTTTTGAAAGTGTAAATGACTGAAGACATTGAATTCTTTGAAATATAATGAAGAAATTGTAGTCTTTTGAAAGCGTAAATGACTGAAGACATTGAAGTCTTTCAAATGTAAATGAAGACATTGTAGTCTTCTGAAAGTGTAAATGACTGAAGACATTGTAGAAGCAAAGATATTTTGATGTTTTGATGATGCCAAAGGAACGCGCTTCTCAAGTTTTATTCAAGACAAGAATCCTAGATATCCAAGAAATTCAAGAAATATGATCAAGATAATTCCCAGAGTCTTAGGAAGAAAATTCCAAGTTGAAACAACAAAAGGTATGGCGAAAGGATTTAATTTAAAATGTTTTTTAAAGAGTTTTACTCTCTGGTAATCGATTACCAGAAGATGTAATCGATTACCAATGGCCAATGTGCCTTTTGAAAAGCTTTTAAATGTTTTAGAAATCATGTAACCGATTACACATGGCTTGTAATCGATTACCAGAGGTTTGGAACGTTTTAAAATAGCCATAAGAAATTTGAATTTAAATTTCAAGTTGTGTAATCGATTACAGTAAGTTGGTAATCGATTACCACTGTTTAAATATTCAAATTTCAAATGAAAAGAGTCATAACTCTTCATAAGTAACTATGTAATCGATTACACCATTATTGTAATTGATTACCAGTGAGGATTTTCGAATATAACTCCCAACAGTCACATATTTTCAAATGTTGTTGAATGCCCATCAAAGGCCTATATATAAGTGACTTGGGATATGAAAATTCTTCAGAGTTTTTACTGACCAAAAAGTCTTATCCTCTCAAAAGATTAAATTGTCTTATCTTCTAAAAATTCCTTGGCCAAAGCACTTGCAATTCAATAAGGAATTATTTGAGCACTTCATTGTACTATCTTTCTCTTACAAGAAAGAATTTTTCTTCTCTTTTTTCTTACTCAAGAAAAGTGATTAAGGGACCGAGGGTCTCTTGTTGTAAAGTAATCTGAACACAAAGGAAGGGTTGTCCTTGTGTGGTTCAGAACTTGTAAAGGGTTTTTACAAGATAGTGAAACTCTCAAGCGGGTTGCTTGGGGGCTAGACGTAGGCATAAGGGTGTGGCCGAACCAGTATAAAACTGAGTTTGCATTTTCTCTTTATTTATTGTTATTTATCTTTTGCATTAAGGAAAATTAGTCTGAATTGAATTATAGTAATTCATAATAAGGGAATATCAACATTGTCTTTAAAGAAGGATAAAAATTTTAATTAGGGAAATAGTTTGTGATATCTTAATTCAACCCCCCTTCTTAAGATATCTGAGGCCACTTGTCTAACAGACATTGAAGTCTTTGAAATATAAATGAAGACATTGTAGTCTTTTGAAAGCGTAAATGACTGAAGACATGGAAGTCTTTGAAATGTAAATGAAGACATTGTAGTCTTTTGAAAGCGTAAATGACTGAAGACATTGAAGTCTTTGAAATGTAAATGAAGACTTGTAGTCTTTTGAAAGCGTAAATGACCGAAGACATTGAAGTCTTTGAAATGTAAATAAAGACATTGTTGTCTTTTGAAAGCGTAAATGATGTAAGCTCCATTGGAGCTTGTAGGCCTAGGATCTTCTTCATCAATGGATTCCTTTGCTCCTTTGAAGATGAATGGCAGCGGAATGGAGAAGGAAGAGAGAGAGGAGATGCCACTTCAAGGAGAAGATGAGTCTAGAAGAAGCTCACCACCATAGGAGGCCATGGATAAGAGCTTGGAGGAAGAAGGAGATGAATGAAGGGAGAGGGAGAGAAGAGCACGAAATTTTGTACTCTAAAAGAGCTCTGAAATTTGAAGTTAATATTCAAATGATCAAAGTTCAAAAAAATGCACACACATGGCCTCTATTTATAGCCTAAGTGTCACACAAAATTGGAGGGAAATTCAAATTTCACTTGAATTTGAAATTGAATTTGTGGAGCCAAACTTTGGAGCCAAAATTTCACTAATTATGATTAGTGAATTTTAGTTATGGTTCAGCCCACTAATCCAAGATCAATTCCAAGATTCTCCACTAAGTGTGCTTAGGTGTCATGAGGCATGAAAAGCATGAAGGACATGCACAAAGTGTGACTATATGATGTGGCAATGGGGTGTAGTAAGCAAATGCTCACCTCCCCCTCTAAATTTTAATTGGATTAGACTTCTACCAATTCAATTAAATTTATTTCCTACCACACACATCAAATATCCACTTAGTGCCTGTGAAATTACAAAACTACCCCTAATACAAAAACTAGTCTAGGTGCCCTAAAATACAAGGGCTGAAAAATCCTATATTTCTAGGGTACCCTACCTACAATATGGAGCCCTAAATACAAGGACCAAATATAATGACATCCTAGTCTAATATGTACAAAGATAATTGGACCCAACCTTGGCCCATGGGCTCAGAAATCTACCCTAAGGTTCATGAGAACCCTAGGGCCTTCTTCAGCAACTCTAGCCCAATCTTCTTGGAGCCTCTTGCTCATGGTTCTAGTGACTGGTCCCTTCCTAGGGAGGATTGCATCAGTAAATGGCTGAAGACATTGAAGTCTTTGAAATGTAAATGAAGATATTGTAGTCTTTGAAAGCGTAAATGAATGAAGACATTGAAGTCTTTGAAATGTAAATGAAGACTTGTAGTCTTTTGAAAGCGTAAATGACCGAAGACATTGAAGTCTTTGAAATGTAAATAAAGACATTGTTGTCTTTTGAAAAGTGTAAATGGCTGAAGACATTGAAGTCTTTGAAATGTAAATGAAGATATTGTAGTCTTTGAAAGCGTAACTGACTGAAGACATTGAAGTATTTGAAATGTAAATGACTGAAGACATTGTAGTCTTTGAAAAATAAAAGACAGAGGACTTTGAGTCCTATGAAAGCATAAAGACAGAGGACTTTGAGTCCTATGAAAGCATAAAGACAGAGGACTTTGAGTCCTATGAAAGATAAAGGCGAGGACTTTGAGTCCAATGAAAGATAAAAGTGAGGACTTTGAGTCCTATGAAAGATAAAAGTGAGGACTTTAAGTCTTGTTGATCGAGGTCGTACCCGAATCAAATAAACATTAAAAATGCAGTATCTAGGAAGTCATCCTAGGTCGTCTCCCAACGAGCAATGGTCAACCAAACGTTCATAACAGATAGTAGGAAAATAGTAACAAATTGGGGGGGGGGTTGTTTGCTTTTGTAAATTAAATAACGAATAGATGTGAATTAGAAAATATCTAAATTAAAACACGTTGCTTCCCCTTGATTCACAAGCAAGTCTCTTATCCTAGGTTACGAGAGTTTATCCTTTATCAGTTCAACTACTTAATCCAACCCTAAATTAATTTACTAAGTGAAATTTAACATAAGGCATTCATTATGTGATTAAGAAACACATACACCAATTAATCATGAACGTAAATTTAGCGCAGAGACAAATAATCAAGCACTAAGCATGCATGAATTAATAGCAACAAATACAGAGTAATTGGTGAAGAGGAAAAACAGATCAAAATTTAATAGTAATAATAGAACCTCAAAGAGAGTTGTGCTTGATTCTCAAGAGAAAACAACGCTGTAGACTTAGCCTTCTATTAATCAATAGAAAACGAAATTGTAGTAGAAACGAAGAAAACTAGAATTATTCTCCAAAATGAAAAAGAAACTAAAACGAATTGAGGGTAGCACTCTAAAACTAAAACGAAAAAGAGAGAGAGGAGAGGAGAGAGAGAAGACAAGAGCCTAAACTAGAACCTTGGTGCTGTTATCTCGTTTTTAGCCCCAAAACTTACAAATTGTTTTAAATCCAAGTCCATAAATAAAATAAAATCTAGATAAGATAAGGTAAGATAAGATCTAGATGAAATAATATCTAGATGAGATCCAATCTAAATAATATCTAGATAAGATAAAATTTGGTAGAATAAAATAGTCTGCTCTCTTTAAGTCCAAGCCCAATTCTGGATTCAAGCCCAAGCCCAATTATGGATTCAAGCCCAATTGCTTATAATTCTCCTGAAATTAAATTAAAAACACAAAATTAATCCAGTAGCCCCAAATGATAAAACTGCATAATCAATTTGACAATTAAGGCTAATCAGTAATTATAATGGTGACAAAAAGGGTTAAGAAATATGAGAAAATGATGGCACATCAAATCCCCTCACACTTAGCCTTTTGCACTCCAAGGCAAAATAAAAAAAAACAAAGCAAGGGAAAAATTCAGAGACATTAAAGAGAAACAAACAAACACAACAACAAATACATATTTCTCAATGAATCTCAAGGAATGAAAAAAAATGGGTAACATCTAACATGAAGAGATCCAAAGAGTCAAGACATTCGTGAAAATCATCTAGGCAACCCAATCATGGAAAAATAGTTAATCAGCTCAAGAATGAAAAGTGATAAAGCCTCACAAGATATACACTCTATCTCTCAAGTGTCTAGGCTACTATTTACCCTCAAAGCACCCATGAACACAAGCACATGAGGGTCAAAAGTTCTTTTAAGGTTGTAATAGGGCTAAGGACAAGGTAGGGAAAAATATGGAATAAGTAGCTAAATCCCAAAGCAATAGAGGAGCAACGGGGAATAAGTGCATATTAAGAAAAAAAATAAGAAAACCTAAAGATAAAATTTAAACGCAAAGAGTAGAGCCAAGAGTCTCATCATTCTTTTTCCATTTAAGATCTCATTCACTCAACTTTATTGCTTTTCTTTTTCTTTTTTCTTTTGAATTGATTCAACTAATTTTTTTTTGCACTGTAGCATTTGAGAAATAGCATATCATTCAGCATGTCCAACATTTAACCAGTATACAATGTACATCAAGTATGGCCCAAAATACATCATGAAGCATAGCCAACGAAATATGTTATCCAACAAATCCCCCCACACTTATTCCCAAAACAATTCCAAAGCTCCAACATTCCTTAAGGTTAAGGTGAGATCATGGTTTTTCACTTAAGGCTTGTAATGAGCTTCAAAACAAAGAAAGGGAAACATAGGCTTAAAGGGCTATCAAAGAGATTAATTCAAGGTAAGTCCATTTGGCTAGAGGCTTATAAGAACAAAATTGCCTAAATCATTTCCAAATATGCATGTGAATTAGGAAGCATCAACAAGAATCAAGCCAAGGCTATTGTGCAAGCAATCAATGGGGCAAAACACACCAAATGATTATGATGATGGCTCAAATTCTCACAAAGGTAAACTTATCACTTCCAAATTGAGCTTTCAAAACTATCATGACATGTAGAAGAAAAACAAGTACTTCAAATCACAAAATGTCAAGTGACTTTTATTTTCAAAACAATTACCCATTACTTGAACATATCCTATAATTCAAAGAAAAATATGCAAAGTTGTACATGCAAAAAAAATTGACCTAAAATATTAAACTAGAAACCCAACAAAACTAAGAAAATTAACAAATTTAACACAACTAACAAAATTAACAAAACTAGCAAAACCAAAGAACACTCCCCCCATACTTAAACAACACATTGTCCGCAATGTAGCACAAGTAAAAGTTTAAAAGCAATTAAACCATCAAATAGAATCGGAAAAATGTAATAAAAGTAAAGAAGGAGATAGGAAAAGAAAAACTCCCTAAGTCATGGTGGAGGAAGAGTAGGGTGGAGTAAGGAAGTCACTTCCACCACTACGTCCACTAAAGAAGGGTTTGTTAGGAATGACTTAAGTCGATGTCCATTGACCTTGAAGCTCTTGTTTGTGGAGTCACTTTTGATCTCAACTGTACCATAAGGAAAAACATTAGTAACAACAAAAGGACCAATGCACTTAGACCTCAACTTACCACTCATGAGTCCAAGCCTAGAATTATACAATAACACTTTTTACCCAACCATGAAGTCCTTCTTAATTATCATGCTATCATGAAACTTCTTGGTCTTTTCTTTGTAGAACTTGGCATTCTCATACGCTTCTAGGTGGATCTCATCTAACTCACTCAGTTGCAACTTTCTTTCCTCACCAGCTTGATCATAGAGAAGTTGCAGGTCTTCACTGCCCAGTATGCTTTGTGCTCAATCTCCACTGGAAGATGACATGCCTTTCCAAAGACAACCCGATAAGGAGACATTCCTATGGGTGCTTTGTAGGCAGTTCGATGTGCCCAAAGAGCATCATCAAGCCTGGTACTCCAATCTTTCCTGCTTGGAAGCACAATCTTCTCTAAAATTCTCTTGATCTCCCTGTTAGAAATTTCTGCCTGTCCATTAGTTTGGGGGTGGTATGGTGTGGATACCCTGTGTACAACCCCGTACTTGTTAAGCAAGGCATGCATTGATTTGTTGCAAAAATGGGTTCCTTGATCACTAACGATTGCTTTAGGTACTCCAAACCTGCAAAACAGATTAGATATGACAAAATCTGCAACAACCTTAGCATCATTAGTTCTAGTGGGCTTGGCTTCCACCCATTTTGAAACATAATCAACCGCAGGACTGAGTCAGTCTCATGATCTGGAATGCATCGTCTAATGACCTGATCACTGCACAATTTCCACAAGTAGGGGTCATCCCAAATAAAATGCTTAGCATCACTTTTAATTTTATCTTTTTTTGCTTTAGATTCTAAGGGAGGAAAAACAGAAGCAACTAAATAATTGACAATGTTAGCAAACCAGGGAGTAGAAAGAGAATCAGAAATACTATACAGTATATACAAATGATCATCCGGGAATTCATCCCGAATGGGTGAATCCTCATCAGACACATGTTCGATCCGAATCAAATGATCAGCAACTAAATTTTGTGCTCTACTCCTATCACGGATCTCCAAGTCAAACTCTTGGAGCCAGAGCATCTATCAGATCAATCTAGACTTTGAATAAGCCTTCTTCAACAAGTACTTTAGAGCTGCATGGTCAGTATAAACAATAATGAGAGTACCAAGCAAATAAGAATGAAATTTTTCAAGAGCAAAAACTATGGCTAGTAGCTCTTTCTCAGTAGTAGTATAATTTGCTTGGGCAGCATCTAAAGTCCTAGAAGCATAATATATCACCCTAGGCAATTTATCAATTTTCTGAGCAAGGACAGCCCCGAATGCATAATTTGATGCATCACACATAAGCTCAAAAGGGGTTGTCCAGTTTGGTGCTTGGATGATGGGAGTGGTAGTCAGTGCTCTTTTGAGGCAATCAAAAGCCTCTTTGCATTTATCATTAAAGTCAAACTCCACCTCCTTTTGCAACAAGTTGGATAGTGGAAGGGCTACTTTGCTAAAATCTCTTATAAAGCGCCTGTAGAATCCTACATGACCAAGAAAAGATCGCACCTCTCGCATGCAAGAGGGGTAAGGCAATTGTGAAATAATAGAAATTTTTGCAGGACCTACTTCAATGCCCTTATTGGAAATAATGTGGCCTAAAACTATACCTTGCTCAACCATAAAATGACATTTTTCAAAATTTAGAACAAGGTTAGTTTCAGTGCATCTATTCAAAACCTTTTCTAGACTATCCAAACAAATATCAAAAGAGGATCCATATACAGTGAAATCATCCATAAACACCTCTATGCAATTTTCTAGAAAATCACTAAAAATACTGATCATGCACCGCTGGAAGGTACCAGGGGCATTGCATAGGCCAAAAGGCATCCTCCTATAGGCAAAAGTGCCGAAGGGGCAAGTGTGTGTGGTCTTTTCCTAATCCTCAGGAGCAATAGTGATTTGCATATAACTAGAAAAACCATCAAGGAAACAATAGTGAGATTTACCTGCCAGGCGTTCAAGCATCTGGTCAATGAATGACAGGGGAAAATGGTCCTTTTTGGTAACCTGGTTTAGTCTCCTATAGTCGATGCAGACTCTCCAACTGTTCTGTACCCGAGTAGGAATCAGCTCCTCCTTCTTATTTTTGATGACGGTGAGGCCGGTTTTCTTCGGGACTACCTGGACGGGACTCACCCATCGGCTATCGGAGATAGGATAAATTATTCCAGCTTGCAAAAGCTTGGTTACCTCCTTCTTCACTACATCAAGAATCACCAGGTTGAGTCTTTTCTGTGGCTGTCTTACTGGTTTAGCCCCATCCTCTAAATTTATTCGATGCATACATGTGGATGGGCTAATACCAGGAATGTCTGCCAGGGTCCAGCCTATAGCCTTCTTATGCTTCTTGAGAACTGATAACAGCTTCTCCTCTTGCTCATCAGCAAGGGAGGCAGATATAATTACTGGAAAACTTTTGCGATCATCCAAGTAAGCATATTTTAAATTTGATGGCAGAGGCTTCAATTCTGGTGTGGGCGGCTGGATAATGGAAGAAAGAGATGGTTTCTCAACCTGTACCTCATAAAGAAAGTTAGAGGTATGTGTACTTCCTGAAACATGGTTAGTTCTATCTGACTCTAGAAAATCAATCTCAAGAGGTAAGACATCACCAGACATGTAATCAATATCAATTTCAGATTCATTCTCAGCATCAAATTTAGCCATATGATCAAATACAAATTCAGATTCAATACATGAAGAGTGACAGGCATGCAGATTAGAATGAAGATTAGTCATGTATTCATCAACAATATGGTCAATTATTTCAGCGCGAAATACAGAAAGATCTTCAGATGGCTATTTCATAGCATCAAGAATATTAAAATGAACAGTTATATCACCAAACTCCATAGATAGTGTGCCTGCATAAACATCTATCTTAGTTCTAGCAGTTTTCATAAAAGGTCTACCTAGAATGATGGGAACTGATCCTTGAGAAAATCCTTCCTCCATATTCAAAATATAAAAATCAACAGGGAAAATCAGTTAACCAATTCTAACTAAGACATCCTCTATGAAACCAACAGGATAGGCAACACTTATATTAGCTAAATGAATCACCACATTAGTTGACTGCAAAGGACCAAGAGATAGAGAATTAAAAATAGACAGAGGCATAACACTAACAGAAGCTCCTAAATCTAGCATGGCCTTGTCAAACTTATTGTTCCCTATAATAGAAGGTATAGAGAATGTACCTGGATCTTCACATTTTTCTAGGATTTGGGGAACAAATTTACCAATCAATGCGGAGACATTTCTACCCATGCTAATTCTTTCACTTCCTTTAAGCTTCCGCTTATTAGTGCACAACTCCTTCAAGAATTTAGCATATCTTGGAATTTGCTTTGTTGCATCTAGCACAGGTATGTTTACCTCTACTTTTCTAAATGTTTCCAATATCTCCTTCTCTGCCTCTTCCATTTTTTTGTTGGAAATTGCTCTTGGAGGGAATGGAAGAGGGATATGCTGCTTCTGTAAATCCGAATTACCAGTGGAAGATTCATCTGCATAGAAATTGTTAGGTAACTTACTCTTTTAATTTTTGTTATCATCTTTTTCTGGAGTAGAGTGAAGTTGGGCAGGTTCATTTGTGGATGAGGAAGATGCTAGTGGTTGAGGTCCTTGACACTGCTTTCCCGACCTCAATGCAATGGCACTCCCATTTTTTGGATTATAGACAGATTGAGAAGGTAATCTGTCAGAATTCTGGGACTGTTGTTGATTTAATTGTGTAGCCAATTGTCCCATCTGATTAGTTAAGCTCTGAATGGAGGCTCTGGTCTCTTGTTGAAACTGCATGTTTTGCATAGTCATTTGCCTCACAAGTTCTTCAAGGGAAGGTTGCGAAGGAGCCTCAACTGTTTGCTGTTTCTG
This sequence comes from Glycine max, assembly GCF_000004515.6. Lineage (NCBI taxonomy): Eukaryota > Viridiplantae > Streptophyta > Magnoliopsida > Fabales > Fabaceae > Glycine > Glycine max. Next base: position 40,308,135 of record NC_038250.2, read on the forward strand.
GGGTTGTTGCTGTTGTTGCTGTTGGATTGGTGGAGGAACGTATGGTTTGCTTGGGCCAGCAGCATTCTGAAAATAAGGTGGTTGTTGTTGTTGCTGTTGTTGTGAAGGATTCGACCATCTAAGGTTGGGATGATTCCTCCACCCGGGATTGTACCTGTTGCTGGAGAGGTCATAATTGTTCTGTTGTGGCTGATTTTGCTACTGAGGTTGAGGAGGCCTATTGTAGATGTTTGCAGAATAAGCTTCAGGCTGTTCAATTTCTTCATAATGTTGCATAGAAGGGCAAAGGTCTGTGTGGTGGTTGGCAGAGGAGCATAAACCACATAGTCTGGTGACAGGTGCAGATTTTTTATTCATGGCCAGTTAGGTTACCAGGTTAACCAAGGCATCTAGTTTGCCTTCAAGCTTCTTAGTCTCAGCTGATGAAGATGAATTCGTGGCTACTTCATGCACTCCTCTAATGACAATAACATCATTTCTGGCACTAAATTGCTGGGAGTTTGAAGCCCTCTTCTCAATTAAATTTCTGGCTTCAGTAGGGGTCATGTCTCCCAGGGCTCCACCACTGGCAGCATCTATCATACTTCTCTCCATGTTACTGAGTCCTTCATAAAAATATTGGAGAAGAAGCTGCTCAGAAATTTGGTGATGAGGGCAACTAGCACATAGTTTTCTAAATCTCTCCCAGTATTCATATAGGCTCTCTTCACTGAGTTACCTAATGCTTGAAATATCCTTTCTGATGGTCGTGGTCCTAGAAGCAGGGAAATTTTTTTCTAAGAATACTCTCTTGAGGTCATCCCAGCTCGTGATGGACTTTGGAGCAAGGTAATATAGCCAGTCCTTTGCCACTCCCTCTAAGGAATGAGGAAAAGCCTTTAGAAATATGTGATCCTCCTGGACATCTGGAGGTTTCATGGTGGAGCAGACAATATGGAATTCTTTCATATGTTTATGCGGGTCTTCACCTGCAAGGCCATGAAACTTTGGAAGCAAATGGATCAGTCCAGTTTTAAGAACATATGGGACATCCTCATCAGGGTATTGGATGCACAAGCTTTCGTAGGTGAAATCAGGTGCAGCCATTTCCCTTAGAGTCCTCTCACGGGGTGGAGGTTGTGCCCTGTTCTCAGAATGTTCAAAATCAGAATGTTCAAAACTATAATGCTCAAAATCATAATGTTCAAAATTACTAACCACGGAATGCTCAGACTCACCAATAACAGAATGCTCAGGATGCTCAAGTCATACACTACATTCAGCATGCACAACTAGTTGCCTTCTTATGCAAGTAACAGTGTAGGTTTGAACTACATCTACCCACAAATGATATCCAAAAGACTTGAAATTTTGTCAGCAACACCCTAAAATTATGAAAAGATAGCACAAAAATTTTCAGGCAAAAATTCAAAGTCTAACTATGGAAACTTGCTAAGGAAAGTTTAGAAAAATAAAACAATAAAACTTGAAAAATAAAAAAAAACTAGTAAACAAGCGATTTTGGCTAGCTAGAGACCTCAACCGGCCTTTGGCGGGCTGCCATGATATGGGAAATTTTTTTTCTACCCCAAATACATATATAATAATAGTCATTCTGATACCCGGAGCAAAAGTTATGGTCGTTTGAAGTTTTGATAAACACAAGTTCTCAATTTTTTTTTTGAATCTCTCAAATCTGGCTACACCAAGTGTTCCTGGTATTTTTCACACAAAATAATAGTCATTCTGATACCTGGAGCAAAAGTTATGGTTGTTTGAAGTTTTGGTAAACACAAGTTCTCAAATTTTTTTTTTTGAATCTCTCAAATCTGGCTACACCAAGTGTTCCTGGTATTTTTCACACAAAATATGAGTCAAAAGAACCTACCACACCAAAATTCAGCCAAAAATAACAACCCTAACTATCAAAACAAAAATTACCAATTTAATTGTCAGCAGCAGTCACTAATTCAGTCACTAATGGATTTGAACTACTACTTTGTTTCCCAGGTCAGCAAAAGTGGTCGTTAAATCCGTCGCAAAGCACTATTCACAGCAAAACACAAAAACTGAAACAGGGGAAGCGCTAAACAGAAAAACTAAAATAAAACACCACACTAAACAAAATAACGAGACACTAACACAACACGAAAGCATAAAACAACTAAACATAAAACACGAATCATTAGATATTATGAACCTTTGGACACTGCTCCCCGGCAGCGGCGCCAAATTTGATCGAGGCCATACCCGAATCAAATAAACATTAAAAATGCAGTATCTAGGAAGTGATCCTAGGTCGTCTCCCGACGCGCAATGGTCAACCAAGCGTTCATAACAGATAGTAGGAAAATAGTAACGAATTGGGGGCGGGGGGTTGTTTGCTTTTGTAAATTAAACAGTGAATAGACGTGAATTAGAAAATATCTGAATTAAAACACATTTTTTCCCCTTGATTCACTAGCAAGTCTCTTATCCTAGGTTACGAGAGTTTATCCTTTATCAGTTCAACCACTTAATCCAACCCTAAATTAAATTACTAAGCGAAATTTAACATAAGACATTCATTATGTGATTAAGCAACACATACACCAATTAATCATGAACGATCATTAAGCATGAACGTAAATTAAGCGCAAAGACAATTAATCAAGCACTAAACATGCATGAATTAATAGCATCAAATACAGAGTAATTGGTGAAGAGGAAAAACTCATCAGAATTTAATAGTAATAATAAAATCTCAAAGAGAGCTGCGCTTGATCCTCAAGAGAAAACAACGCTGGAGACTTAGCCTTCCAGTAATCAATAGAAAACGAAATTGTAGTAGAAACGAAGAAAACTAGAATTATTCTCCAAAACGAAAAAGAAACTAAAACGAATTGAGAGTAGCACTCTAAAACTAAAACGAAAAAGAGAGAGATGAGAGGAGAGAGAGAGGAGAGGAGATAGAGAAGAGAAGAGCCTAAACTAGAACCTTGGTGCTGTTATCTCGTTTTTAGCCCCAAAGCTTACAAATCTGTTTTAAATCAAAGCCCATAAATAAAATAAAATCTAGATAAGATAAGATCTAGATGAAATAATATCTAGATGAGATCAAATCTAAATAATATCTAGATAAGATAAAATTTGGTAGAATAAAATAGTCTGCTCTCTTCAAGTCCAAGCCCAATTCTGGATTCAAGCCCAATTGCTTATAATTCTCCTGAAATTAAATTAAAAACACAAAATTAATCCAGTAGGCCCAAATAATAAAACTGCATAATTAATTTGACAATTAAGGCTAATCAGTAATTAAAATGGTGACAAAAAGGGTTAAGAAATATGAGAAAATGATGACACATCACTTGTGAAGGATAAAAGCGAGGACTTTGAGTCTTATGAAAGATAAAGGTGAGAACTTTGAGTCCTATGAAAGATAAAAGTGAGGACTTTGAGTCCTGTGAAAGAGAGTCCAATGAAAGACAAAAGCAAGGACTTTGAGTCCTATGAAAGATAAAAGCGAGGACTTTGAGTCCTGTGAAAGAGAGTCCAATGAAAGACAAAAGCAAGGACTTTGAGTCCAATGAAAGACAAAAGCAAGGACTTTGAGTCCTATGAAAGATAAAAGCGAGGACTTTGAGTCCTGTGAAGGATAAAAGCGAGGACTTTGAGTCCTGTGAAGGCCACCCTTGGATTCAAAAGGAATCCTAAGGAGTTTGCATGAGCAACTAACATCAAATGTAACCTACTATCACAAATTTCTTTGGGCATTTTCCACGAGCTCTTGGTCGAATGAGTTTTCTTCTTAAATGTGCAAGTGCAAAACCTTGAGGATTTTTTTTATATATACATTTTTTTCAACAATCAAAAGTGTGTGCGGGTTTCATTCTAGAATCCAAACTTAAAAGCAAAATTAGTCATTCCTTGATCCAAATGGGCTTTATTGGGCTTGTAACGTGGTTAGGGGTAAGAGGGCTATGAAAGTAAGGATTAAAGTGTATGTTTTGTTTGATTTAATCACTTGACAATTTTGGAGTGACAGCAATGAAGCCGTTTGACATTTAATCAGTCAACCAAAATATTGATCCTAGGGTTTCCCCCTTTTCTTTTAAAAAACATTGATTATGCTGCACAGCAAGAAAACATAAGGCTTTGGGATCGATCGTGCGCCCCATTGAAGGATGGTAATAGACTGTCACACTTTGGTATGTCACCATGTGAAACTTTCCTGATTTAAGATCATAGAGTGATGCCAAGGGTCTATTGATCCCGCTGAAACTTGATGACATAGGCTGATCCCAAAAGAATTTATACAACAAAGGCCACCCTTGGATTCAAAAGGAATCATAAGGAGTTTGCATGAGCGACTAACATCAAATGTAACCTACTATCACAATTGTCTTTGGGTATTTTCCACGAGCTCTTGGTCGAATGAGTTTTCTTCTGAAATGTGCAAGTGCAAAACCTCGAGGATTTTTTTTATATATACATTTTTTCAACAATCAAAAGTGTGTGCGAGTTTCATTCTAGAATCCCAACTTAAAAGCAAAATTAGTCATTCCTTGATCCAAATGGGCTTTATTGGGCTTGTAACGTGGTCAGGGGTAAGAGGGCTATGAAAGAAAGGATTAGAGAGGCTCTAAAAGTGTTTGAGGGTTATATTTAGTAAGAACCTTGAGAGCCTTGCTTGTAATTTGGTTCCTTTCAACTCTTGGGTCGGGCTTTACTCCTTTTGTCTTATACATTAATCCTTATTGCACTTTTGTGCCTTCCTTGTAAAATCGGGAGATCTATTATCTCTTTTTTTCTTCACTCGCCTTTGGCAGATTTTATTTTCTTTTTCCTTTCATTGTTGCCCAACTTCATGTATGTGTTGTTTATATTGCTCTTCCTGCTGGTTTAGTGGTAGTTCCAACTCAGGGTTCCTATTTTGTTTTTGTTGTTTTTAGAAAACAAATATGCTTTGGCTTGGAGGTGGTAGCAAGGGATAAATTAGGATTTAGGATATTGAAACACGACCATGTGTCATTTCAAATCTTGACTTAGATCCTTTTGTAGTTTGGGTTTTGGGACAAAAACCTTTGATAAACACACTCCTGATTTTTTTTTTAATTACCCTAATTTTTGCCTAGGCCGCCCTTTCAGTTTCTCGACCTACCGGGTAAGAACTTATGATTTGCCCCTAGGTTTGCTTGAGGCTGATGCATGGTGTCTCTCATTGCCCCAGTGTAGGGCTCTAAGGTATCTATTGTTGTCTTTTGTCATGACCTTGTAGCAAGGAAAAAAGAATGAAACTGTACAGGTTCTCAAAAATGAATTTTCAAGGACGAGAAATATTTAAAGGATTTTCAATTGACAGATTAAGTCGAATGACTCTTGTTCTTGATAGTTCACTTTTCTCTCAAAAGACAACTTTTAAGAACGATAAAAAAGGTCACATGAATGTATTTACTTCTTATTTTGATTTGAAACACAGTCAATCAAACATTTTTTCTTCTTTTTTACTTTACTCATCATTTACGGCACCCCCACCAAACTTATAGAATGAGCAATTTCTGATTGAACAGACTTGGAGATCAACTCAAGAGCGTAAGTCACTTGAGCAAACAAACCAACGGCTTACATTCACATTCTAGTGAAAGTTAAATAAGCAAAGAAGTCATTGTGAGAGAATGAGAGACAAGGACATCAAATTTATCCATACTACTAGCATTGTGACTATTGTTTATAGTAATGGCATAAACTTGAAAATCCTAACGAGTCATTGGAGACATCTAACAAAAACCTTCAAATTTCCCCACGCATAGTGTCGCTTGACAATGTCAGAATTCACAAGCAATTGTCCTCCTCGAATTTTAGCCAGCCTACATCAATTAGACTTTGCACCTTATGTTTCAGGGTCATACAATGCTCAATAAAATGCCCCATAACCCCTCCATGATAAGCACATGTTGCATTTGAGTTGTATCCTCGGGAAAATGGAGGTTGAGGAACCTTTTCTAGGATTATGGCTACCATTGCATTATTGGGTAGATATAGGAGTAAGTTAGCATACGACACCAGAATTGGGGTGAATTATACAGGCTTCTTTTTTGGAAAATTCCTTCCCTGGTTGGTGTTTTTGGTTCATGTTAAGGGTGGTGTTTGGTATCGAATGTGCAGCAGGCAGGTTTTGTGGCTGATTTAGGGGTGGCCTTTGTGGATGATTGGGTGTTCTTGGCTGATAGGGTGGTGGGTAATGAGAAGGGTTGATATTGGCTGAGTATTGATATTGTTGAGCTGTTGGGAAATTTGGCCATGTAGGAACGACAGTCACAACATGAGTTCCTCCATCCTTCTTATCTCCATTTGCCCCAGGCTTCCTATTCATCAAAGCAGGATAATCAAATTTGCCTCTTCTCAGACCCACTTCGATCCTTCCGCCAGAGAACACTAAATCGGCAAAGCTTGAAGGTATGTAACCCACCATCTTCTCATAGTAGAATGCCAGTAATGTGTCTACTATCATTGTTATAATCTCTCTCTCCATCATTGGGGGCACTACTTGAGTTGGTAGATCCCTCCACCTTTAGGCGTATTCTTTGAAAGATTCATGCTCCCTCTTAAACATGTTCAGTAGTTGCATTCTATCCAGAGCCATATCAGAATTGTACTGATACTTCCTAATGAAGGCAACCATTAGGTCTTTCCAGGAACGGACCCAGGAAGACTCCAGATTGGTGTACTAGGTGATGGCTGCTGATCGAGGCTGTACCCGAATCAAATAAACAGTAAAATACAGTAACTAGGAAGTGATCCTAGGTCATTTCCCAACAGTAACAATTGGGGGGGGGGGGGGGTTGTTTGTTGTGTGAATTAAAGAACAAGCGAACTGGAATACGAAATTAATAGTATTAAAAACGTGTTGTTTCCTCTAATTCAGAAGCCATTCTCTTGTCCTAGGTTGTGAAGAATTTGTCCCTAACAATTAACCACTTAATCCAACCCTAATTTAATTTACTAAGCGAGAATCAACTTAGGGCTGTTAATATGTGATTAAGCAACACATACACCAATTAACCCCTTGTTCATTAAGCACGAACGCAATTTAAGCATAGAGGCAATTAATCGAACACGAAGCGTGCACAGATTAATAGAACGCATGTGGGTTAATTGGTGAAGGGAAAACCGATAGGAGAGCAACATTAAAAACATAACCTCAAAGAGAATTACGCTTCATCCTCAAAGGGAAACAACACTAGGAATTTAGCCTTCCATAAGCTCAACAAAAGCAGAAACGTAAATGAAGCTAAAGGAAGAAAACATAAATGAAACCAAAAGCAAAAACATAAATGAAGCTAAAGGCATAAAACGTAAATGAAAGCAGAAGAAGGAACAAAAAAACGAAATTGCAATTGAAAGCAGAAAAATGGAAAATGCCTTAACGTGAACAGTAATCCAAAGCTAAAAACGTAAAACCCTAAAACCCTATGCTATGAATAATGGAAATCCCCTTTACACTAATCCCAAGGCTACTATTTATATGGGTCACTCAAAGTCATTGGGCCCTATTACATTATTCTGGCCCAAAACAAAATAAACACTGAACAACATAAAATAAAATTGCAATCTCCTAATTAGAAATTAACTAAGGTAAACATTGCTTTATTTGCCCTCTTTAAGGTCACGACCAAAATCCGGATTAAGCTCAATGCTTCATTAATTCCTGAAATTAGATTAAAAACATCAAATTAGCTTAATGAGCCCAAATAATAAAACTACCTAATTAATTTGACAATTAAGACTAATCAGTAATTAAAATGGTGCAAAAAGGTTTAAGAAATAGGGGAAAATAATGGCACATTAGCTGCCCCAGTAAGACTTTCCTAGAAGAAATGCATCAACAATTTTTAATCTTTTGCATATGCCCCCATTTTCATGCAGTACATCTTCAAGTGATTCTTGGGGCAAGTAGTCCCCTTGTACTTATCGAAGTTCGACACCTTGAACTTCGGAGGAATGACCACATCGGGCACTAGGCACAACTTTGCCATGTCAGCAAAGGCATAATTTCTGCCTCCTTCAATGACCCTTAGCCTTTCCTCTATATGATCCAATTTCTCCCTTTCCACCATAGCAGGAGGGACTCTTCCCACCACAAAATGAAAGGGTTGTGGTTGTGGGCGATACTGAGGGTCCCCCAAAGTGTTCGGCAGGGATAGGCCATCAAATGCTAGCCCCTCAGTAGCATATCCGAGGCAAGACTCGGAGTCGGCTAGAGTGTGGTCTCGGGGTACTTCATGTGTCTCCCCCATGGGTTGAGGGACCTGTGCCTGACCAGATTGGGGTTGTTGGCTCCCAATGAGTATGGGAGTGGAGTTATTGACATTCTCATCGAGAGCGTGTGCAACATTGAGTGGTGTATAGTTGGGAGCAAGCCATATGGTGGGAAGGAATGCTTGTTCTGAACTTGCACAAAATGGGGGTCGCCCGTACATCCTAACGCTTCGCCTCCTTGCCCTACCATATCCGAGACTGGAGGATTTACTTGATTGAGGCTAGATAGGTGAGTCGGGTCCACCTCAGTGGCAGTGCTTGCGGCAACAACTATAGTCATGTTGACCTCCATCATTTTTCTCATACTCATCATGACTTGCATCATTATGGTCATTTTTGCTCTTTCATGGCCTTTCATGTCAGCCTTCATCTGCTCTTGCACCTCCTCTATTTCACTCATTACTCTAGCTCTGGCACGCGTTTGGTAAGGGTGCCATAAAGCGTGTTCTTTCCTTTTGATTACAATGATTACAGTTCTGATTTCAAGGAAAGAATGCAATGAGCAATGCAACCAACATGAAAAGAAAAATAAGCATGGATGTATGTGAATGATACATTGTTGAAGTATTGCACATTTTACATAGGACTTCAATAGAACATAGGGTTGAATTAATTCAGATTTTCATTAAAACAACATTGTTCATTACTTCTTGTTAGAGTCAAAGTGCAACTAAAAATAAAACACTGACATCAACAGTCCCTAATTTTGTAAATCATTTAGCTCAATCATGTGTTGGCAGTAGCCAAAGAAGCTATGTAAACTTAATCCATCTTCTGCCCCAACTTTTGTAAGCTGGTTACTTCCAGACATGACCTTAACTTGATGAAAACCTTTTCTTAAAAGCGTGTGCTTGGTTCGACCCCATAATCCAAGGAATAGAAATTTTGATTGTCAATACGTTGACAGCATATCATAGAGACAAATGACTAGGGCATACTTATGCTATGCATGACAAATGTAATTATGAGATCGACATGAGATGCCCAAAATACCATCATTTCCTAGTTAACAGTGCATTAGATACCATGTTCACGTGATTTTCAATCATTTTTCAAGAGAAATGAGTGTATAATCCCAACATGGTTTGTTTATAGCTATCATCATGGTACCCAACATATGTAACTATGGTGTAAACTTCATTCTTGATTGTGGCTTTCTTTTTGTTTTTTTTTGTTGTGTTTTTTTTTTTGCAGAGGAAAATGAAAGGATCATGCATGAATGAACATAACATCCGAACAATAAAAATAGAATGTATGCAGTTGGCAGAACAAAAGCATGCTAAATGAAGATGTATCATAATGCAATGACTTATGCAAATGCAATGCATGAATATGATAAATGATAAATGCAGGAATGATATGTCCATTATGATGCCATGAAGAGATGCATGATGCAATCAAGGAATATGCCAGAGTGAGTTTGCTATGTGCCCCCTAATTCAGGAACCTAATGGAAAGGATTCAAAAGTCCCCTTCTAGTGACAACTCCTAAGGGTGGTTTCATGTAACTTTACTAGCTTCTAGAGATATCATCCTCTTAGGTAATACATTGTGGTGATAGGGACTATATGAGACAATGCATCATGAAAAGAGGAAAACTCTAGATGAGGCTTCACTGCTGTCGCAACCTACCCTTCGGCGGGAGGGCGACGCGAGACTCGCGGGATGCGTGTTCCACAAAAGGAATACGCGCGGAGTCACCACCAACGTTTATTTGAGGAAAACGTCGGAAAAACCGGGAAAGACGCGATCTACGAACTTTTTAAGTGAAAGGTTCGGGAGTTTGTATTTACGCGCGGGGAAGGTATTAGCACCCCACACGTCCGTCACAAGGGACGACGGCCTTTAATCGAATGTGCAAACATGACTTTGATTTTTACGTTCCCTTTTATGTCCTTATATCCTTTATACCCTTTTTATATTTTTTCTCTTTTTGTGGTCGACAAGGGTGTTTCCCTTTGCTCCTACGTATTCCTCAATTGGGATGAGAAAATTAGACCTACGTAGTTCTTTCTTATCAAGTGATTCTTTTTTTACTTAAGTGGTGATCATTTTAAGGCGTTGGACCTTAAAAATGATCCATTTTACTTAGTGAGAAATTGAAATGACAAACTTCAAAAGCCTATTTTTATGGACGAGCTTGACTAGGCGAGTTGATTTTAGCCTTAGTTTCACTTTAGTTATTAATCAATTCGATTAAGAATGAGAGATCCCAAAGAGAAAACGTCCGATTGATTTTCCGCTTTATTTTGCTAAAAGATTTTTTTTTTTATTATTATATTATTTTTTACCTCCTTTTTTTGATTTCCAACGTGGTTACGGCACGACCGAACGGTCGGAATTTATTTTAACCGAAGTTAACGGATAATACAATTCAAACGTTCGATGGAAATTTATTTTATTTTTAAGTTAAGCGAGAAATGACTTAAGTAAAATGGCTTAAGCACGTCAAGAGGGGGTATAAAAAGTAAACAAAACGAGAATAAAAATGCACGAAACACAATGTGGACCACTACGGGTACATAGAATGAATCGAAAAGCTTGGTTCGAGGTACTTACCCGTTGAAGATCGAAGAACGATGAAGAACGATTGAAGAACGGTCGAAACCTTCGCGAAATTCTTCACGGAAAACGTTACGGAAACGTTTCGGAAGCGCCTCGGCTTAGATTTTCTTCACGGAAACAATTTTTCCAAGCAAATTCGAAAGAGAGAGAAGTGCCTAAGGGGCTGAACCCTTTTCTTCTTCACTTCCTCCCCTATTTATAGCAAAATAGGGGAGGTGGTTGCCGCCCAGCTCGCCCAGGCGAGCCAGGTTGCTTCCTCCAGAAGCAACAGCCTTCTGGAGGAATATCCTGGAGGGCCCAAGTGGGCCTGGGTGCTATTTGCACCCCTATTTTTACTAAGTACACCCCCCTCTGCTTTTTTTGGTGATTCTTTTTTTCGTAAAGTTACGGAAACTTACGAATTTCGTAACGATACTCGTTTTCTTTCCGTAATGTTACGGAACCTTGCAGATTACATAATCATCCCCTTTTTGACTTACGGAATGTTACGGAACCTCACTTAATTATGCAACGATGCTTCCATTTGATTTCCGGTGTGTCACGGAAACTTACGGATTGTGCATCAATATTTTTTTTGGTTTTTCGTCATGTCCTGGAATTTCACAAATTGCCTAATGATGGATGCCAAGCACCTCACAAGGACCAAAGAAAGGTCGCATGTCATCAAGCAAAGGTCCCCGGACGAAATTAGGGTATGACAGTTGCCCCTCTTTACTTGTCTTTTATTGGAGATAAAAGGGAAGTAAAGATAAGACACTAATTTCGTTCCTCTCGATTTGACGAGAGTCGCTGGTGACCATAAAATCTCCACATGCAAATGACTTGTTGTTCCCGGAATTTCTCAAATTGCCTAATGATGGGTGCCAAGCACCTCACAAGGACCAAAGAAAGGTCGCATGTCATCAAGCAAAGGTTCCCGGACGAAAATTAGTGTATGACACTAATTTCGCTCCTCTCGGTTGACGAGAGTCGCGGGTGACCATGACTTGTCATTCCCGGATTTTCACAAATTGCCTAATGATGGGTGCCAAGCACCTCACAAGGACCAAAGAAAGGTCGCATGTCATCAAGCAAAGGTCCCCGGACGATTTCACTCCTCTCAGTTGACGAGAGTCGCGGGCGACCATGACTTGTCGTTCCCGGATTTTCACAAATTGCCTAATGATGGGTGCCAAGCACCTCACAAGGACCAAAGAAAGGTCGCATGTCATCAAGCAAAGGTCCTCGGACGAAAGAAAGGTCGCATGTCATCAAGCAAAGGTCCTCGGACCAAAGAAAGGTCGCATGTCATCAAGCAAAGGTCCTCGGACGAAAATTAGTGTATGACACTAATTTCGCTCCTCTCGGTTGACGAGAGTCGCGGGTGACCATGACTTGTCGTTCCCGGATTTTCACAAATTGCCTAATGATGGGTGTCAAGCACCTCACAAGGACCAAAGAAAGGTCGCATGCCATCAAGCAAAGGTCCCCGGACGAAAATTAGTGTATGACACTAATTTCGCTCCTCTCGGTTGACGAGAGTCGCGGGCGACCATGACTTGTCGTTCCCGGATTTTCACAAATTGCCTAATGATGGGTGCCAAGCTCCTCACAAGGACCAAAGAAAGGTCGCATGTCATCAAGCAAAGGTCCCCGGACGAAAATTAGTGTATGACACTAATTTCGCTCCTCTCGGTTGACGAGAGTCGCGGGTGACCATGACTTGTCGTTCCCGGAGGAACAAAAGGTGCAGAAGACTATGTCAGCCTCTGCATGCTATCAAGCGTTCTGTCTTACAGATAGCAAAAGAATGTTTATACGGATAACCACTCGGGTATTTCCGCGTATCATCGGGCCCGCCGCCTCTGGATGACACAAGGGTGCAGAATGACCAAATTTTGTCTCTGCTTGTCATCGGGCCCGCCGCCTCTGGATGACAAAAGGGTGCGGATAACCGTAAGGTATCTCCGCGTATCATCGGGCCCGCCGCCTCTGGATGACACAAGGGTGCGGATAACCGTAAGGTATCTCCGCGTATCATCGGGCCCGCCGCCTCTGGATGACACAAGGGTGCGGATAACCGTAAGGTATTTCCACGTATCATCGGGCCCGCCGCCTCTGGATGACACAAGGGTGTGGATAACCGTAAGGTATCTCCGCGTATCATCGGGCCCGCCGCCTCTGGATGACACAAGGGTGCGGATAACCGTAAGGTATCTCCGCGTATCATCGGGCCCACCGCCTCTGGATGACACAAGGGTGCGGATAACCGTAAGGTGTCTCCGCGGGTTACCAGCTCTTGGGTCATGGCAACAAAAAGCGGTGCGGTTGACAAAAGCGAGGCTCTTGCTCCTACGTATCCCCCAATGAGGAACTCAGACCTACGTAGTTCTGGATAACTTATGAGACTTGAAAAAGTCTCGGTGTTTTCTTCGCTAAAATGCAAACATGCTTTAGTAAAGAGATAAATATTCCAACTGATTAGAGCAGCATACGCTTTTTTGAGTGAAAAACAATGCGTTTACCGGGGAAGGAGAGTCTGCTGATGAAATCCCCCATAACCTTAACTGAGATTTTGGATGTTAGCATTTCGTTTCTAAATGAACATTTAGAGGAAACACTGGGTTCGACAAAATAGAAGAAAATCACTCAAAGTGTATCAATCTCGCACAGGTAAGTGTTTCATCCTAATTCCGAACCATAGATATATCATGACTTGACTTTGCAAATTATTTCCTATCAAATCAAAAATTACATGTGTGATCATGGATCAATAGGACTTCCCTTGGGAATGGGTTCTTTTGGTGGGTTTTTCGGCTTTTGTGTGTTTTTGGCTTTTGATTTTTTGTTGGCTTTTCCTTTTCTGTTTTTGTTTAGTGTGGGGCGAAAAAGTCGCTAGCGCACTGATTTTGGTTGGCAATTAAAGGGAGAAGACCATTTTAGGTCATGGTTTCCTTTCCTTCTTTTTGTTCATTTGGTGACAATTCTGTATTGTTCAGATATTGTCTGGTCTAAAGACCTCTCTGCACATTTCTTCTGGTTTCTTTGACCAGGAGCTTTCTTCTTTTTTTTTCTTTACTTTCTCCCATTCTTTGGTTGGGACTTTTCTTTCTTTTCTTTTTTCTTTCTCCCTCTCTTTGATTGGGAATTTCCTTGTTTCCTTTTTTCCTTGGATTGGAAATTTTCCTTCTCTTTTTCTTTGATTGGAAATTTCCCTTCTATTCTTTTTTGCTTCCGAGGGTAAGGATTGACATTCTCACCCTAGGTCAAGGTTTATGGTGAGTCAGGATCTTTGCTCAAGACTTGTAGAATGGCTAGGCATGGTACATGTCAGGGTTTGGTTTGGTTCAAGGATAAAAGGGATGCCCCACATTATTTCCATGACACAAATGCAAAAATGATGATTTGGAAACTTCATGCAAAACTGGTCATGCATGCACCTATGTGGACACTCAAGTGTCAAACTTTTATGGTCATGTGATGCTAGGGCTCAGGATTCATTTCCTCTATTTTAGTCAACCCAATGTTTCCAAAATATGTTCTTTTATCCATTTGTGCATTCATCCAAGTCCATTTTGGGCGTCCGGGAAAATTTCACAGCATTCACCCTTCAGGTGTACACACATTTTTTTCCAAAAACTAGCTATGATCAGCGAATTTTTCTTCAAAGAAAAGTTGGAAGTCATCTCTTTTCAAAAGCATGTTGGTTTTTCAGCTAGACAACTTATTTTTCTTTTTTCTCCTTTTTTTTTCTTCTTTTTTTTTATTTGTTTATTTCTTTTTCTTGTTGCTCTCTTCTTTTCCCTTTTGTTCTCTTTTTTTCCTTTTTGTTTTCTTTTCCTTTTCATTCATTCCATTTTTTTCTTTTCTATTTTTATTTTTATCATGATTTTTGTTTATTTTACATATATATTTTTTGGACGATGTTCCTAAACGAAGAACTCTACACGGTTCCAGAATTTCAAACACCATCGATAGTAATGATATATAAACACTAACGCAACAATCTAAAAAAATGTATGCGCTGTACAAATGACAATCGAAACAACAAAAACAAACATTAGTCTCTCAAGTCAAAACAATAACATAGAATAAAAATGACAAAAGAAATATGAAAGAAAACATGAATATGGGGATCTCCCAGTCACGTATCTCCACTCCCTCCCAAGAAGTCAAGCAAATCGGCCATCTCCTCGTCCTCGTGGGCCTCTTCTCCATCGCCGGGAGCTTCTGGGGGTGCCTCTCCTGCTTGGGCCTCGGGCCAATCTCCGGGCCATGCAACCTCTGCCCTGAACTGGTCTGGAGTAGGGCATGAAAAAGAAGCGAAGCACTGGCTCTGCATGCTAAGGCTCATCTGGTACAGACAATCATGGGTCTGTACATGTGCTCGGTGGTTGGCCTCCTGCTGGCGAACCAAATGCCGTAAATACTGCTCCATGTCAAATGCCCCAGCCTGGCCAGCCTGATGAGGTGGTGGTGGCGCGCCTGCGGCCTGTGGAGCATCACCCTGAGCCTGTCTCTGGGTACAGTACTTCTCAATAAAAGCCCGGGTGATGGGCGGCCGAATCACCTTGGTAGGTGCAACGGGGACTCCGAACGACTGGCAGAGTCCTATGATCAGTACGGGGAATCCCAGGGCCCTGTTGGACTTATCTGGGTCCAAAGGGTGCCTAGTAGGCGCCATACCTGCAAAAATATAGGTGGCATCAGCGATCAACTGAGCCACATGGATGCTCATCCGTGTCAGGATGGCGTACACCAGCTGACACTTCGGCATGGGAAGGTCCGAATTATGATCGGAGGGCAGGATGTTGCTGAGGAGCAACGTCATCCATATCTGGGTCAGGGTGGTCATGTTGGTGCGCATGATTCGCACTCGCCTCCCTGCAGCAGTCCGGGCAAAATCCTGCCCCGGTATACATAGCAGCTGGGCGATGGCCTCCTCATCGAACCCATCAGAACGGTTCCTCCTCTGGCCATACTCACATTCCTGGCCCTCTTCCAACACCAACGGATATCCTAGGAGTTGGCCGATAGCATCGGCATCAAACGGGATCCACTGACCCCTTACCCAGGATCTCATGTCACGCACGCCCTCCTCTGTTGGCCAAGCATTGGCATAAAACTCAAGGACTATTTCTGGATCAAACTTGGCCATGGGAGTAACCAGTGATGCCCACCGCCGGCGCCCTATTTCCTCCTGGAAATCAGTATACTCGTCGTCCCTGAGCTGGACGCGTCGCTCCCGGAGAAACGACCATCCCTTGATGGCCTCGAAGCGCTGGTGGTGTACAGCGCTCCTAAAGCGGTGACTGTCATACTCCGGAGCGGAACTAGTTCCTTCGGCTGCCTTGTCCTTCCTGGACCTCTTTGAGGCAAGCTTCCTCGGGGCCATTTCCTGCGAAGGCAAACATTTGGAAAGTTAGTTTTACCAGTGGGACACTACTCTTAAAAAATGGCATACAACCTCCTCCCATAAATACAAACATCAATGTAAATTTAGAGCAAGCTTATGCGCATATTTCCTTACGAACGTTCACTTGCACAAGACATTCTATTAACTAAGAAAAATGCACCCATATACAATCAAGGCAGCTTCGTTACCTAGATTATTTACATGTACTTCCAAGGTGTATTTGTTACTTACATCACACACATTTCTTTTGCTAAATTCACATACATGCATACTCTAAGCACTTTGGCTATCGAAAATTGCATACGTGCACATCCTGGTATTTCTAATACCTATACATACACAAACTTTATGATAAACCTTGACTATCTACACAATAAGGTGTTACATTTCATGCTTCTTTTTTTCAAGTTTTTTTTTTACTACCTAAAGCCGCATGCAAACTCAAGTATATTTTCTTTTGCTCACTAAAATTGTATTAAAAAAAAAGGTATTTTTGTAATGTATTTCATGCAACATATTTATAGATTTTTGTGAGACATTTTGATTACCAAAAATCCTATGGACATACATCCAAGTATTTTGCTATCATACCCAAAGTGTAAATTGCCAAAGGTATTTTGCTACCTATTCTAAACCTACACATTCATGACGAGCAAAATTCCTAACCATCTAGGCACAGGGAAAATATTGTAGCGCGGCCCATAGCTGATTGCTGGCCAAAAAGGATAACTTTACCCAACATGCACCTCCTCTTGTGTTCTTTTGCATAAAAACTTCGGTTCCTAGGCCTGGGATATATGTGGGGCAATTACTATAGCCTTTTTCGGGAATGAATACATGTCCCAAAAAAAAAGAAAATATGTACAAACCAAAATGCCCCATGGGTTGTTTCCTTACAAAAGTCACGCGCTAATGCCATTGAGGCATTTCACCGAACACTTGGTGGGCGCGCGTTTAGGTAACAATAGCAAGAGAACGGGGAAAATGTGGCATGTCCCATTGTTTCAAAATGCATTATAGGCCTAGGGCCATCCCATACAAACCCCTAATTCAACCTAATCAAGCAAGAAAACAAACCAAAATTGCCCCATATATTTGAGCACATTCCCACAATTTAGAGCACCAAAAGGAGATCAAAATACACCAATGAAAAGCTAGAAAGCTTAGGGATGGAACACTTACTTGTTGGTGATGAACAAAAGCGCAAAACGGAATCAAAAAATGCGAAAAAGGATGACCCTAGGGCTGCAAACTCGTCAATCCCGTGGGTATGGCATTTGAAAGGGGGGAAAAGAAGTTTTTGAATGCAAAAACGTCCCCCCTTTCGTCATTCTTATAATTTGGTGCAGGGGTGGCTCGCCCAGGCGAGCTAACCTGCACATTTTTTTTTTGAGGGGAACATTAACCATGTCCCCTCCCTTCTCATGGATTAGCGTCTTGCCTAACTTGAACTTACTTAGGTTAGAATTAGGCGTTGATTACTTATTTTTACTTTTTAAAACAAACAAATAGTAAAAGAAAACTGCAAAATACAAAGGATACGGGGCTGCCTTGCAGCGACATTCTCTGCTTGTTTCGCGCAGAGAAGGGGCAACGATCGGTCGGTCGTGACCCCATCCCCACTTGCATCCATCCTTAAGTACCTGCAAGTAATAAACAACCAGGTATGGCCAATCTTGACCACGTCATTATCTTACCTTGATTGGTTTCTGCCGTTCATGTTTTGTCTCTACCCCAGAAGGTAGCTCAAGATGATCCTGCCCCTGTTTTACCACAACAATATGCATGCGTATGCGTATGCGTATGCATGAATGTTTTCAAACGCAGCAAATTTAGGGAAAGTTGGTTCATATTCAATTCTAATTAAGCGCTTGGGGCATCCCATGAACTGAGCGGAAGGGCTCAGGTGATCACAAATTAACGCAAGGTTTGAAACTAACGTGAGGACTAAAGCCTTGAATCCACGTTCATTTCTTTGAAAGATTGTAACGAGAGATACAACAGACAGGAAATCCCTGGGGGAAATCCAGAAAACGCATAAAGATAAAGAACATGCAGCGACATCCTTAATTGCCCCAGCTTCTAAGCATAATATTGTTTGACGACATCAGAATTCACGGGTGAAGGTAGCTCTTCGCCATCCATGTTGGTAAGCACCAGGGCTCCTCCGGAAAAAGCCCTCTTCACAACAAAAGGCCCTTCGTAGTTCGGGGCCCATTTCCCTCGATGGTCCTTGACAGCATGGGAAATTTTCTTTAGCACAAGGTCTCCCTCATGGAACTTGCGTAAGCGTACTTTCTTGTCGAATGCACTCTTCATTCTTTGCTGGTATAAGCGCCCATGACTCATGGCCGTTAAGCGCTTACCCTCAATGAGGTTGAGCTGGTCATAGCGCATTTGAGCCCACTCTGATTCCTTTAATCCGGATTCTGCCAAGATCCTTAATGATGGGACTTCTACCTCAAACGGTAACACAGCCTCCATCCCATATACCAATGAGAACGGCGTTGCCCCAGTTGACCCAGTTGACGTTCGCACTGAAGTCCGGTAACCGTGTAACGCGAATGGGAGCATTTCGTGCCAATCCTTGTATGACACGGTCATCTTTTTGATATTCTTATTGGCCGCTTCCACGGCTCCATTCATCTTTGGCCGGTAGGGTGTGGAATTGTGATGCTGGATTTTAAACTCCTCGCACATTTCCCCCATCATCTTGTTATTCAGGTTGGTGCCGTTGTCCGTGATAATCTTCCTTGGCAAACCATATCGGCAGATGATCTCTTTCTTAATGAACCTGATCACCACATTCCTCGTGACATTGGTATATGAAGCCGCCTCGACCCACTTGGTGAAATAATCTATCGCTACGAGGATGAAGCGATGACCATTCGAGGCCTTGGGCTCAATGGCCCCGATGACATCTATTCCCCACATGGAGAAAGGCCAAGGGGCGGACATGACATTCAGAGGATGTGGTGGGGCATTGACATTATCTGAGAATGCTTGACATTTGTGGCATTTCCTCACATGGACACAACAATCACTTTCCATGGTAAGCCAGTAATAACCTGCTCTTAGGATCTTCCTGGCCATAGCATGCCCGTTGGCGTGCGTTCCAAATGAGCCCTCATGGACTTCCTCGATCATGTGATTTGCCTCCTTGGCATCCACACACCGCAAGAGTGTCATGTCGTGATTTCTTTTATACAGTATGCTTCCGCTCATGAAGAAACCGGCTGCCAACCTTCTCAATGTCCTTTTATCGTTGTCGGCAATCTCTGGCGGGTATTCTTTGCTTACGACATATTGCTTGATGTCGAAATACCAAGGCTTTCCGTCCCGTTCCTCTTCCACTTGGCAACAATGCGCGGGTTTGCCACGACACCAAAATTCAATGTAGGGTAGATCCCCGTGCGGTGTTAGCTGGAACATAGACGCCAACGTAGCAAGTGCATCCGCCATTTGATTTTCCTCGCGGGGAACATGATGGAAGGAGATCTCATCGAAGGTCTTAGCCAATTCCTTGATATAGGCTTTGTAGGGTATCAGCTTGGGATATCTAGTTTCTCATTCCCCTCTCAGCTGATGGATTACCAACGCTGAGTCGCCGTACACCTTGAGTAGTTTGACATTGGAGTCAATTGCTGCCTGGACGGCTAGGGCACATGCTTCATATTCGGCCATGTTGTTGGTGCAGTCGAATCCTAGCCTGGCTGTGAAAGGTACACATTGATTGTCCGGAGAGACCAACACTGCCCCAACGCCATGACCTAGAATGTTTGACGCTCCGTCAAACCATACAGTCCATTTGTCCCGATCTTCGTCCAAGTTTTCCTCGAACAAGGCCATGATGTCCTCATCCGGGAATTCAGGATGCATGGGCTGGTAGTCGTTAAGAGGCTGTTGAGCCAAATAATCTGCTAAAGTGCTTCCTTTTATCACCTTTTGGGTGACGTAGACTATATCAAACTCAGATAGCAGGACTTGCCATCGGGCGATTCGTCCCGTGAGAGCTGGCTTTTCAAAGATGTACTTAACCGGGTCCATTTTGGATATCAACCAGGTAGTATGGCTCAGCATGTACTGCCTTAGGCGATGGGATGCCCATACTAAAGCACAACACGTTCTTTCGAGCAAGGAGTAATTCATCTCACAGGTCGTGAACTTCTTACTTAGGTAGTAAACAGCGCGCTCTTTCTTCCCGGATTCGTCATGTTGCCCCAGCATACACCCCATTGACTCGTCCAAGATTGTCATGTACAAAATGAGAGGCCTTCCAGGTACTGGTGGCATAAGCACGGGAGGATTCATTAGGCACTTTTTGATCCTTCCAAAAGCCTCTTGGCAATCCTCATTCCAGCGATCAGTTTGGTTTTTGCGCAAGAGCTTGAACAACGGCTCACAAATGGCGGTGAGCTGCGATATGAATCTGGCAATATAATTCAAGCGCCCCAGGAAACCTCGGACTTGCCTCTCTGTACGGGGTTCTGGCATCTCAAGGATGGCCTTCACTTTTTCGGGGTCTACCTCTATCCCTTTCTGGCTTACAATGAAAACAAGCAATTTCCCTTATTGGACCCCAAAGGTACACTTAGCGGGGTTCAACCTTAATTGATATTTCTTAAGCCTTTCGAACAACTTCCGCAGGTTGACAAGGTGTTCTTCCTCGGATTTAGATTTAGCAATTATGTCATCCACGTAGACCTCGATCTCTTGATGCATCATATCATGGAACAAAGCTACCATGGCCCGTTGATAAGTTGCCCCGGCATTCTTGAGTCCAAAGGACATCACTTTGTAACAGAACGTCCCCCACAGGGTGACGAAAGTAGTCTTTTCCATATCCTCGGGCGCCATCTTTATCTGATTGTAACCAGAGAAACCGTCCATGAAGGAAAATAAAGCGAAATTGGTCGTGTTATCCACGAGGATATCGATGTGTGGTAAAGGAAAATTGTCCTTGGGACTGGCCCGATTCAGGTCCCGATAATCCACACACATTCGTACTTTCCCATCTTTCTTAGGAACTGGTACGATGTTGGCAACCCATTCTGGATACCGAGCGACGGCCAGAAATCCAGCGTCAAATTGCTTCTTCACTTCTTCTTTTATTTTCAAGGAGGTTTCGGGCTTCATCCTTCTCAGTTTCTGTTTTACCGGGGAACACTCGGGATTTAGAGGTAATCGGTGCTGTACAATGTCAGAACTCAAACCGGGCATATCTTGGTATGACCAAGCAAAGATGTCTTGGTAGTCTTTTAGCAGGATTATTAATTCTTCACGGATAGGTGCGGTAATACCTGTACCTATCTTTACTTCCCTCTTTCCACTGCCAATTCCTAAGTCTACTAGCTCTGTTTCTTCTTGATGAGGCCCCGTTTCTTGGTCCTCATGGGCGACCATTCTTTCTAGTTCTGGGGGAAGTCCCACATCCTCATTTCCTTCATCTTCCGTTTGATTCATTTCTTGCTCGAAGTCGATAGGCGGGTCCCAGGTATTAGTACCTTCGGGGGACTCGTCATCGGATCTGTCGTTTCAGAAAAAGAAGTAAACATGCAAATGAATGAGAATGGGTAGAGACCAGGAACAGATGAAGAAAGATCCTTGTATTATAAATTCAAAAACAAAAGACACAAAGCCTTAACAAAAGGAAAAACTCTAAAGCCTAGGCCCAACTATAGAGCTTTTAAAACCGTAAAGGTTTACATTATGCTCGTTGCGTAAATGCTGGGGCGTTCTTCCACTCGCCAATTTCCCAGCCGGAAATCAGGAGGGCATGGTCGTACCAAATCCAAAGTACTCGGAACATCATCTTGGCATATCGCAAACACTTGACCTTTGTCTCCCAGACCCGCGCTTATAAAGCTTCTACTTATGTGGCAGGGCGGGCTTCCTTCACTTTCTTGTCTCCAACGCGAGCTTTGACCACTGTTCTTCCTTCCCGCGATGCTTCTTTTCATGTCCGCCTGAGTGGGCTTATAGCCTAAACCATACTTCCCACGATTTCCTTGAGTATTTATCAGGCTAGTTATGTCGCCGTTGTCTTTGCCTAAACCCATCCCGGGTTCATAACTGTTCCCCAACATAACTCGGGCCATCATTACCGCTGCATCGGACAGACAAGGCTGCCCAAAGAGGGAGTCCACGGAGGAAATGCTGACCACCTCAAAAGACTGGAAAGCAGTTTCTAACGATTCTTCTGCGGCTTCCACATAAGGCATGGAGGATGGGCAGCTTACCAAGATGTCTTCCTCGCCTGACACGATGACCAAGTGCCCCTCCACTACGAATTTCAGCTTTTGGTGGAGTGTAGAAGGCACAACTCCCACTGAGTGGATCCACGGGCGCCCCAACAGACAGCTATAAGGGGGGTTAATATCCATTATTTGGAAGGTGACTTGACAGGTGTGAGGGCCTATTTGTACTGGGAGATCGATCTCTCCCCTAACCTCTCAGCGAGTGCCGTCGAAGGCACGAACCACCATTGAACTTGGTTTTAAGTGGGAAGCATTGAATGGTAACTTCTCCAAAGTGCTATTAGGCATCACGTTTAAACTGGAACCATTATCGATGAGCACCTTGGCTACGATATGGTCCATACACTTGACTGATACGTGTAAAGCCTTATTATGCCCTCTCCCCTCGGCGGGGATTTCTTCTTCGGCGAAGGCAAGATAGTTGTTGGCAGTGATATTGTTGACCAGCCCTCCGAAACCTTCTACCGAGATATCTTGGGCCACATGAGCCTCGTTCAGAACTTTTACTAGCAGAGCCCGATGAGGCTCGGAGCTCATAAGTAACTCCAACAGCGAGACCCTGGCCGGGGTTTTGTTGAGCTGTTCGATAACCTTGAATTCGCTCTACTGAATTATCCGGAGGAACTCACTGGCTTCCTCTAGCGACACCTCCTTTTTAACATCCTTTCTCTCCGGGGGGCCCTTTGCCGGAATATCTTTATTCGAAGCGTGGGGTGCTTCGCCATCTTGTTCCTCCACCACTTTTCCTTTTCCCTTGACGTCCGCGGGTTGGACTGGTAGGTCCGGAGGTGCGAACACACGACCACTATGGGTCACACCACTCAGTCCCGTGATATTTGTTACTTTAGCTGACAGCGAGCTGACGTCAGTGGCTTCTTCTTCCTTCTCCCTCGGAGGTGTATATCTCCACGGGACCGCGTGGCTATTTTGGTACGGGAAAGGAACAGGTTTGGCTACTAAGGGGTGTCCAGGCTTTTGCGAAGCTGCGCTTTTAGTGAAGTATATCACCAAGGGTTTGGGCTTCGCAATACCGCTCCCCTCCGTAGATTGCATGCATATATGCTGCTCTTCTTTTCCTTCAATGCCGACTTCCAGTCGACCTTGATCTATCATCCGCTGTAACAATTCCTCTACTCCCAAACACGTCTCCATGTCATGCAGCTCGCCGGAGTGTAGCAGACAGGAATCCTCCTTACACCCACTATGGGGAATCACACCTCCCTTTTGTAGGGCCTCAAAGATAAACCTCCTAGGGGTTGCCACATCCCTTAAAGGTTTAGACCTGTGCGGCCTATCGGACTCAACTGCATTAACCGCTCCCCCTCCATGATTGGCAAGCGGGTTGGTTCTCACATTGGGCCGATCCTCTTGGAAAGTCAGCCATCCAGCATCCATTAAATGTTGGACCTTGTATTTAAGGGCCAAGCATTTTTCAACGGAATGCCCTGGGACACCCCCATGGTACTTACAGGTCGCGTTAGGGTCATACCACTTCGGGAAAGGGGGTTCGAGGACCCTTCCGGGAGTTACAACGGCCAAATGATTGGCGATGAGGGATGGCAAAAGATCTTCGTACGTCATTGGGAGTGGGGTGAATTTCGGAAATGGCCTCGGAGGGAAGTTCCTTGTCGTGTTGGAATTACTAGCCGGTCGAGTCGTGTTCGGAGTTGGGACTTGGGGAGCTTCCCTCTGGGTGGGTGCCTTAGGCTGCACGGGTGTTGAACTAGAGGCGTTCCCAGTATGAGCCGAGAAGCTTGGGTGATGTTGCGCGTACTGATGGGTACCATGAGGTGTTTGCTGGGGTTTGACCCACGCGGGTGTTGAAGAGACGGCATGGGCATCTCCTTCCTTCCTTTTTGCCCCTGTTGCCCCGATTCTTTTGGCATTCGCATTTGTGGAGGAAACGTAATCAAACTTTCCTCTTTTCAATCCTACCTCGATTCTTTCCCCGGCAAACACTAGATCCGCAAAGCTGGACGGCATGTAACCTACTAGCTTCTCATAGTAGAACACTGGCAGAGTGTCTACCATCATGGTGATCATCTCTCTCTCAACCATGGGAGGAGCTACTTGTGCCGCCAAATCCCTCCATCGCTGCGCATATTCTTTAAAGGTTTCACCCTCTTTCTTGAACATATTCTGCAGTTGAGTACGGTCGGGAGCCATATCAGAATTGTACTGATACTGCCTTAGGAAGGCAGTAATCAGATCCTTCCAAGTACGGATACGGGAAGCTTCCAAATTAGTGTACCACACTACCGCGGCTCCAGCCAAGCTATCTTGAAAGAAGTGTATTAATAGCTTTTCATCTTTAGAGTGGGCGCCCATCTTACGGCAGTACATCTTGAGATGATTTTTGGGACAAGTCGTCCCTTTATACTTGTCGAAGTCCGGCACTTTGAACTTCGGGGGAATCACAACATCGGGTACTAAGCAAAGATCCGTCATGTCTGCGAACGGATAATCCCCAAATCCTTCCACGGCCCTCAATCTTTCCTCTAGGAGATCGAGCTTCCTCCTTTCTTTAGTTGCTGGAGGCGGCCCTTCCATGGACAAAACTATTGGTGGTGCTGCGATGTTGGGTTGAGGCAACGTGCCTGGTGCCGGCCCTTCGGGGATCGGGGGATAGAACTCGACATCCCTTCGAGCATAGTCTTGAGGGTCTTTGTGGACTTCGTCGGGCTGCTGAGGAGGCTCTCTTTCATGGACAGGAGAAGCAATGTGGCCCGCATCTTCTTGCAAGACGGGTGGTGAATAGTTGGGCGGCAATCCATAAGGGTAAGCCGCTCGGTTGTATCCCAGGTGAGGGCTGCCATCGTGCCCCAGTGTGTCCCTTCCCTGTCCTACTATGTTTGAGGGAGGATGGTGCGCAGTTGCCAAGAGAGTCGGGTCTGCTTCGGCAGCCGAACTGACAGCGGCGGCGGTGGCCACGTTCTTCTCTATGAGCTGCTTCATACTTAACATGGCCTCCATCATGGAGGCTATTTGTTCTTTCAGAGCCGACATGTCGGCTTTCATCTGTTCCTGCGTCTCCTCTTGATCACCCATCGTTCTAGATTTGGATCTGGTGCGATAGGGATACCTTGCGGCGCGTTTAGTTATGGTGTTTTTCCCAAACGTGAGGAGGGGGTAAAGAAAGAAAATGCATGCTAGAGATGAAATGTAGGAGTGATTTGATTTGCACAAGCTTTTTGGAGTAGAAACATGGGACCAACTCATTTTATTTCAAAAAGGAAGTCGTATCTAGTCAAGGTCTGAGAGACCATACAAGTTTCCTAACGATTTCTAATTATGTGGGCCATTAAGTCTATCATATGCTGACAATAGCCGAGAAGCCCATGAATCTCTTCGGGGAAGTTCTTGACTCCCGTTCAAGGTAAGAGCAAACCGATCCATCCACATGGTTGCCTCTTGGTGTAAAGAGTCGATCACCCTTCCTCTAGCCTCTTTTTCCGCGTATACTTGAGCATACTCGTCCGCGATTCTATGCTCGTGGGCCGTGGCTAGACCTAACTCTTCTTGGTACTTGGCGATGATAGCTAGCATGTTGGTCTCCGTCTCGCATAAACGCTGAGACAAGCTTCTTTTGGACCTTGAACAAGCAATTAACTCCTCTTTCAGAACCATGCTATGTGCTCGTGACTGGTCCCTTTCTTCCCTTCGCAACTTGAGTTCGCTATTGCTACCCTATAGAGCTCCGCGAAATTTATTCCGGCCATACTCTTCCTTGCGAGCCCTCTTGGTCTCTTGTTCAAGGGCTCTTGCGGTAATCGCATTCTCTTCCCGTAACCCGGCACACTCCTTCCGAACGTGTGTAGCGGCCAACTTGAACTTCTCCTTGGCAAGCTTCGCCTTTCCTAACTCGCTTTTGAGAGCTTGGACTTCTTCGTCCTCTTCCGGTGCTTCAAAACTCTCTTTGCTGACGACTTTTAACTTGGCGAGCCAATCCAAACCTCTTGCTGAATCCTTGACCACAGTTGCAATTCTGCTCAAAGAGGGGAGACACCCGGATGAAAGATATGGTTTTCTTCCCCCGAGAGGACATCCTAGAATTTCCTCAAATTCTTCAATGGTTGGTACTAATTGGAAGTCTCCGAATGTGAAGCATCTCAAAGGCTGGTCGTAGTATTGGGTGAGTGATGCAATGGCTTCTATGGATACCTCTGCTAAGGTCAATTCTAAGATCTTTCCGTAAGTCTTGCGGAAAGCTTGCATTTGGAGAGGTTCCATCAACCGCCCTAATTCCTTGATGCTGGTGGTATCTAAGCTTTTAACCTTGACTTGGCAGAACCTCTTGCCGGTTTGATTTGTTCCCATGCTTGCTAAAGTGAGACAAAAGCTGGTGCAAATCAAAACTCCGATATCTCATGGGTGGAATGGATGAATGCATGAAGGAATGCATATAACACAGATGCAATCTAGGAATGCAGGGGTCCGGGGAATTCATCCCCATCTTAGACACAACGTCTAGGGGTAGCAAAGTGCCCCAACGTACGTTTTTAAGAAGGCGACACGGACCCTCCGTTGGTTTGTTTACAAAAGGGATCAAGACAGAACCCATATGCAATGCCCATGCAAAAGACACAATGCGGGAATGTACACAGTATGACAATATTCACTGAACATAAGCAAAAGGGTATATGATACTTATGCATGGCAGTGTGAAAAATGGCACGCATCGTGTTTGCTCGTGCCCCTATTTAAGGGACCTATAAGGGAGAGAACTAACTAGGCATTTAGTGATAACCCCCAAGGTAGTCATATCTCTTTTGATGGTTTCTAGAGGTATTATCCTCTTTGAAGAACATATTGTAGCAGTAGGGACTACTAGCAACAATAAGTTTTCAAAGAGAAAAGCTCTAGATGAGGGTTCACTGTAATCAAGCAAGTCGGAGACCTAGCATGATCACAGATTCACCTCCACTCCTTATGTTCCCACGAACCCGGGTATAGGGCCCTTTTTCACTCACAGTGTGTGCAAATAGTGTTGGTGTTTGTGTGCATCAAATGAATAAATATTTACCTCATGCATACATTTTAAAACGCACTAAAAGCAATAAAGAGCTTATACACACAAGAACATAATGAAGGGAAACTAACAAAGGGATAAGTCATGGTAAAACATTGCACAAAATTAAATGGCCTAACTCTCTAAAAACAGTCCCCAGTGGAGTCGCCAACTGTCGCAACCTACCCTTCGGCGGGAGGGCGACGCGAGACTCGCGGGATGTGTGTTCCACGAAAGGAATACGCGCGGAGTCGCCACCAACGTTTATTTGAGGAAAACGTCGGAAAAACCGGGGAAGACGCGATCTACGAACTTTTTAAGTGAAAGGTTCGGGAGTTTGTATTTACGCGCGGGGAAGGTATTAGCACCCCACACGTCTGTCACAAGGGACGACAGCCTTTAATCGAATGTGTAAACATGACTTTGATTTTTACGTTCCCTTTTATGTCCTTATATCCTTTATACCCTTTTTATATTTTTTCTCTTTTTGTGGTCGACAAGGGTGTTTCCCTTTGCTCCTACGTATTCCTCAATTGGGATGAGAAAATCAGACCTACGTAGTTCTTTCTTATCAAGTGATTCTTTTTTTACTTAAGTGGTGATCATTTTAAGGCGTTGGACCTTAAAAATGATCCATTTTACTTAGTGAGAAATTGAAATGACAAACTTCAAAAGCCTATTTTTATGGACGAGCTTGACTAGGCGAGTTGATTTTAGCCTTAGTTTCACTTTAGTTATTAATCAGTTCGATTAAGAATGAGAGATCCCAAAGAGAAAACGTCCGATTGATTTTTCGCTTTATTTTGCTAAAAGATTTTTTTTTTATTATTATATTATTTTTTACCTCCTTTTTTTGATTTCCAACGTGGTTACGGCACGACCGAACGGTCGGAATTTATTTTAACCGAAGTTAACGGATAATACAATTCAAACGTTCGATGGATATTTATTTTATTTTTAAGTTAAGCGAGAAATGACTTAAGTAAAATGGCTTAAGCACGTCAAGAGGGGGTATAAAAAGTAAACAAAACAAGAATAAAAATGCACGAAACACAATGTGGACCACTACGGGTACATAGAATGAATCGAAAAGCTTGGTTCGAGGTACTTACCCGTTGAAGATCGAAGAACGAATGAAGAACGTCGAAGAACGGTCAAAACCTTCGCGAAATTCTTCACGGAAAACGTTACGGAAACGTTTCGGAAGCGCCTCGGCTTAGATTTTCTTCACGGAAACAATTTTTCCAAGCAAATTCGAAAGAGAGAGAAGTACCTAAGGGGCTGAACCCTTTTCTTCTTCACTTCCTCCCCTATTTATAGCAAAATAGGGGAGGTGGTTGCCGCCCACCTCGCCCAGGCGAGCTCAGCTCGCCCAGGCGAGCCAGGTTGCTTCCTCCAGAAGCAACAGCCTTCTGGAGGAATATCCTGGAGGGCCCAAGTGGGCCTGGGTGCTATTTGCACCCCTATTTTTACTAAGTACACCCCCTCTGCTTTTTTTGGTGATTCTTTTTTTCGTAAAGTTACGGAAACTTACGAATTTCGTAACGATACTCATTTTCTTTCCGTAATGTTACGGAACCTTGCGGATTACATAATCATCCCCTTTTTGACTTACAGAATGTTACGGAACCTCACTTAATTATGCAACGATGCTTCCATTTGATTTCCGGTGTGTCACGGAAACTTACGGATTGTGCATCAATATTTTTTTTGGTTTTTCGGCATGTCCTGGAATTTCGCAAATTGCCTAATGATGGTTGCCAAGCACCTCACAAGGACCAAAGAAAGTCGCATGTCATCAAGCAAAGGTCCCCGGACGAAATTAGGGTATGACAACTGCTATCAAGCGAGTTGAAGATCCATCATGACCACAGATTGACCTCCACTCCTTATGGCTCACATAGACCCGAGTATAGGGCCTAATATCTCAATGTGTGTGCAAAGGTGTAGGTGCCATGTGTGCATAGAACAAAAATATTTCTAACAATGAATGTAATAGATAGACAGACACAATAGCATAACAAAGTTTATACACAAATATGGACAAAACAAAAGATAAAAGAGAAAAGGGAAAATAAAGAAGAATTCATGATAAAACATTGCACACTAATCGAATGGCTTATCTCTCTAACAGTACCCAGTGGAGTCGCCATCTGTCGTAACCTACCCTACAACGAGACGGCGAAGGCCAAATAGATAGGCCAAAGCGTTCATCTCCATGGGAGAAAATGAGTGGAGTCTCCACCAATGTTTACTCGAGGAAAACGTTAGAAAAATCAAAAAGAGGTCTGCGAATTTTGAAAATAAGGGTTCGGGAGTTGTTTACGCATGGGGAAGGTATTAGCACCCCACGCGCCCGTCACAAGGGACGACAACCTTTGATCGAGTATGCAAAAACGTGACTTCAATATTATTTATCTTCCCTTTTTATATTTTTTATTTTATTTGGGTTGAGAAGGGTGTTGCCCTTGCTCCTACATATCCTCAAGTGCGATGAGGAATTCAGACCTACGTAGTTCTTTAAGTCTGAATGTTTGTGTGTTAAATTGATTTTATGTTTTTTGAAAGATTTATTTTAATTGCGAACAAAAATTCATTTAAGGCATTAGACCTTGAAACAATGTTTTTAATTTTGAAAAGCGAAGAGAATCATTAAGGAGTTGGACCTTGAAACGATGTTTTAAATTTTGAAAAGCGGAGAGAATCGTTAAGGCGTTGGACCTTGAAACAATCTTTTAAATTTGAAAAGCAGAGAAAATCGTTAAGGTGTTGGACCTTGAAACGATCTCAAGTGATATTTGATAAAAAGAAATTAGTTATGAGTTGGTTTTATCTTGGTTTCGTTTATTAACTTTCAATCTCTTTAAAGATAACATTACAACACTAGTGATAAGTTAAGATTGAACTTTACGAAGAAAAAGAGATTGCCGATGATAGATGGAGAAGATGGATGTGAACTTAATAACAAGGGGGACCCCTAGGGGTGCATAGATCACATTCAAATCTCAAAAACAAAACTAACCGATGGTCACACGAAGAACACCGAACAACGAATGATGTAGAGATTGATCACAATCACGATTCGGTAGCGCTTCAGCTTCATTTCCTCTTCTTTCTTCTTCTTGTCTCTTATTTCTCTCAATTTCCTTCACTACTCAATGCTGGAACCCTCCTCAGCCAACCCTTCACACCTATTTATAGAAAAAAAGGCACTTAAGACCATGGCAGCTCGCGCAGGCGAGCTGGTTCCTTCATCCTGAAGTCATTTGAGGGCCCAAGCTAGCCAGAGGCTAGCTTGGGCGAGCTAGGGTCCAAGAAACTCAATAAAAAGACCCTTTTGCCCCTCTTTTTTGGTATCTTTCGCATTCTTGATCAAAACATTGAACGATTTTTCGTCTTGTGCGGTAATTGGTGTCGATCAATGCAGTTCGGCTAGCCAGAATCAAAACATCAGTGAATGATAGTCCCCAAAAGAAATTAGGGTCTGACACAAATGAAAGATAATTCATTATAGATTTCAAAGACAAGGTTAATATTAACTTTTGGGGTCAAATACCCATTCATTTTAAAAAGGGGTTAAAGGGGTGTTTTGAGATCCATATCAAAGAGAGGTCATTTTGAAATTCTAATCATGCCACTGTGACCAGGGTTCAACAAATGTTACAAAAACAAATTCTATTTTATAAAAAGGAAACTTTTATAATGTCTCTTTTTCAAGGGTTTTTTAAAGGAAATATAAAACATCAAATAATGGTACCCAAGTCAGAAGAGATGCAAAGATAGGCTTAAACTAACAAGGTGAAGGCTTACAAATCACGGTTACCTCGAAGAAACCACGAAGGAAGGGTTTTTTAAAGGAAGTGTAAAACATCAAAATTCATTGAGGTACCAACCAAGGAGGTTAACTACAAAGGAGGACAATAATGACCATACAATAACTGCCAACAAAGAGGTTTCCAAAACATACATGGAAACTACAACCAATAAGGAGAAAACAAACCACAACAAAGACCAAATTTGTGGGACCGCACTGCAAAGTTTGAAGAAGCCTTGACCAAACTCAACGAAGTGGTCATCAGCAACCACAAAAACACTAAGCGCAATCAAAAGCATGGAGGCTCAAATAAGGCAATTGGGCAAACAATTGCAAGCCTCTTGAATTGGCTTTTTCGTAGCCACTGAGGAGAACCCAAAGGGCCATTGTAAGGATATTATCTCCACCATAGAGTGTGACATGGAAGGTGAAGAAGAAGAAGAAGAGGTAGAATAAATCACCATGCTAGAGGAAGAGATGAAAGCACAAGCCAACCCTTCAACCCAAGGTGATGCAATCCTACCCCCCAAGGGTATTGGATAGAAGAATCCAAGAGGATTGGGTTAGATCGGCTAAAGAAGGCCCTAGGGTTTTCATGAACCTCAGGGTAGATTTCTGAGCCCATGGGCCACGGTTGGGTCCACTCTTCTTTGTAAATATTAGAATAATTTTGGTCATTCTAGTATTATGGGGGTTTAGCCTTGTATTTCAAGGCATTTTGAGTAGTCTTTGTAGTATGGACTTTTTTGTATTTTCATGTATTTTGGCATGAGGGTGAGCTTAGCTATTAGAGGTGTGTGTGTAGCTAAGCATTTTCATGTATTTTGACATGGGGCTGAGCTTAGCTATTAGAGGGGTGTGTATATCTAAGCTCTAGCTTCTCAAGGAAGCTTCTTAAGGAAGTTTCTCAAGGAAGCTTCTCAAGGAAGTTTCTCAAGGAAGTTTCTCAGGGAACTTGTGAGACACACTTCAAAGTTCAACTTCTCTCCCTTTTTTTCTCCTTCAATTTCGTGCCCCCCCTTTCTCTCTCTCATTCTCTTCCTCCATTGAAGCTTCCTCTCTAAGTTTCTTATCCAAGACACTCTATTGGCGTGAAACTCCTCCTTCCATGGCTTATTCTCTAGTGGATGGTGCCTCCTCTCTCCTCTTCTTCTTTATCTTCCTCGGTAACTCCATGGCTGAAAATCACCATTGAAGGACCTCATTGAAGCTTAAAGATCCAGTCTCCATAGAAGCTTCACAAGCAAGCTTCCATCACAAGGTATGCAATCCTAATTTAATCCTCCATTGTTTGATTTTAGCAAGACAAGCATCCATAAGCAAGGAGATAGTGAAAGGATGGCCAAATTCGAGAAATACATGGAGATGATGCAAGAGAAAAAGGAGGAACCACCTATTGAAAATCTCACATGGGATGTGCTACATCAAGTAAGACCCACAAGACATTTGGAGGACAAGCAACGTTTTACCATCCTCATCATGAGAACCGTTCATGTAACCATTGATGTTCGTAAAGGAGTTTACACACTAAAAGAGGGCAAGAAATAAATGTTCTACAACATTCAAGGCATTGAAGATTTTCCCAATGAATCGGCTCACTAACAACACCATCATACTACGCCTTGACAATCCACATGCATACACCAAGCTATTGATGTTAAGAAAGTGCTTATTGGGAGGCAACCCAACTTTCTAAGTATTACTTTTTACATTATATTCATTTAGGATAGTTTTTTAGATTTAAGTTTGGAGTTCAAAAAAATGATCACTCAGTAGCATGGCGCTAACTTGCATTTTTGAGTTTTGTTCATCATGTGCAGCATTATTAACAACCAGCTCAGTTGGAGGACCACGTACTCAATGTCCAGGGAGGTGGTGAGGCTGCAATGGATAAAAAGAGATGTTGAGGGCACTTTAGCCATAGTGAAGCCTTCTCTACACCTCTCTTTTACTTTTTGTTAATTTTGCTTTATTAGTTTAATTGTTTAGTATGTGTGTGGTCATTTAAGAATATGTCTATTATTAGCAAGATAAGGAAACACAAGTGATTAAGAAGCATCACCATTTTCTTGAAAACCTACCATAAAATAAAACAAATTTTTGTGCTTAAATAATTCTTTGTGTGCTTGAACTCAAATGCTAAAAGTGAAAACCATTGGTTTTGCTTGATTGGGATGGGTAATGAGTTTGGCATGAAAAATTGAAAGCAAATAAAGCAACTTGTAGGCCTAGTCCAATGTGTGAGTGATCCTTATAGTGATACAAATATATATTGAGAGACACTATTATTTCACTCACATTAGGCATTGACTGAATCTCTTTTAGATTGATTGCAATTGTATGCATTGAAATGATCAAGACCATGTTTGCATGTTGAGCAAAGAGCCAAAAAGCCTACCCTACATTTTTTATCCCTTACACGTTACTTTGAGCTTAATTGATGTATTCTTTTCTAATTCCCTAACCTTGAAATTTATATGTTTATATATCCTCTACTACCCTTAACATAAAGGATAGGAGAGCATAGGAATTGGGAAAAGTTTTAAGTTTGGTATGGCAATGCACCGCTTAAAGGGAACAAAATAAAGGATACCAACAAACAATCACATGAACAAAGGTTGAGAGTATTATCCTCATTCTCTCTTGTAAAGTATTGAAAAAGGAAAAATCTAAAAACAGAAAAATAAAGAAAAACAAGAGAGAAGCAAAGTAAAGAAAAAATCATAAATTGAGGACAAAGCAAAGTATGTATGAAATTGAAAATCTGGGGTACCAAGGATAGGTAGGAAGTGAATGAAATGAAATGAATATACTAATGTTTTCCTTTGTCTAAGTTATTTTGAGATATCTAGAAAAACCTATACTCCTTGTTAGCCAAGCCTCGTTACAAGCCAGTAAAGTCCTTAGTCATCTTTGCATGCATTTGATGTGTTGATTAACTTAAGATGGAAGTCAAAGTTGAACTATGGTGTCTTAAGTTGTGAATTGAGTGAAACACTTACCGAAAGCTAAGTCAAAAGCTTAAGAGTGAAACACTTATTGTGAGGACAAGTGGCTATGCCATTAAATTTGATTACCATTCTTGTTGCAAATTTCTAAGATTGCATTTAATTTGCTTTACCTAAAAAGTTGAATATGGGCACCATACTTAGTTGATTGAAGCACATGAACAAAAAAATTGTTCAATAAAGTGGAATGCAAGAAGAGTGTGTATGTAACTTGTCATTATGTATCCTTAGCCTTTAGTTTTAATTTGTCTTTTGTTTTTGAGTCTTAGTTTAATTTTGTTTTAGAAACCTTACTTTTTTAAGTAGTTTTTACTGTTTTAGTAGATTAAGTTAGTCTTTCTTGAGGACAAGCAAGGTTCTAAGTTTGGAGTGTTGATAAACATCAAATTTATCAAATTTTCATATGCATTTTGTGACGTTTATTTGACATTTTAGTTAACTTTAGGGCTTTTCTTTAATAAAATTAGCCTTAAATTTATTTTTTACTTTATATTAGGTAGAATTTTATGTTTTAGATATTTTTAATGAATTTTTTTTATAGTTTTCAACAATCTCCCACTTAAGGGCTAGAGCTCTAGAGACCCAAAATCAGCAGAAAGTTTTGGAAGAAGAAATTGAAAAAATTGAAGATAAAAACTAGGAAAATTAAGACCAAGATCTTTTCCAAGGATAAATTAGCTGAACAATAAGATAATTAGTTGAATTAATTAGATATATTATTTGTTTTTAATTTCTTGTAATTTTCTCCTTAATGAAACCTACCTACAATTCTATAAACTGGAAGCTAGACATTAATTGTAAAGGTGTAGAACACCCAAGCAGTTCTTAGAATTATATTTATACTTCCACCTACTAGACGCCTCCATTATTCTATTAGACACTCTAGGTTTCATTGTGTTATTTTTATGCATGCAATTCCTTCCACCTTGGAGAGGAAAGGATGAACCTTGTTTCACTTTAATTCTATCAATTCAATACTTCATCTTTTGTTCTTTATTTGTTTCCATACTTATGCTTTTCTTTGATTGACCATCTTATAGATGAATTCAGGAATTGATTTGCGCTATGGCGAGCCTTGTTGAAACCCAAACATGAATCAAGTGCTTAATTGGGATTATCTATGGGGACACAATAATTTTGGTTAGGCCTCGCTAATTCTCGACCATTAATGTGGATTGCTTGTGTCAGTATGTCCAAGGGATTGGGTATCGAGAAAGTAGTTTAGAATCTGCGACCATGCAGGAGCTTGGGTAGAATACATTAGTGAATTGGGAATGAGCAAGAGAGATGAGTAGAGAATTGTGAAGTTACAGTGGATTGAGAGAATTCCAAGTCCAAACCTAGACATTCATTCATCAAGATTGATGTTACCATCCAAGTCTAGTTTTTATCTTTACTAAATTATTTTATTGTCATTTAATTTTTCTTGCACTTTATGTGATCTTATTTATTTTGTGACAAACACAAAACAAAAATAAAAAAACCTAGTTCTTAGTTAAATAATTAATGAAATCCCTCCTTTATGTTAGAGATAGGGGGAGCAACATGAGCAACATGGTGAACAACATAAAGGCCAAAGCTTGAAGGTCAAGGAAAAGCTTGAAGGTGTTTTGACTTTTTTATGCCTAACTCCCTTGAGTGGCATTTGTATTGGTTGTTATTTTCTATGTTGCATCTTAGTACATATGATATTTGTCTTGTATCATTCATCATCATGTTTAGTATGAAGAAACGTTTCTAAGTTAGAAAAGTTTCTTGAAGAGGCAAAACTCTTTATTTTAATTGATTATAAGTCTATCGTAATTGATTACAACAAGTTGTCTGAAGCTTAAAGAGTTGAGTCTTGTATGGGTTTAATCGATTACTGATATCTCATAATTGATTACAATGTAGTTTGAGACAATGACTGATTTATTCAGGAGTTTCTACTTTAATCGATTACCAAGTGTTTTAATCGATTACTTCTCTCTCGTTTAGTTATTCAGAAGTGAACAAGAACACTTTAATCGATTACTTTGAGTATCTAATTGATTACATTGTTCTTAAATTATTTCCAGATGTTGGTACGAACACTTTAACTGATT
The DNA here is from genome assembly GCF_000004515.6 of Glycine max. Classification (NCBI taxonomy): domain Eukaryota; kingdom Viridiplantae; phylum Streptophyta; class Magnoliopsida; order Fabales; family Fabaceae; genus Glycine; species Glycine max. Next base: position 40,344,543 of record NC_038250.2, read on the forward strand.
AAAAAGATAATGTAATCGATTACTTCATTGAATTAATCGATTACTTTGTAGATTTAATCGATTACAATGGTTATAAATGTTTTCTCTATAAATAACCAACTTGTGTTCCCCTCCATATACATAAAGAGAATACTCAATATCTTTAAAATAACTCATATGCCTCTGAATGAGCTAAAGATCGCGAGCTGTCGTTTGTGAAAAGAGAAGAAAAGAAAAGAGCTTTATAGTGACTCACAACTTCTTAGTCATTTGATTATGAAGACTTTCTTAGAAGTGAGTTGTGTCTCTTGAGTTGAAGAAGAACACCTCCTCGGTACAACAAGGTTCTTTGCGGAAAAGATTGATTAGGCTGTATCTCTCTTTACTCATTTTTTCTATGTATAGTTTTACACATCTTTTGGTTATGCATGAATCGCTTAAGGCATGCCAGAATATGGTTTTCTAGTTTGGGCTAAGAGTAGGGATCTCTTAGGCTTATATTCATAAAGGACCCTAGTGTTGGGTGCCCTAGTTTCTTTTTTCAGGGTGGGAATTGTAGATTGGTTCTGATTAACTGTAAAGATTCTTCATGCATAGTGAAAATCTAATTCTAGTTTTGGATTAGATAACTGGGTTAGCTTTTCTAGTAATAGAGAGTGAACCAGTATAAAAAGATTGTGTCTTTCTCCTCTTGATCTAATCTTTTTCTCTCATCCAAGTATTAATCAAGTTTTTCAAAAAGATTCAAGATTTATATTTGTGAAAGAAAGGATATTAATGAAGGATATTCAAGATTTTAAAAAGATTAATTAAGTATTGGTTACGTGCGATGCATATATGTTTTTGTGATACAATCCATACAAATGTTTTTTTGTAACTATTTTTAAAAAGGTACGTTTTGTTTTGAAAACCAATTAACCCCCCTCTTAGTATATTGAGTTCCATCATCTTTTTTCAATTGGTATAAGAGTTAAGTCTTGAAGATGGGCTCAAAACAAATCACTTTCTAAGGTGGTGCACCTTTGAATTGACCTCCTTTGTTTGAGGGTAAACATTTTTCTTTTTGGAAAAAGAGAATAGAAATCTTTATTCAATCAATTGATCCTGGTGCATGGAATGCCATCATTAAAGGTCCTTTCGTTCATACCAAAGAACTGAATGGTGAATTAATACCTAAAGAATGGGATGGAATGAAAGATAATGAGAAAAGAAAAGTGCAAGATGATTAAAAAGCTAAAAACATTTTAACTACTGATTTGTCTTCTGATGAATTCTTTTGTACTGCAAGGTGAAAAAGTGAAAAGGAAATTTAGAATATGCTTGAAGTCACTCATGAAGGCACAAAGGATGTGAGAAGAGCAAGAAAGCACACTCTTGTATCCAAATATGAAACGTTCCGAATGAAGAATCAGGAAACCATCTTAGAACTTCAAACAAGATTCACTCATATTGTGAACCATCTCCTTGGTCTAGGAAAAACGTTTGAAGATGAAGATCTGAACATCAAGATCTTAAATTGTCTCACAAGAACTTGGGGACCAAAGATTTCAACAATCAAGGAATCCAGGAATCTAGCGATAATGACAATGGAAGCTCTCTTCGATAATTTGCTTGCCTGTGAACAAGAACTGACTCAATCTTATGCAGAAGAAATAGAAAAGAAAGGGAAAGGAATAGCACTGAAAGTTAAATCCTCAAAAGAAGAATACAAAGATAGTTCCAGCAGCGAGGAAGATACAAATAATTTTAATTTGATGGTAAGAAAATTTGGAAAATTTCTCAGGAAGTCCAAAGATAGAAAATTCTCCAAACCCTCCAAAAAGATTGAGAACAACAATGACAACAACAACAACTTCACATGCTTTGAATGTGGTAAGCAAGGTCATATCAAATTTGAGTGTCCTATCTACCTTAGAAACATGTTGGAGAAAAGAAAGGAAAGAAGGACAAAAATAAAAAGAAATGCTACATAGCTTAGGAAGATATTGAGTCAACAACCTTTGATTCTTCCAGTGATGAAGAAATTGCAAATATATGCTTAATGGCGAAGTTTATAAATTATCCATTAACCAATGAAGAAATTGAGGTAAATCTTGAATTTGAAGATCATTTAAAATCATTTAAGGAAATGCATGAAGAAGCTCAAAGGCTTGCTGTTTTAAACAAAAAGCTGAAAAGCAAACTAAAATTGCATATCACTAAATTGGCTTCAACACAAGGTGAGGTGAATAAATTGAAACAAGAAAATGAAAAAGTTGTTTCAAGTTGTAAAGCCACTGGTTGTGATTATACCTCTACTTCTTTTTACATGGATGATCACAAGTCTTTGCAAACCAAGTTTGAAAATTTCAAAATGGATCACTATGCTAAACGTATGAAGTTGCAAACTGAGCTTTCTTATCATAAAGATATGTTTGAAAAATTAAACAAAGGAAAGAGTAATCTTAATCACATGCTCACTGTGCAAAAACATACTACAGATAAGACCAGCTTGGCATATAACATGCAAACCACCTTTTCAAAGAAAACTAAGTTTGTATCCTCAAAAGGGGTGAACCCAAACAAAGTCTCCAAAAAGAGGAACATAGTGTATTCTAAGAGAAATGCAAAGACATGTCATTATTGCATGAAAAGAAGTCATACATCATATAAATGCTAGTTAGAAGATTTGATGTTCCAAGAGGAAAATGTATCTGGATTCCAAAAGATTTATTTGTGAATATTAACCCCATTGGACCAAACTTATACTGGGTACCACCTCTCTCTAATTGATTTTGTCTTGTAGGTGTGTCTAAAAGCTAAGGACTCACTATGGTACTTGGATAGTGGTTATTCTAGGCACATGGCGAGTGATAAGTCCAAACTCTCTGACTTTGTGTCAAAAGATGGGGGATACGTCACTTTTAGAGACAATAATAAAGGAAAAATAATGGGAGAAGGGAATATTGGAAATCAGTACAAAACTCAAATAAAGAATGTTTTATATGTGGAAGGACTAAAGCACAACCTCCTAAGCATTAGTCAACTATGTGACAAAGGTTTCAAAATTGAATTCAACAAGAATTGTTGTCTTATAAGTGAAGCTATGCCCGGTGAGATTGTCCACGTTGGCAAGAGAATAAGTAATATCTATAAGCTAAACATTGAACATGCATCATTTCATGAGCTGAGTATTTGATAAGTAAGATAGATGATTCTTGGTTGTGGCATTGTAGGGCTTCACACATTAACATGCATCATCTTAATCATCTAGTTACGAAAGACTTAGTAATTGGGCTTCCAAAACTATGTGAAGCTTGTAAAAAAGGGAAGCAAGTTAAAAAAAATCCTTTTAAAGCAAAAACATTGTTTCTACTTCAAAAACCCTTGAACTACTTCACATTGATTTATTTTGTCCCTCTAGAACTATAAGTTTAGGTGAAAATTACTATGGCTTTGTAATAGTAGATGATTACTCAATGTTCACATGGGCTTTATTTTTGAAAACCAAAATGAAGCTTTTGATGCTTTTCGCAAACTTGCCAAGATGATTCAAAATGAAAAAGGTCTTAACATTGTTTCACTTAGAAGTGATCATAGAGGTGAATTTCAAAATGAGTTCTTTGAAATCTTTTTTGAAGAAAATGTAATTCACCATAATATTTCTGCACCAAGAACACCTCAACAGAATGGTGTTTTGGAGAGGAAAAATAGATCCCTTGAAGAAGGTGCAAAAACCCTTCAAAATGAAATAAGGTTACCTAAGTACTTTTGGGCCGATGTTGTACATACTATTTGTTAAACCCTAAACAGTATGCTTATTAGACATATTTTGAAGAAAACTCCTTATGAATTATACAAAGGCAAAAAACCAAATATTTCTTACCTTAGAGTTTTTGGTTGCAAGTGTTTCATTTTAAACAACGGTAAAGACTCTTTTGGAAAATTTAATGCAAAGGCCAATGAGGCTATCTTTCTTGGTTATTTATTGCATTGTAAGGCATATAGAGTATTCAATAAAAGAACTCTAAATGTTGAAGAATCTCTACATGTAGTTTGTGATGAAACTAACTTTATTGTTCAAGAAAATCCTTTAGAAGAAGGTGCAGGCTTTCAAGAAAAGGATTATACTCTCGAAGATGAAATCAAGGCTAAAGAACTTGAACAAAGAAAATAAATCTCTATCACAATGCCTATAGAAGTTCCTAGAGAATGGAGAAATCAAAAAGATATCTCCTTGGATAACATAATTGGAAAAATTTCAAAGGGTGTCTCTATAGGTTCTAGACTCAGGATTCTGTGTAACAACATGGCTTTTGTTTCTCAGGTCAAACCAAGAAAAATTGATGAATCCTTGTGTGATGAACATTGGTTAATGGCAATGCATGAAGAGCTAAATCAGTTTAAGAGAAATGAAGTGTGTGACTTAGTTCCTAAACCAAACTCTCACAAGTCAATCGGAACCAAATAGGTGTTTCAAAAAAAACTTGATGAATTTGGCATCATAGTAAGGAATAAAGAAAGATTGGTTGCAAAAGGATACAACCAAGAAGAAGGGATCAACTATGATGAAACCTATGCTCCAGTTGCAAGGTTAGAAGCTATAAGATTCCTGCTTGTATTTGCATGTATTACGGATTTTGGACATTTTGAGATGGATGTAAAGAGCGCCTTCCTCAATGGTCACACTGAAGAAGATGTCTATGTAGACCAACCACTAGGTTTTTTGGACTATGAACATCCTAACCATGTCTACATACTAAAAAAGGCTCTATATGGTTTGAAGAAAGCACCAAGGTCATGGTATGATAGATTGAGTAGTTTTTTAATTGAGCAATCATTCACTAGAGGTCAAGTTGACAAAAATTTGTTTATTAAGAAAGTAAACAATGAATTGTTAATTGTTAAAATATGTGTTGATGACATTATATTTGGTGTTACTAACGAAACTTTGTCCATGGAATTTTCATGTTGTACACAGAAAGAATTTGAGATGTTTATGATGGGAGAATTGAACTTCATTCGAGGACTCCAAGTCAAGCAGATGAAACATGGAACTTTCCTTAGTTAAACCAAATATTGTATGGAACTAATTAAGAAATTCGGTATTGAAAATGAAAAGAAGCATCTACTCCAATGGCTACTTCAACCTATCTTGACTTAGAAGAGAAAGGTAAATCAGTGGATGAATCAAGATATAGAGGTACGATTGGATCACTTTTTTTTATCTAACTACAAGTAGACCGAATATCATGCTAAGCATTTGCTTATGTGCAAGATACCATTCCAATCCTAAGGAATCTCACTTAACTGTCGTTAAAAGGATCATTAAGTATCTTAAGGGCACAACCAATGTAGGTTTGTGGTATCCCAAAGGTACCTCCTTAAATCTAACAGGCTTTTCATATTCTGATTTTGCAAGATGAAAATTAGATAGAAAAAGCACAAGTGGGACATGCCACCTATTATGAAGCTCTCTAATGTCTTGGAATTGCAAGAAACAAGCTTGTGTAGCACTTTTCACTACAGAAGCCGAATATATAGCTGTAGGAAGTTGTTGTGCTCAAAGCCTCTATATGAAGGAACAACTTGAAGACTTTGGAGTAAACCTTGATCACGTTTCTCTAAAATATGACAACACAAGTGCTATTGATGCAATCCTACCCCCAAGGGCATTGGATAGAAGACTCCAAGAGGATTGGGCCAAAGAGGCAAGAGAAGGCCCTAGGATTCTCATGAGCCTTAGGGTAGATTTTGGGCCCATGGGCTAAATATGAGCCCACTTATCTTTGTACATATTAGATTAGGATTTCATTATTTTTGGGCCTTGTATTTAGGGCTCCATAATGTAGGTAGGATACCCTAGAAATGTAGGATTTTTCAGCCCTTGTATTTTAGGGCACCTAAACTATAGTTTTTTTTATTAGGGGTAGTTTTGTAATTTCACATGCATTAAGTGAATATTTGATGTGTGTGTTGGGAAATAAATTTAATTGAATTGGAAGAAGCCCAATCCAATTAAATTTTAGAGGGGGAGGTGAGCATTTGCTTGCTACACCTCTTTGCCACATCATATAGTCACATTTTGTGCATGTCCTTCATGCTTTACATGCCTCATGACACCTAAGCATACTTAGTGGAGAATCTTGGACTTGATCTTTGATTAGTGGGCTAAACCATAGCTAAAATTCACTAATCATAATTAGTGAAATTTTGGCTCTAAAATTTGGCTCCACAAATTCAATTTCAAATTCTAATGAAATTTGAATAGAAATTCAAATTTCCCTCCAATTTTGTGTGACACTTAGGCTATAAATAAAGGTCATGTGTGTGCATTTTTTTCAACTTTGATCATTTGAGAATTACACTTCAAAGTTCAGACCTCATTTGAGGCACAAAATTTCATGCCCCTTCTCTCCCTCTCCCTCCACTCATATTCTCCTACCTTTAAGCTCTTATCTATGGCTTCCTATGGTGGTAAGCTTCTTCTTGACTCATCTACTCCTTGAAGTGGTGTCTCCAATCATCTTTCTTCTCCATTCCGCTACCATGATCTTCAAGAAGCAAAGGACTCCATTGATGAAGAAGATCCAAGGACTACAAGCTCCACATGGAAGCTCGACAATGGACACAAAAGCCATAACATTTGACTCAAATGTTTGATTTACGAAAGCTCAGAGAAAATTCAGACTGTCATAACTTTTGACTTGAATGTCTGATTGCGTACTATAATATATCGAGATAGTCGAAGTTGAACACGGAAGCTCCTAGCAAACTCAAACTACCATAACTTTTTATTCAAATGTCTGATTGCAGACGATAATATATCAAGATGCTCAAAATTGGACACATAAACCCATGGCAAATTCAAACTGCCATAACTTTTAACTCGGATATCTAATTGCGGCCCATGATATATCAAGACTCATGAAATTGATTACGGATGCTATGAGCAAATTCAGACTTTCATAATTTGTGACTCGGATGTTATATTGCGGACCATAATATATCAAGACCCTCAAAAATTGATTACGAAAGCTCTGAGCAAATTCAAACTGCCATAACTTTGGACTCAAATGTCTGATTATGGACATTAATATATCGAGACGCTAAAAATAGAACATGGAAGCCCCTAGCATATTAAAATTGGCATAACTTTTGACTCAAATGTCTGATTGCGGATGATAATATATCGAGACGGTCAAAATTGAACACAAAAGCTCCTGGAAAATTCAAATTGACATAACTTTTGACTCGAATGTCTGATTGCGGACCATAATATATCGAGACGGTCAAAATTGAACTCGGAAGCTCTTGGAAAATTCAAACTGCCATAACTTTTGACTCAGATGTCTGATTGAAGACTATAATATATCGAGGCCCTCAAAATTGATTACGGAAGATCCGAGCAAATTCAAACAGTCATAACTTTTGACTCGAATGTCTGATTGCGGACTATAATATATCAAGACGGTCGCAATTGAACTTGAAAGCACGTGGAAAATACAAACTACCATAACTTATGACTCAAATGTATGATTCCGAACCATAATATATCAAGACGGTCAAAATTGAACACGGAAGCTCCTGGCAACTTCAAACTACCATAACTTTTGACTCAAATGTCTGATTGTGGTCCATAATAAAACAAGATGATTGAAATTGGACCACGAAGCCCTTGGCAAATTCCTACTGCCATAGGTTATGACTCAAATGTCTGATTGCGGAATATAATATTTCGAGACGCTAAAAAATGAACATAGAAGTTCCTGGCAAATTCAAACAGCCATAACATTTCACTCGGAAGTCTGATTGCAGCTCATAATATATAGAGACCCTTGAAATTTGTTATGGAAGCTCCGAACAAATACAAACCATCATAACTTTTGAATCGAATGTATGATTGCAGACTATAATATATCGAGACCCTTGAAATAGATTATAGAATGTCCAAGAAAATTCTAACTGTCATAACTTTTGACTTGAATGTTTGATTGCGGACTATAATATATTGACACGAACAAAATTGGACACGACAACCCCTGAAAAATTCAAACTACCATAACTTTGGAGTCGAATATCTGATTGCGGACCATAATATATCGAGATGATCGAAATTGGACCAGGAAGTCCTTGGCAAATTCAAACTGCGATAACTTTTGCTCAGATGTCTGATTGCGGACTGTCATACCCTAATTTCGTCCGGGGATTATTACTTGATGATATGCAACCTTTGGTTAGCCGCTTTGAGATACTTGGTGTCCTTTTTTGCACAATAAATGAAGTCCCGAGACGTGTCAGAAATCAAAAGGAAGCAGGCTTGCGCGATCCGTGAAATTCCGTGATGTGGCGGAAATTGAAAAGATGTATTTTTGTGCAATCCGTGAGTTTCCGTAACTTCTTCGAAAGCTAAAAAAGAGTAAATACATAATCCGTAAGGATTCGTAACCTTGCGGAAGGAAAATAAGTATCGTTACGAAATTTGTAAAGTTTCGTAACGTTACGGAAAAAGAATTACCAAAAAAATAGAAGGGGGTGCATTTAGTAATAAGGGGGTACAAATAGCAATTTGGCCCACTTGGGCCTTCCAGATCCTTCCTCCAGAAGGCTGTTCCTTCTGGAGGAAGCAACCTTGCTCGCGCTGGGCGAGCTGGGTGGCAAGCTCCTCCCCTATTTTGCTATAAATAGGGGGAGGAGTGAAGGGAGAAGGGGTTCAGCCTTCTTGGCACTTCTCTTTCTCTCGAAATTGCTGAGGAAAATCATTTTCGTGAAGAAAATCCAAGTCGAGGCGCTTCCATAACGTTTCCGTGAGTAATTACGCGAAGATTCTCGACCGTTCTTCAACGTTCATCGTTCGTTCTTCGTTTTCTTCAGTCTTCAATGGGTAAGTACCTCAAACCGAGCTTTTCAATTCATTTTATGTACCCGTGGTGGTCCACATTTTGTTTCATGTATTTTTATTCTCATTTTCATTCGCTTTTTATACCCCCTTTTGACGTGCTTAAGCCATTTATTTAAGTCATTTCTCGCCTAATCTAAAAATAAAATAAATTTCCACCGATCGTTTGAATTGCATCATCCGTTAATTTCGGTTAAAATGAATTCCGACCGTTCGGTCGTGCCGTAACCACGTTGGAAATAAAAAAAGAGGTAAAATAATAATATAATAATCAAAAAATACCTTTTAGTAAAATAAAGCGAAAAATCAATCAGACGTTTTCTCTTTGGGATTTCTCATTCTTAATTGAATTGACTAATAACTAAAGTGAAACTAAGGCTAAAATCAACTCGCCTAGTCAAGCTCGTCCACAAAAAATAGGGTTTTTGGAAGTTTATCATTTCAGTTTCTTACCAAGTAAAATGGATCATTTTTAAGGTCCAACGCCTTAAAATGATCACCTTTCAAGTAAAAAGAATCACTTGATTCACGCATAAGAAAGAACTACGTAGGTCTGATTTCCTCTTCGATGGAGGGTACCTAGGAGCAAAAGCCCCGCTTTTGTCGACCTCAAAAAATAAAAATAAATAAAAGTTAAGGTAATACAATTTCCACAATTCTAAAAAATAGGCTGTTGTCTTTTGAGACAAATGTGAGAAGTGCTAATACCTTCCTCAAACGTAAATACAACTCCCGAACTTAGAATTTTCATTTTGACCGGTTTCCTTCGGTTTTCCCGACGTTTCCCACAAATAAACGTTGGTGGCGACTCCGCGCATCTTTCTTCCTTTGGAAAGACACCCGTGAGCCTCACCTTCGCTCGCCCGCAAAATGGCACGTTGCGACAGTTGGCGACTCCACTAGGGACTATTTTTGTGAGTTAGGCCTATTTTAAGGAATTGTGGATTTGTGAAACTTCGTGTGTGCATTTGTTGAACTGTGTAAAATGTAAATAATTGTTGTATATTTCGCATTCTTTACACTGCATTCTAAGCACCCACGGGTTTGAGTAAAAAAGGGGCCCTATACCCGGGTTCATGGGAATTTAAGGAGTGGAGGTGAATCTATCATCATGCTAGGTCTCCGACTTGCTTGATAATAGTGAAACCTCGTCTAGAGCTTTCTCTCTTTATAATGTGTTGTCGCTGGTATTCCATACCGCCACAATATTATTATCTTGAGTGATGATACCTCTAGAAAACAGCCGTGTGAGTTATGAATTGTTGGGGAGTAGTTATTAAAGACCCCTAGATATTGTCCTATAGGTTCCCAAATAGGGGCAAAGAGCAAACACGCTCCGTGCCATTCGTTCTCATGCATTTTTTGGTAAATAGCACTAGTTTATAGTTTTGCTAGTGATGTTTGGTTTCTTTAGAGTAATACGTAACCTTTTTAATACTACGTTGAGGCGCCATCATGCCCAAAACGTAGCATTAAAGTTGGATCTCTGCAGTCTCGTATGTGTGAATTACCCCTTTGTGTTGTTTTCTTTCCGTTTCATGCATGCGCATCTGCATCATACCGTCACACATGCGTTGTATGTGGGTCTCGTCTTTTGTCATGGGAAACCGGAAGATCCATATCGTCTTCTTAACTGCACACATGGGGCATTGCGCCCCCCAAATGCGCAATAAGGTGAGATAATTTTCTGGGCTCTCGTGTCCGTAAATGCATTCATATCATGCACCGCATAAACATCTCTTTAGCATCATAATGAACATATCGTTCCTGCATTTTTCCGTTATCACATTCCCATTTTGCATGAGTCATTGCATTATCATGCATATGCGTTCAACATACTTTTTGTTTGCTCATACATGATCCTTGTATTTTCCTCTATGGACAAAAACAAAAAAGAAAGCGCGAAAATTCACGCTGCATTCTTAGTTGCATATATTTGGTACCATGAGCCAACCGTGTTGGGATCATAAACCCATTTCACATAAAAACAAAATGATTGAACATGGTACCTAATGCATGGTTAACTAAGAAAGGATGTTTCTTCGGGCATCTTAATTCTCATAATTACATTTTCCATGCACGGCATGCGTATTCCCGAGTCTTTCATCCCTATGAAATGTTGATGAAGTATTGGCGATCAAAATTTCCATTCCCTGGGTTATGGGGTTGAACCAAGATCGTACTTTTACGAAAAGATTCATCGAGTCAAGTTGAAGTATGGAAGTAACCATCTTGCAAAAATTGGGGCAAAAGATGGATCGGGTTACATCGTTGCTTCGTCTACTGCCAAACACATTTAGGGCTGTCGATGTCCCTGTTACTTCCAGTTTCGCCTTGAAGGAGATGTCATGGACCATGTTGAAAATCTAAATTGATTCAACCCCATATCCTGTGTAAAAATTCGCAATACTGCAATTGTGCATCATTCGCATACATCCATGTTGTTCATTGGTTGCATTGCTCATTGCATTCTTTCCTTGAAAAGAAAAGAGAACCTAATCATTGTTATAAAAAAGAAAAAAAGCATGCTTTACGGTGCCCTCACTGAACCTGTGCTAGAGCTTGAGTAATGGGTAAAGTGGAGGAGGTACAAGAGTAGATGGAGGCCGACATGGAGGCCATGAAAGATTAAATGGCCGCTGTCATACCCTAATTTCGTCCGGGGACCTTTGCTTGATGACATGCGACCTTTTGTTTGGTCCTTGTAAGGTGCTTGGCACCCATCATTAGGCAATTTGTGAAATTCCAGGACATGCTGGAAAACAAAAAATATTGATGCACAATCCGTAAGTTTCCGTGACACCCCGGAAATCAAATGGAAGCATCGTTGCATAATTAGTGAGGTTCCGTAACATTCCGTAGGTCAAAAAGGGGATGATTATGTAATCCGCAAGGTTCCGTAACATTACGGAAAGAAAACAAGTATCGTTACGAAATTCGTAAGTTTCCGTAACTTTACGAAAAAAGAATCACCAAAAAAAAGCAGGGGGGTGTACTTAGTAAAAATGGGGGTGCAAATAGCAACCAGGCCCACTTGGGCCCTCCAGAAGATTCCTCCAGAAGGCTGTTGCTTCTGGAGGAAGCAACCTGGCTCGCTGGGCGGCAACCATCTCCCCTATTTTGCTATAAATAGGGGAGGAAGTGAAGAAGAAAAGGGGTCAGCCCCTTAGGCACTTCTCTCTCTTTCGAATTTGCTTGGAAAAATTGTTTCCGTGAAGAAAATCTAAGCCGAGGCGCTTCCGAAACGTTTCCGTAACGTTTTCCGTGAGGAATTTCGCAAAGGTTTTGACCGTTCTTCGACGTTCTTCATTCGTTCTTCATCGTTCTTCGATCTTGAACGGGTAAGTACCTCGAACCAAGCTTTTCGATTCATTCGATGTACCCGTGGTGGTCCACATTGTGTTTCGTGTATTTTTATTCTCGTTTCATTTACTTTTTATACCCCCTCTTGACGTGCTTAAGCCATTTTATTTAAGTCATTTCTCGCTTAACCTAAAAATAAAATAAATTTCCACCGAACGTTTGAATTGTATTATCCGTTAACTTCGTTTAAAATGAATTCCGACCGTTCGGTCGTGCCGTAACCACGTTGGAAATCAAAAAGAGATAAAATAATAATATAATAACAAAAAAATATACCTTTTAGTAAAATAAAGCGGAAAATCAATCGGACATTTTCTCTTTGGGATTTCTCATTCTTAATTGAATTGACTAATAACTAAGGTGAAACTAAGGCTAAAATCAACTCGCCTAGTCAAGCTCGTCCACAAAAATAGGTTTTTGAAGTTTGTCATTTCAATTTCTCACTAAGTAAAATGGATCATTTTCAAGGTCCAAACGCCTTAAAATGATCACCTTTTAAGTAAAAAAAGGAACCACTTGATAAAGAAAGAACTACGTAGGTCTGATTTCTTCATCGCAAATTGAGGAATACGTAGGAGCAAAGGGAAACACCCTTGTCGACCACAAAAAATGAAAAATATAAAAAAGGTATAAAGGATATAAGGACATAAAAGGGAACATAAAAATCAAAGTCATGTTTGCACATTCGATTAAAGGCTGCCGTCCCTTGGGACGGACGTGTGGCGTGCTAATACCTTCCCCGTGTGTAAATACAACTCCCGAACCTTTCACTTAAAAGTTCATAGATCGCGTCTTTTCCGGTTTTTCCGACGTTTTCCTCAAATAAACGTTGGTGGCGACTCCGCGCGTATTCCTTTCGTGGAACACGCATCCCGCGAGTCACGCGTCGCCCTCCCGCCGAAGGGTAGGTTGCGACAGTTGGCGACTCCACTGGGGAATATTTTTAGAGAGTTAGGCCGTTTAATCTTGTGCAAAGTTTTGCCATGACTTACTCCTTTGTTGGTTTCCCTTTATTATGTTCTTGTATATATAACTCTTTGATGCTTTTAGTGCATTTTTGTATGCATGAGGTAAATATTTATTCATTTAATGCACACAAACACTAACACTATTTGCACACACGGTGAGTTGAAAAAGGGCCCTATACCCGGGTTCGTGGGAACATAAGGAGTGGAGGTGAATCCGTGATCATGCTAGGTCTCCGACTTGCTTGATTACAGTGAACCCTCATCTAGAGTTTTTCTCTTTGAAAACATATTGTTGCTAGTAGTCCCTACTGCTGTAGTATGTTCTTCGAAGGGGATGATACCTCTAGAAACCATCAAGAGAGATATGACTACCTTGGGGGTTATCACTAAAAGCCTAGTTAGCTATTTCCCTTATAGGTCCCTTAAATAGGGGCACGGAGCAAACGCGCTGCGTGCCATTTTTTACACTGCCATGCATAAGTATCATATACCCTTTTGCTTGTATTTGTTTGTGAATATTGTCGTACTATGTACATCCCCGTGTTGTGCCTTTCGCATATGCATCATGCGTGGGTTTCGTCTTTGATCCCCTCACTTTAGCAAACCGACGGAGGGTCCGTGTCGCCTTCTTAAAAACATACGTTGGGTGCCATGCTGCCCAAACGTTGTATCCAACAAGGAAACAATTTCTCGGGCTCCCGTATTCGTAAATTGCATCTGTGTCATATGCATTTCTTCATGCATTCATCCATTCCACCCATGATAGATGTCGGAGTTTTGATTCGGACTAGATTTTATTTCACTTTAGTAAAACATGGGATCAAGTCAAAAGCCTTCGCTTAAAAAGAGGTTCTATCAAGTCAAAATCAAGAGCTTAGAGGTCACTAGTTTACGAGAGTTGGGGCAATTAATGGGTCAACTTCAACGGCAAGCCTTCCGCGAAGCCTATGGTAAGATTTGGGACCTAGCTAGGGTAGAAGTCTCCATGGAACCGATTGCATCCCTTTCCCAGTATTATGACCAGCCCCTAAGGTGCTTCACATTTGAGGACTTCCAGCTAGTGCCGACTGTGAAAGAGTTTGAAGAAATCCTGGGATGCCCACTGGGAGGAAGGAAGCCATATCTTTTCTCTGGGTTCTATCCCTCCACGACAAGAGTTGCCAAGGTGGTGAAAATCTCAGCACAAGAGTTGGACCATGTAAAGCAAAACAGAAATGGAGTAGTCGGAGTACCAAGGAAGTGTTTGGAGGAAAGGGCAAAGGCCTTGGCAAAATCAAGGCGAATGGGCTTCTTTTATTGACATCTTGGCGCTTTTGATCTTTGGAGGTGTCCTCTTTCCAAATATGGAAGGGTTAGTGGACCTAGCAGTGATTGACACTTTCCTCACCTTTCATCATGGCAAGGAAAGCCCGGTCGTCGCCATTTTGGCCATGCATGACACGTTCGATCAGAGATGTGAAAAGAGCGGCGCAAGAATTGTTTGTTGTACACCGGCTCTCTATGTGTGGCTGGTTTCGCACCTTTTTCTCCAAGAAGGTAGGCTCATCTATCCGCTACAAGGTCACCGCTCGTGCGTCGAAAAAAAGAAGGACGAATTGGGACCAACTCTTGGCTAGCATAGATGGGCGTCTGTTAATTGGTTCCCTCGCTAGAAGGAAGGAAGAATCAGGATTCTATCTTCATGCGAAGGATTTCCAAATGTTCCCTTAAATGGGAACAAGGGGTTGTATAAATTATAATCCTGTCCTCGCCATAAGACAGCTTGGCTACCCCATGAGAGGAGTGCCATCAGACGAAAGCATCACTCCTTTCATCGCACGGGGTTTCAGTGACCACAATGCGAGGGTACTCCAAGGAGTTCGCAAGGCATGGGATGCGGCGTGAAGAAAGGATAGAGAGCTTAGGGGAAGCAGTAATGGGATCATCGGCGGCTATCATAAGTGGCTAAGAGACCGGACACAAGGATTGGATTGGCTCCCAAATCTAAAGACTATGAGAGATGATGAGGTTAAAGCTTCGGAAGAAAGTGACGAGGTACAAGCCCTAAAGGCAAAGCTTGAAAGAGCCCGGGTAGTCGAAGAGAAGTTCAAGTCCATAGCCATCAAAGTCTGAAAAGAGTATGATGAACTAAGGGATGTCAATATGGCCACCGCTGAAGCCTTGGAACGAGAAACCAAGAAGGCCCAAAAGGAAGAACACGACCAAAGCAAAGTTTTGAGGGGCTTTATAGGGCACCAATAGTGAGCTCAAGCTCCGAAGAGGTGAAAGGAATCATCATGGGTCAAAGGCATGATCTTGAAGGACGAGCTAAAAGCTTGCCTCAGGTCGAAAAGAAATTTGTCCCAACAGTTAAGCGAGACTGAAGGGAATATGTGGGCCATCATCGATGAGTGCAAAGAGAAGCTAAATCTAGTGGCAACTCACGAGCAAAGGCTAGAGGATGAGTACGCCAAGATATCAGCAGAAAGGGAAGCAAGGGAAAGGGTAATTGATTCGTTGCACCAAGAGGCAACAATGAGGATGGACCGATTTGCTCTTACTTTGAACAGGAGTCAAGAACTTCCCCGATTGCTAGCCAAGGCCAAAGCAATGGCGGACACCTACTCCGCCCCCAAGGAGATCCACGGACTTCTCAGCTATTGTCAACATATGATAGACTTAATGGACTATATGATTAGAAACCGCTAGGAAGTTTGTATTGTCGCTCAGATCTTGACTAGTTATAACTTTTTGAATAAAATGAGTTTATCCCACGTTTTTACTCCAAAAATCAGTGCGAATTAAGTCACTCCCGCATTTTATCTCTAGCATGCATTGTATGTAGGTCTCGTCCTTTGTCACGGGAAGCCGGAAGGTCCATATCACCTTCTTAATTGTACACATGGGGCACTGCGCCCCCAAATGCGCAAGTAAGAAGAGATAATTTTCCGGGCTCTCGTGTCCGTAAAATGCATTTATATCATGCATCGCATAAACATCTCTTCATGGCATCATAATGAACATATCGTTCTTGCATTTGTCTGTTATCATATTACAGCCTCACATTTTGCATGAGTCATGGCATCATCATGCATAGGCGTTCAACAAACTTTTTGATCTGCAAAATTGCATACCATTTGTTTTCATGTTTGCTCATCCTTGCGTTTTCCTCTACAAAACAAAAACAAAAAAGGGGAAGCGTGCAACTTCACACTACATTCTTAGTTGCATGTGTTAGGCACCATGAGCCAACCATGTTGAGATCATAAACCCATTTCTAAAAAAAAAAAAAAACACACACACAACAACAAAACAAAATAATTGAACATGGTACCTAATGCATGGTTAACTAGGAAATGGTGTTTCTTCGGGCATCTCAATTTCATAATTACATTTTCCGTGCATAAGCTTAAAGTATGCCCGAGTCATTCATCCCTATGAGATGTTGTTGAAGTATTGGCGATCAGAATTGCCATTCCTTGGATTATAGGGTTGAACCAAGCTCATGCTTTTACAAAAAGGTTCATCAAGTCAAGTTGAAATACGGAAGTAACCGTCTTGCAAAATTGGGGCAAAAGATGAATCGAGTCACATCACTGCTTCGTCTACTGCCAAACATATTTAGGATTGTTGATGTCCTTGTTACTTCCAGTTTCACCTTGACAAAGATGTCATGGACCATGTTGAAAATCTAAATTGATTCAACCCCATATCTTGCGTAAAAATTCGCAATACTTCAACTGTACATCATTTGCATACATCCATGCTTTTCATTGGTTGCATTGCTCATTGCATTCTTTCCTTGAAAAAGAAAATAAAAATAAATAAATAAATAAAATAAAATAAAAATGAACTTAATCGTTATTATCAAAAAAGAAAAAAACACGCTTTACGGCGCCCCTACCAAACCCGTGCTAGAGCTAGAGTAATGGGTGAAGTAGAGAAGGTGCAAGAGCAGATGAAGGCCGACATGGAGGCCATGAAAGAGCAAATGGCCACAATGATGGAGGCCATAATAAGCATGAAAAAGATAAGGGAAGTCGATATGGTTGCAGTTGCCGCTACCAACACTGTTGCTAAGGTGAACCCGATGCCCCCATCTGGCCTCAACCAAATGAATCATCCAACCTCAAATATGGTAGGCAAAGATTTGGGAAGTACGGACGACCCCATGATGTGCAAATTCAAAACGAGCACGCCTTCCCATCATATGGTTTTCCTCCCAACTATACACCACCCAATGTGGAATACACTCTCAATGAAAATCTCAATAACTCCACTCCGATACTCATTGAGAACCAATAACCTCAATCTGATCAGGCACATATCTCTCTACCCATGGAGGAGACACATGGAATGCCCCACCACAATCTAGCCGACTTCGAGCCTTGCCTCGGATATGCCACTGAAGGGCAAGCAGTTGGTGGTATACCCCTGCAAAACACTTTGGAGGGCCCTCAGTATCATCCACAACCACAACCCTCACGTTCCACAGCGGTTAAAAACCCTCATAACTATGGCAGGAATGGGAAAGTTGGATCATCTAGAGGAAAGGCTCAAGGCCATTGAAGGAGGTGAAGATTATCCCTTTGCTAACCTAAAAGAGTTGTTCCTAGAACCCAATATCATCACCCCTCCCAAGTTCAAGGTGCTGGACTTTGACAAGTACAAGGGGACTACTTGCCCCAAGAACCATCCAAAGATGTATTGTCGGAAGATAAGGGCATACGCAAAGATGAGGAACTGCTAATACATTTCTTCCAAGAAAGTCTTACTGGGGTAGTTGTTACCTGGTACACTAACTTGGAACCTTCCCGAGTCCATACTTGGAAGGACCTAATGGTTGCCTTCGTTAGGCAGTATCAGTACTATTCTGATATGGTTCCGGATAGGATGCAACTACAGAACATGTGCAAAAAGGGAGACGATAATCGTGATGGTAGACACATTATCGGTACTCTACTATGAAAAGATGGTGGGCTACGCACCCTCAAAGCTTTGCAGATTTGGTCTTCGCCAGTGAAAGGATCAATGTGGGTCCGAAAAGAGGCAAATTTGATCATCCTACTAGGACGACTGAGAAAACTGGGGCAAATAAAGAGGGTGACGATGAGGGAGAAACCCATGCTGTGACTGCCATTCCTGTACGGCCAAGTCTCCCACCAACCCAACAATGTCATTACTCAACCCTTCTCCTTACCTACCGCCCATTTATCCACAAAGGTCATCCCTAAATCAACCACAAAGTCTGTCTACCGCACTTCCAATGACGAACACCACCTTTAGCACAAACCAAAAACACCAACCAAGAAATGAATTTTGCAGCGAGAAAGCCTGTAGAATTCACCCCAATTCCAGTGTCCTATGCTGACTTGCTCCCATATCTACTTGATAATTCAATGGTAGCCATAACCCTAGCCAAGGTTCATCAACCTCCATTTCTCCGAGAATACGACTCGAACGCAACGTGTGCTTGTCACGGAGAAGCCCCGGGGCGTTCCATTGAGCATTGTAGGGCTCTGAAGCGTAAGGTGCAAGGTCTAATTGATGCGGGCTGGTTGAAATTTGAGGAGAATCGCGTGTAAATCCTGACATTGACAAGAGATGCCACACATGGGGAAATTTTGAAGGCTGTTGTTAGGTGTCTCTAATGACTCATCAGGATTTCTAAGTTTATGCCATTATTGTAAACCACAGTTACAATGTTAAATGAAATGGATAAAGTTGATATCTTTGTCCCTCATCCTCTCACAAACGCATGTTTGCTTATTCAACTTTCACCGGAATGTGGGTGCAAGCCATTGGTCTGTTTGCTCAAGCGACCTGCGCTCCTGAGTGTTGACTTCCAAGACTGTTCAATCAGAGATTACTCGTCTTGCACGTTGGTGGGGGTGCCGTAAAACAACGAGTAAAGTTCAAAACAAATAAGTTTCAAAATAAAAAATAAAAAGGCATTTGATTGACTGTGTTTTCAAGTAAAAATATAGACGTTCATGTGACCTCATTTTGTCTTTTTAGAGAGAAGTGAGTTATCAAGAATAGGATGTTGTACAAATGGCCTCAGTTACCTTAAGAAAAAGGGGGGTTGAATTAAGATGCAAAGACTATTCCCCAATTGAACTATCACTCTTTCTTTTTTGATTAACAATGAACCCTTAACATGAATTACTTAAAAGACAATTCAAAATAAACTTCTTTAAAGCAAAAGATAAATAGCAATAAATAAAAGAAGTTTAAGGGAAGAGAGGAATGCAAGCCTGATTGATACTGGTTCGGCCACTTCCCGTGCCTACGTCCAGTCCTCAAGCAACCCACTTGAGATTTTCCACTCTCTTTGTAAAACTCCTTTTACAAAGTCTGAACCACACAGGGACAACCCTTCCCTTGTGTTCAGGAATCCTCTACAACAAGAGACCCACGGTCTCTTAATCCCTTTTCAGAAATAAGAAGAAGAGAAGAAGAGATCTCTCTTAAAAGAGATAGATTGTACAATGAAGATCAATCAAAATTCCTTATTGAGTATGCAAGTGGTTGACCAAGGAATCTTTTTGAGAGGATTAGACAGTTCAGTTCAGAAAAACTCTTAATCTTTTGAGAGGATAAACTTTTTGGGCAATGAAAACTCTCTTTAAATTCGTGCTTCCAAGCCACCTTTGATGGCCATTCATAAACCGTTTGAATAGATGTGACTCTTGGAAATTATTTTCTGAAAATCCCCTCTGGTAATCAATTACAAGACTTATGTAATCGATTACAGGTTTTAAAAATTTGAATTAAAACATTTTCAACTGCTGGTAATCGATTACCAGAGAGCAAATCTCAATTTGAAATGATAGAATTCTTTGGTCAAACCTTTTGTTTGTTTCAATTTGGAAACTTCTTCCTAAAGATTCTAAGAGATCAAACTTGATCATATATCTTGATTTTCTTGGATTCTTGTCTTGAATAAAACTTAGAAGCACTTGATCCTTTAGCATCATTAAGACATCAAAACATCTTGCTTCTACATAGGAGTCATTTGACTTAATCCATCAACTGAAAGATCCTTCAACTATTTCTCGTCCTTGGAAAATTCTTTTTGCAAGAATCAACTTCTTCTTTCATTCTTCCTCACTACGAGGTCGTGAAAACAAGACAACAATTGGTACCTCTAAGCCCTAGACTGGGGCAACGAAAGGCACCATGCAAAAACCTCAAGCGAACCTAGGGGTAGATTAGAAGTTCTCACCCAATAGGTTCCCAGCTACAAGGTCACGACGAAAGATAACATTTGGTACCTCAAAGCCTTACACTGAGGCAATGAGGGGCACCGTGCACGAGCCTCAAGTGAACATAGGGGCCGATCAAAATTTCTCACCCATCGATGTTTTCAGCAAAAAAAAGGGGGGGGGGACAAACCCTGGAATTTCAATGGATTGATTAAACATCAAACGACTCAATTGCCGTCACTCCAAAATGGTCAAATGACTAAATCAAATAGAACACAAACTCTAAGGGAGTTCTCGGAGAGATTTGCAAAAGATAGGATAAGGTTGCATGGACTATCACCTCTTTCGAAAGGACAGTCAATCTGTGTTTTCCAAAAAATTAAATCAAAATCAAAATCACAAAATAGGGAAAGAATGTCATGAACGTTGTACAAACTTTCCATTACATTGCATTGTTTCATATGAAGTCTGCATTTACCGCATTTCAAGACAAAAGTTGCATGCATCTGCATCCCTAAAAAATCATGTTAACTGCATAGATTTCCTACATCTAATATCCAGTCGTGTGGATTTGGGATGACCGACCCTCTCGATGAGTCGATCTCTTGCTTTCTCATAAGGGTGAACCCTTGGGTACTAGTACCCTCACATCCAGAGGACTACATGTCCTCGCCATCAGAGGATTGCATGTCTTCACCTTCAGAGGGCTACACGCCCTCGCCATCAGAGGACTGCATGTCCTCACCTTCAGAGGACTGCATGTCCTCACCTTCGTAGGGCTACACGCCCTCACCTTTAGAGGACCACACGTCCTCACTTTCAGAGGACTGCATGTCCTCACCTTCAGAGGACTGCATGTCCTCACCTTCGTAGGGCTACACGCCTTCACCTTTAGAGGACCACACGTCCTCACCTTCAGAGGGCTACACGCCCTCGCCATCAGAGGACTGCGTGTCCTCACCTTCAGAGGGCTGCATGTCCTCACCTTCAGAGGATTGCATGTCCTCACCTTCGTAGGGCTACACGCCCTCACCTTTAGAGGACCACACGTCCTCACCTTCAGAGGGCTACACGCCCTCGCCATCAGAGGACTGCGTGTCCTCACCTTCAGAGGGCTACACGCCCTCGCCATCAGAGGACTGCATGTCCTCACCTTCGTAGGGCTACACGCCCTCACCTTTAGAGGACTACACGTCCTCGCCAACAGAGGGCTGCACGCCCTCACCTTGAGAGGACTACACGTCCTTGCCAACAGAGGGCTGCACGCCCTCACCTTGAGAGGACTACACGTCCTCGCCAACAGAGGGCTGCACACCCTCACCTTGAAGAGGACTACACGTCCTCGCCAACAGAGGGCTGTACGCCCTCACCTTGAGAGGACTACACGTTCTCGCCAATAGAGGGCTGCACGCCCTCACCTTGAGAGGACTACACGTCCTCGCCAACAGAGGGTTGCACGCCCTCACCCTGAAGAGGACTACACGTCCTCGCCAACAGAGGGCTGCACGCCCTCACCTTGAGAGGACTACACGCCCTCGCCTTCGAAGGGCTACACGCCCTCACCATTAGAGGGCTACGCGTTCTCACTTTCAGTGGGCTCCATATCCACACCTTAAGATAATTTAAGGTCCTCTGCCCTTAAATGCTGAACCGAGACTCGCACTCCTGGTTAAGGGGCCAGTAGTTTCCTTTTATCATTTTCTGGGCCACCCCCTAATATTGGAGGGCGACCAACTGTGCAAGCACAACCAGAGAGGGAGGCTATCACACAGCTACTATGCATACCGGGGCAAGATTTCACCCGTGCCGCTACAAAGAAACGAGTGCAGATCATGTGCACCAACATGACCAATCTTACACAGATATAGATGACATTGCTACTTAGCAACATTTTGCCCAGCGACCGCAATGCCAATCTCCCCCTGCAAAAGTATCAGTTGGTCTGTGTCGTCCCGACATGGGTAAGTATGCATATGGTTCAACTGATTTCTGATACCATCTATTGTTTGCAGAGATCGCACCCACAAAGACACCCAGTGGACCTGAAGAAGTCCAACAGGGCCCAGGGGTTTTCAGCTTTGGTTACGGGCCTCTGTCGGCCCTACAGGGCGCCCGTCCCCCCAGCAAGCTCATGCCATCATGACATAGGTAAGTATGTGTCGCAACCTACCCTTCGGCGGGAGGGCGACGCGTGACTCGCGGGATTCGTGTTCCACGAAAGGAACACGCGCGGAGTCGCCACCAACGTTTATTTGAGGAAAACGTCGGAAAAACCGGAAAAGACGCGATCTACGAACTTTTAAGTAAAAGGTTCGGGAGTTGTATTTACGCACGGGGAAGGTATTAGCACCCCACACGTCCGTCACAAGGGACGACAGCCTTTAATCGAATGTGCAAACATGACTTTGATTTTTATGTTCCCTTTTATGTCCTTATATCCTTTATACCCTTTTTATATTTTTCTCTTTTTGTGGTCGACAAGGGTGTTTCCCTTTGCTCCTACGTATTCCTCAATTTGCGATGAGGAAATCAGACCTACGTAGTTCTTTCTTATCAAGTGATTCTTTTTTACTTAAGTGGTGATCATTTTAAGGCGTTGGACCTTAAAAATGATCCATTTTACTTAGTGAGAAATTGAAATGACAAACTTCAAAAGCCTATTTTTATGGACGAGCTTGACTAGGCGAGTTGATTTTAGCCTTAGTTTCACTTTAGTTATTAATCAATTCGATTAAGAATGAGAAATCCCAAAGAGAAAATGTTCGATTGATTTTCCGCTTTATTTTGCTAAAAGATTTTTTTTGATTATTATATTATTTTTTACCTCCTTTTTTGATTTCCAACGTGGTTACGGCACGACTGAACGGTCGGAATTTATTTTAACCGAAGTTAACGGATAATACAATTCAAACATTCGGTGGAAATTTATTTTATTTTTAAGTTAAGCGAGAAATGACTTAAGTAAAATGGCTTAAGCACGTCAAGAGGGGTATAAAAAGTAAACAAAACGAGAATAAAAATGCACGAAACACAATGTGGACCACTACGGGTACATAGAATGAATCGAAAAGCTTGGTTCGAGGTACTTACCCGTTGAAGATCGAAGAACGATGGAGAACGAATGAAGAACGTCGAAGAACGGTCGAAACCTTCGCGAAATTCTTCACGGAAAACATTACGGAAACGTTTCGGAAGCGCCTCGGCTTAGATTTTCTTCACGGAAACAATTTTTCCAAGCAAATTCGAAAGAGAGAGAAGTGCCTAAGGGGCTGAACCCTTTTCTTCTTCACTTCCTCCCCTATTTATAGCAAAATAGGGGAGGTGGTTGCCGCCCAGCTCGCCCAGGCGAGCCAGGTTGCTTCCTCCAGAAGAAACAGCCTTCTGGAGGAATATTCTGGAGGGCCCAAGTGGGCCTGGGTGCTATTTGCACCCCCATTTTTACTAAGTACACCTCCCTCTGCCTTTTTTTGGTGATTCTTTTTTCGTAAAGTTACGGAAACTTATGAATTTCGTAACGATACTTGTTTTCTTTCCGTAATGTTACGGAACCTTGCGGATTACATAATCATCCCCTTTTTGACTTACGGAATGTTACGGAATCTCACTTAATTATGCAGCGATGCTTCCATTTGATTTCCGGTGTGTCACGGAAACTTACGGATTGTGGATCAATATTTTTTCGGTTTTCCGGCATGTCCTGGAATTTCACAAATTGCCTAATGATGGGTGCCAAGCACCTCACAAGGACCAAAGAAAGGTCGCATGTCATCAAGCAAAGGTCCCCGGACGAAATTAGGGTGTGACACTAATTTCGTTCCTCTCGGTTGACGAGAGTCGCGGGTGACCATAAAATTTCCGCATGTAAATGACTTGTTGTTCCCGGAGGAACAAAAGGTGCAGAAGACTATGTCAGTCTCTGCATGCTATCAAGCGTTCTGTCTTACAGATAGCAAAAGAAT
Organism: Glycine max; assembly: GCF_000004515.6. Taxonomy (NCBI): domain Eukaryota; kingdom Viridiplantae; phylum Streptophyta; class Magnoliopsida; order Fabales; family Fabaceae; genus Glycine; species Glycine max. Next base: position 40,368,877 of record NC_038250.2, read on the forward strand.
GTTTATACGGATAACCACTCGGGTATTTCCGCCCGTCAGCATGACTCAAAAGTCAGTGTGACAGATCTTGTAAGTGCGGAAGATGATGTAAATCTCCGCATGTCAACGGGCTTGTCGACCGCGATTGACGAAGGGTGCAAAATGACCACATTGGCCGCTGCTTGTCATCGGGCCCACCGCCTCTGGATGACAAAAGGGTGCGGATAACCGTAAGGTATCTCCACGTGTCATCGGGCCCGCCGCCTCTGGATTACACAAGGGTGCAGAATGACCAATTTTTGTCTCTGCGCGCCATCGGACACAACTGTGTCTGAATGGCAAAGGGGTGCGGAATGACCAAATTTTGTCTCTGCGTGTCATCGGGCCTGCCGCCTCTGGATGACACAAGGGTGCAGAATGACCAAATTTTGTCTCTGCGTGTCATCGGGCCCGCCGCCTCTGGATGACACAAGGGTGCAGAATGACCAATTTTTGTCTCTGCGTGTCATCGGGCCCGCCGCCTCTGGATGACAAAAGGGTGCGGATAACCGTAAGGTATCTCCGCGTGTCATCGGGCCCGCTGCCTCTGGATGACACAAGGGTGCATGTCACATGACCTCAGGGTCAGTATGACAAAGATTATGGGGCGGCCGACAAAAGCAAGGCTCTTGCTCCTACGTATCCTCCAATGAGGAACTCAGACCTACGTAGTTCTAGATAACTTGTGAGACTTGAAAAAGTCTCCACCAGAAGATGCCTACATCTCCGGAAAGGGCGCAGATGACCATATTGGCCTCCGCTTATCAATCACACTCGAGGTGCGGATAACCGTAAGGTGTCTCCGCGGGCTACCAGCTCTTGGGTCATGGTAACAGAAAGCAGTGTGGTCGACAAAAGCGAGGCTTTTGCTCCTACGTATCCTCCAATGAGGAACTCAGACCTACATAGTTCTGGATAACTTGTGAGACTTAAAAAAGTCTTGGTGTTTTCTTCACTAAAAATGCAAACATGCTTTAGTAAAGAGACAAATATTCCAACTGATTAGAGCAGCATATGCTTTTTTTTTTTTGAGTGAAAAGAACAATGCCTTTACCGGGGAAGGAGAGTATGTTGATGAAATCCCCCATAACCATAAATGAGATTTTGGATGTTAGCATTTCGTTTCTAAATGACCATTTAGAGGAAACACTGGGTTCGAAAAAAATAGAAGAAAATCACTCAAAGTGTATCAATCTCGCACAGGTAAGTGTTTCATCCTAATTCCGAACCATAGATATGTCATGACTTGACTTTGCAAATTATTTCCTATCAAATCAAAAATTACATGCGTGATCATGGATCAATAGGACTTCCCTTGGGAATGGGTTCTTTTAGCGGGTTTTTCGGCTTTTGTGTGTTTTTTTTGGCTTTTGATTTTTTGTTGGCTTTTTCCTTTTCTGTTTTTGTTTAGTGCAGGGCGAAAAAGTCGCTAGCGCACTGATTTTGGTTGGTAATTAAAGGGAGAAGACCATTTTAGGTCGTGGTCTCCTTTCCTTCTTTTTGTTCATTTGGTGACAATTCTGTATTGTTCAGATATTGTCCGGTCTAAAGACCTCTCTGCACATTTCTTCTGGTTTCTTTGACCAGGAGCTTTCTTCTTTTCTTTCTTTACTTTCTCCCATTCTTTGGTTGGGAATTTTCTTTCTTTTCTTTTTTTCTTTCTCCCTCTCTTTGATTGGGAATTTCCTTGCTTCCTTTTTTCCTTCGATTGGAAACTTTCCTTCTCTTTTTCTTTGATTGAAAATTTCCCTTCTCTTCTTTTTTGCTTCCGAGGGTAAGGATTGACATTCTCACCCTGGGTCAAGGTTTATGGTGAGTCAGGATTTTGGCTCAAGACTTGTAGAATGGCTAGGCATGGTACATGTCAGGGTTTGGTTTGGTTCAAGGATAAAAGGGATGCCCCACATTATTTCCATGACACCAATGCAAAAATGATGATTTGGAAACTTCATGCAAAACTGGTCATGCATGCACCTATGTGGACACTCAAGTGTCAAACTTTTATGGTCATGTGATGCTAGGGCTCAGGATTTATTTCCTCTATTTTAAATCAACCCAATGTTTTCCAAAATATGTTCTTTTATCAATTTGTGCATTCATCCGAGTCTATTTCGAGCGTCCGGGAAAACTTCACAGCATTCACCCTTCAGGTGTATACACATTTTTTTCAAAAACCAGTTATGATCAGTGAATTTTTTCAAAGACAAGTTGGAAGTCATCTCTTTTCAAAAGCATGTCGGTTTTTCAGCTAGACAACTTATTTTTCTTTTCTTTTTCCTCTCTTTTTTTCTTACTTGCTCTTTTTTTCTTATTTGCTCTCTTTTTCTTATTTTCTCTCTTTTTCCCTTTTTTAATTTTTATTTTTATTTTTATCATGATTTTTGTTTGTTTTATTATATATATATTTTTTTGACGATGTTCCTAAACGAAGAACTCTACACAGTTCCAAAATTTCAAGCATCATTGATAGTAATGATATATAAACACTAACGCAAAAATCCAAACAAAAATGTATGCGCTGTACAAATGACAATCGAAACAACAAAAACAAACATTAGTCTCTCAAGTCAAAACAATAACATAGCATAAAAATGATAAAAGAAATATGAAAGAAAACATGAATCTGGGGATCTCCCAGTCACGTATCTCCACTCCCTCCCAAGAAGTCAAGCAAATCGGCCATCTCCTCGTCCTCGTGGGCCTCTTCTCCACCGCCGGGAGCTTCTGGGGGTGCCTCTCCTGCTTGGGCCTCGGGCCAATCTCCGGGCCATGCGACCTCTGCCCTGAACTGGTCTGGAGTAGGGCATGAAAAAGAAGCGAAGCCCTGGCTCTGCATGCTGAGGCTCATCTGGTACAGACAATCATGGGTCTGTACATGTGCTCGGTGGTTGGCCGCCTGCTGGCGAACCAAATGCCGTAAATATTGCTCCATGTCAAATGCCCCAGCCTGGCCAGCCTGATGAGGTGGTGGTGGCGCGCCTATCTCTGGGTACAGTACTTCTCAATAAAAGCCCGGGTGATGGGCGGCCGAATTACCTTGGTAGGTGCAACGGGGACTCCGAATGACTGGCAGAGTCCTGTGATCAGCGAGGGAAATCCCAGGGCCCTGTTGGACTTATCTGGATCCAAAGGATGCCTGGTAGGCGCCATACCTGCAAAAATATAAATGGCATCAGCGATTAACTGAGCCACATGGACACTCATCCGCGTCAGGATGGCGTACACCAGCTGACACTTCGGCAGGGGGAGGTCGGAATTATGATCGCTGGGCAGGATGTTGCTGAGGAGCAACGTCATCCATATCTGGGTCAGGGTGGTCATGTTGGTGTGCATGATTCGCACTCGCCTCCCTGCAGCAGTCCGGGCAAAATCCTGCCCCGGTATACATAGCAGCTGGGCGATGGCCTCCTCATCGAACCCATCAGACCGGTTCCTCCTCTGGCCATACTCACATTCCTGGCCCTCTTCCAACACCAACGGATATCCCAGGAGCTGGCCGATAGCGTCGGCATCAAACGGGATCCACTGACCCCTTACCCAGGATCTCATGTCACGCACGCCCTCCACTGTTGGCCAACCATGGGCATAAAACTCAAGGACTATTTCTGGATCGAACTTGGCCATGGGAGTAACCAGTGATGCCCACCGCCGGCGCCCTATTTCCTCCTGGAAATCAGTATACTCATCGTCCCTGAGCTGGACGCGTCGCTCCCGGAGAAACGACCATCCCTTGATGGCCTCGAAGCGCTGCTGGTGTACAACGCTCCTAAAGCGGTGACTGTCGTACTCTGGAGCGAAACTAGTTCCTTCGGCCGCCTTGTCCTTCCTGGACCTCTTTGAGGCAAGCTTCCTCGGGGCCATTCCTGCGAAGGCAAACATTTGGAAAGTTAGTTTTTACCAAGAAATGCTACCCTTAAAACAAAAATGGCATACAACCCCCTCCAATAAATACAAACATCAATGTAAATTTAGAGCAAGCTTATGCGCATACTTCTTCACGAATGTTCACTTGCACAAGACATTCTTATAACTAAGAAAAATGCACCCATATACAATCAAGGCACCTTCGTTACCTAGATTATTTACATGTACTTCCAAGGTGTATTTGTTACCTACATCACACACATTTCCTTTGCTAAATTCACATACATGCATACTTTAAGCACTTTGGCTATCAAAAATTGCATACGTGCACATCTTGGTATTTCTAATACCTATACATACACAAACTTCATGATGAATCTTGACTATCTACACAATAAGGTGCTACATTTCATGCTTTTTTTTTTTCAAGTGTTTTTACTACCTAAAGCCGCATGCAAATTCAAGTATATTTTCTTTTGCTCACTAAAATTGTATTCAAATTAAAAGGTATTTTTGTAATGTATTTTCTTTACATAACATGCAACATATTTATATATTTTTGTGAGACATTTTGACTACCAAAAATTATATGTACATACATCCAAGTATTTTGCTACCATACCCAAAGTGTAAATTGCCAAAGGTATTTTGCTACCTATTCTAACCTACACATTTATGATGAGCAAAATTCCTAACCATCTAGGCATAGGGAAAAATATTGTAGCGTGGCCCATAGCTGATTGCTGGCCAAAAAGGGTAACTTTACCCAACATGCACCTCCTCTTGTGTTCTTTTGCATAAAAACTTTGGTTCCTAGGCCTAGGATATATGTGGGGCAATCACTCTAGCCTTTTTAGGGAATGAATGCACGTCCCAAAAAATAGAAAATATGTGCAAACCAAAATGCCCCATGGGTTGTTTCCTTACAAAAGTCACGCGCTAATGCCATTGAGGCATTTCACCAAACACTTGGTGGGCGCGCGTTTAGGCATCAATAGCAAGAGAACGGGGACAATGTGGCATGTCCCATTGTTTCAAAATGCATTATAGGCCTAGGGCCATCCCATACAAACCCCCAATTCAACCTAATCAAGCAAGAAAACAAACCAAAATTGCCCCACATATTTAAGCACATTCCCACAATTTAGAGCACCAAAAGGAGATCAAAATACACCAATGAAAAGCTAGAAAGCTTAGGGATGGAACACTTACTTGTTGGTGATGAACAAAAGCGCAAAACGGAATCAAAAAATGCGAAAAATGATGACCCTAGGGCTGCAAACTCGTCAATCCCGTGGGTATGGCTTTTGAAAGGGGGGAAAAGAAGTTTTTGAATGCAAAAACGTCCCCCCTTTCGTCATTCTTATAATTTGGTGCAGGGGTGGCTCGCCCAGGCGAGCGAACCTACATTATTTTTTTTTTTTTGAGAGGAACATTAACCATGTCCCCTCCTTCCTTATGGTTTAGCGTCTTGCTTAACTTGAACTTACTTAAGTTAGAGTTAGGCATTGATTACTTATTTTTAAAACAAACAAAAAGTAAAAGAAAACTGCAAATACAAAGGATACGGGGCTGCCTTGCAGCGACGTTCTCCGCTTGCTTAGCGTGGAGAAAGGGGCGACGATCAGTCGGTCGTGACCCCATCCCCACTTGCATCCGTTCCTGTGTACCTGCAAGTAAGAAACAACCTGGTGTGGCCAATCTTGACCGCATCGCTGTCTTACCTTGATTGGTTTCTGCTGTTCATGTTTTGTCTCTACCCCAGAAGGTAGCTCAAGATGATCCTTCCCCTGTTTTACCACAACAATATGCATGCGTGTGCGTATGCGTATGCATGAATGTTTTCAAACGCAGCAAATTTTAGGGAAAGTTGGTTCAGGTTCAATTCTAATTAAGCGCTTGGGGCATCCCATGAACTGAGCGGAAGGGCTCAGGTGATCACAAATCAACGCAAGGTTTGAAACTAACGTGAGGACTAAAGCCTCGAATCCACGTTCATTTCTTTGAAAGATTGTAACGAGAGATACAACAGACAGGAAATCCCTGGGGGAAATCTAGAAAACGCATAAAGATAAAGAACATGCAGCGACATCCTTAATTGCTCCAGCTTCTAAGCATAATATCGTTTGACGACATCAGAATTCACGGGTGAAGGTAGCTCTTCGCCATCCATGTTGGTAAGCACCAGGGCTCCTCCGGAAAAAGCCCTCTTCACAACAAAAGGCCCTTCGTAGTTCGGGGCCCATTTCCTTCGATTGTCCTTGATAGCATGGGACATTTTCTTTAGCACAAGGTCTCCCTCATGGAACTTGCGCAAGCGTACTTTCTTGTCGAATGCACTCTTCATTCTTTGCTGGTACAAGCGCCCATGACTCATGGTTGTTAAGCGCTTACCCTCAATGAGGTTGAGCTGGTCATAGCGCGTTTGAGCCCACTCTGATTCCTTTAATCCGGATTCTGCCAAGATCCTTAATGACGGGACTTCTACCTCAAACGGTAACACAGCCTCCATCCCATATACCAATGAGAACGGCGTTGCCCCAGTTGACGTTCGCACTGAAGTTCGGTAACCGTGTAACGCGAATGGGAGCATTTCGTGCCAATCCTTGTATGACACGGTCATCTTTTGGATAATCTTTTTGATATTCTTATTGGCCGCTTCCACGGCTCCATTCATCTTTGGCCGGTAGGGTGTGGAATTGTGATGCTGGATTTTAAACTCCTCGCACATTTCCCCCATCATCTTGTTATTCAGGTTGGTGCCGTTGTCCGTGATAATCTTCCTTGGCAAACCATATCGGCAGATGATCTCTTTCTTAATGAACCTGACCACCACATTCCTCGTGACATTGGTATATGAAGCCGCCTCGACCCACTTGGTGAAATAATCTATCGCTACGAGGATGAAGCGATGACCATTCGAGGCCTTGGGCTCAATGGCCCCGATGACATCTATTCCCCACATGGAGAAAGGCCAAGGGGCGGACATGACATTCAGAGGATGTGGTGGAGCATTGACATTATCTGCGAATGCTTGACATTTGTGGCATTTCCTCACATGGACATAACAATCACTTTCCATGGTAAGCCAGTAATAACTTGCTCTTAGGATCTTCCTGGCCATAGCATGCCCGTTAGCGTGTGTTCCAAACGAGCCCTCATGGACTTCCTCGATCATGTGATTTGCCTCCCTGGCATCCACACACCGCAGGAGTGTCATGTCGTGATTTCTCTTATACAGTATGCTTCCGCTCATGAAGAAACCGGCTGCCAACCTTTTCAATGTCCTTTTATCATTGTCGGCAATCTCTGGCGGGTATTCTTTGCTTACGACATATCGCTTGATGTCGAAATACCAAGGCTTTCCGTCCCGTTCCTTTTCCACTTGGCAACAATGCGCGGGTTTGCCACGACACCAAAATTCAATGTAGGGTAGATCCCCGTGCGGTGTTAGCTGGAACATAGACGCCAACGTAGCAAGTGCATCCGCCATTTGATTTTCCTCGCGGGGAACATGATGGAAGGAGATCTCATCGAAGGTCTTAGCCAATTCCTTGATATAGGCTTTGTAGGGTATCAGCTTGGGATCTCTAGTTTCCCATTCCCCTCTCAGCTGATGGATTACCAACGCTGAGTCGCCGTACACCTTGAGTAGTTTGACATTGGAGTCAATTGCTTCCTGGACGGCTAGGGCACATGCTTCATATTCGGCCATGTTGTTGGTGCAGTCGAATCCTAGCCTGGCTGTGAAAGGTACACATTGATTGTCCAGAGAGACCAACACTGCCCCAACGCCATGACCTAGAATGTTTGACGCTCCGTCAAACCATACGGTCCATTTGTCCCGATCTTCGTCCAATTTTTCCTCAAACAAGACCATGATGTCCTCATCCGGGAATTCAGGATGCATGGGCTGGTAGTCGTTAAGAGGCTGTTGAGCCAAATAATCTGCTAAGGCGCTTCCTTTTATCGCCTTTTGGGTGACGCAGACTATATCAAACTCGGATAGCAAGACTTGCCACCGGGCGATTCGTCCCGTGAGAGCTGGCTTTTCAAAGATGTACTTAACCGGGTCCATTTTGGATATCAACCAGGTAGTATGGCTCAGCATGTACTGCCTTAGGCGATGGGATGCCCATACTAAAGCACAACACGTTCTTTCGAGCAAGGAGTAATTCATCTCACAGGTCGTGAACTTCTTACTTAGGTAGTAAACAGCGCGCTCTTTCTTCCCGGATTCGTCATGTTGCCCCAGCATACACCCCATTGACTCGTCCAAGATTGTCATGTACAAAATGAGAGGCCTTCCAGGTACTGGTGGCATAAGCACGGGAGGATTCATAAGGCACTTTTTGATCCTTCCAAAAGCTTCTTGGCAATCCTCATTCCAGCGATCAGTTTGGTTTTTGCGTAAGAGTTTGAACAACGGCTCACAAATGGCGGTGAGCTGCGATATGAATCTGGCAATATAATTCAAGCGTCCCAGGAAACCTCGGACTTGCCTCTCTGTACGGGGTTCAGGCATCTCAAGGATAGCCTTCACCTTTTCGGGGTCTACCTCTATCCCTTTCTGGCTTACAACGAAACCAAGCAATTTCCCTGATTTGACCCCAAAGGTACACTTAGCGGGGTTCAACCTTAATTGATATTTCTTAAGCCTTTCGAACAACTTCCGCAGGTTGACAAGGTGTTCTTCCTTGGATTTAGATTTAGCAATTATGTCGTCCACGTAGACCTCGATCTCTTGATGCATCATATCATGGAACAAAGCTACCATGGCCCGTTGATAAGTTGCCCCAGCATTCTTGAGTCCAAAGGACATCACCTTGTAACAGAACGTCCCCCACAGGGTGACAAAAGTAGTCTTTTCCATATCCTCGGGCGCCATCTTTATCTGATTGTAACCAGAGAAACCGTCCATGAAGGAAAATAAAGCGAAATTGGCCGTGTTATCTACGAGGATATCAATGTGTGGTAAAGGAAAATTGTCCTTGGGACTGGCCCGATTCAGGTCCCGATAATCCACACACATTCGTACTTTCCCATCTTTCTTAGGAACCGGTACGATGTTGGCAACCCATTCTGGATACCGAGCGACGGCCAGAAATCCAGCGTCAAATTGCTTCTTCACTTCTTCTTTTATCTTCAAGGATGTTTCGGGCTTCATCCTTCTCAATTTCTGTTTTACCGGGGAACACTCGGGATTTAGAGGTAATCGGTGCTATACAATGTCAGAACTCAAACCGGGCATATCTTGGTATGACCAAGCAAAGATGTCTTGGTAGTCTTTTAGTAGGATTATTAATTCTTCATGGATAGGTGCGGTAATACCTGTACCTATCTTTACTTCCCTTTTTCCACTGCCAATTCCTAAGTCTACCAGCTTTGTTTCTTCTTGATGAGGCCCCATTTCTTGGTCCTCATGGGCGACCATTCTTTCTAATTCTGGGGGAAGTCCCACATCCTCGTTTCCTTCATCTTCCGTTTGATTCATTTCTTGCTCGAAGTCGATAGGCGGGTCCCAGGTATTAGTACCTTCGGGGGACTCGTCATCGGATCTGCCATTTCAGAAAAAGAAGTAAACATGCAAATGAATGAGAATGGGTAGAAACGTAGGAACAGATGAAGAAAGATCCTTGTATTATAAATTCAAAAGACACAAAGCCTTAACAAAAGGAAAAAACTCTAAAGCCTAGGCCCAACTATAGAGCTTTTAAAACCGTAAAGTTTTACATTATGCTCGTTGCGTAAATGCCGGGGCGTTCCTCCACTCGCCAATTTCCCAGCTGGAAATCAGGAGGGCATGGTCGTACCAAATCCAATGTACTCGGAACATCATCTTCGCATATTGCGACCACTTGACCTTTGTCTTCCAGACCTGCGCTTATAAAGCTTCTGCTTATGTGGCAGGGCGGGCTACCTTCACTTTCTTGTCTCCAACGCGAGCTTTGACCACTGCTCTTCCTTCCTGCGATGCTTCTTTTCATGTCCGCCTGAGTGGGCTTATAGTCTAAACCGTACTTCCCACGATTTCCTTGGGCATTTATCAGGCTAGTTATGCCGCCGTTGTCTTTGCCTAAACCCATTCCGGGTTCATAACCGTTCCCCAACATAACTCGGGCCATCATTACTGCTGCATCGGACAGACAAGGCTGCCCAGAGAGGGAGTCCACGGAGGAAATGCTGACCACCTCAAAAGACTGGAAAGCGGTTTCTAACGATTCTTCTGCGGCTTCCACATAAGGCATAGAGGATGGGCAGCTCACCAAGATGTCTTCCTCGCCTGACACGATGACCAAGTGCCCCTCCACTACGAATTTCAACTTTTGGTGGAGCGTAGAGGGCACAACTCCCACTGAGTGGATCCACGGGCGCCCCAACAGACAGTTGTAGGGGGGGTTAATATCCATTATTTGGAAGGTGACTTGACATGTGTGAGGGCCTATTTGTACTGGGAGATCGATCTCTCCCCTAACCTCTCGGCGAGTGTCGTCGAAGGCACGAACCACCATGGAACTCGGTTTTAAGTGGGAAGCATTGAATGGTAACTTCTCCAAAGTGCTTTTAGGCATCACGTTTAAACTGGAACCATTATCGATGAGCACCTTGGCTACGATATGGTCCATACACTTGACTGATACGTGTAAAGCCTTATTATGCCCTCTCCCCTCGGCGGGGATTTCTTCTTCGGCGAAGGCAAGATAGTTGTTGGGAGTGATATTGTTGACCAGCCCTCCGAAACCTTCTACCGAGATATCTTGGGCCACATGGGCCTCGTTCAGAACTTTTACTAGCAGAGCCCGATGAGGCTCGGAGCTCATAAGTAACTCCAACAGCGAGACCCTGGCCGGGGTTTTGTTGAGCTGTTCGATAACCTTGAATTCGCTCTGCTGAATTATCCGGAGGAACTCGCTGGCTTCCTCTAGCGACACCTCCTTTTTACCATCCTTTTTCTCCGGGAGGCCCTTTGCCGGGATATCTTTATTCGAAGCGTGGGGTGCTTCGCCATCTTGTTCCTCCACCACTTTTCCTTTTCCCTTGACGTCCGCGGGTTGGACTGGTAGGTCCGAAGGTGCGAACACACGACCACTACGGGTCACACCACTCAGTCTCGTGATATTTGTTACTTTAGCTGACAACGAGCTGACGTCGGTGGCTTCTTCTTCCTTCTCCCTCGGAGGTGTATATCTCCATGGTACTGCGTGGCTACTTTGGTATGGGAAAGGAACAGGTTTGGCTACTAAGGGGTGTCCGGGCTTTTGCGAAGCTGCGCTTTTGGTGAAGTATATCACCAAGGGTTTGGGCTTCGCAACACTGTTCCCGTCCGTGGACTGCATGCATATATGCTGCTCTTCTTTTCCTTCATTGCCAACTTCCAGTCGACCTTGATCTATCATCCGCTGTAACAACTCCTCTACTCCCAAACACGTCTCCATGTCATGCAGCTCGCCGGAATGTAGCAAACAGGAATCCTCCTTACACCCACTATGGGGAATCACACCTCCTTTTTGTAGGGCCTCAAAGATAAACCTCCTAGGGGTTGTCACATCCCTTAAAGGTTTAGACCTATGCGGCCTATCGGACTCAACGGCATTAACCGCTCCCCCTCCATGATTGGCGAGCGGGTTGGTTCTCACATTGGGCCGATCCTCTTGGAAAGTCAGCCATCCAGCATCCATTAAATGTTGGACCTTGTATTTAAGGGCCAAGCATTTTTCAACGGAATGCCCCGGGACACCCCCATGTTACTTGCAGGTTGCGTTAGGGTCATACCACTTCTGGAAAGGGGGTTCGAGGACCCTTCCGAGAGTTACCACAGCCAAATGATTGGCGATGAGGGATGGCAAAAGGTCTTCGTACGTCATTGGGAGTGGGGTGAATTCCGGAAATGGCCTCAGAGGGAAATTCCTTGTCGTGTTGGAATTACCGGCCGGGCGAGTCGTGTTTGGAGTTGGAACTTGGGGAGCTTCCCTCTGGGTGAGTGCCTTAGGCTGCACGGGTGTTGAACTAGAGGCGTTCCCGGTATGAGCCGAGAAGCTCGGGTGATGTTGCGCGTACTGATGGGTACCATGAGGCGTTTGCTGGGGTTTGACCCTTCGAGCATAGTCTTGAGGGTCTTTGTGGACTTCGTCGGGCTGTTGAGGAGGCTCTCTTTCAAGGACGGGGAAGCAATGTGGCCCGCATCTTCTTGCAAGACGGGTGGTGAGTAGTTGGGCGGCAATCCATAAGGGTAAGCCGCTCGGTTGTATCCCAGGTGAGGGCTGCCATCGTGCCCCAGTGTGTCCCTTCCCCGTCCTACTATGTTTGAGGGAGGATGGTGCGCAGTTGCCAAGAGAGTCGGGTCTGCTTCGGCAGCCGAACTGATAGCGGTAGCGGTGGCCGCGTTCTTCTCTATGAGCTGCTTCATACTTAACATGGCCTCCATCATGGAGGCCATTTGTTCTTTCAGAGCCGACATGTCGGCTTTCATCTGTTCATGTGTCTCCTCTTGATCACCCATCGTTCTAGATTTGGATCTGGTGCGATAGGGATGCCTTGTGGCGCGTTTAGTTACGGTGTTTTTCCCTAAAAAACCAAACGTGAGGAGTGGGTAAAGAAAAAATGCATGCTAGAGATGAAATGTAGGAGTGATTTGATTTGCACAAGCTTTTTGGAATAGAAACATGGGACCAACTCATTTTATTTCAAAAAGAAAGTCGTATCTAGTCAAGGTCTGAGAGACCATACAAGTTTCCTAACGATTTCTAATTATGTGGGCCATTAAGTCTATCATATGCTGACAATAGCCGAGAAGCCCATGAATCTCTTCGGGGGCGGAGTAGGTGTCTGCCATCGCCTTGGCCTTGGCTAACAAGCGGGGAAGTTCTTTACTCCCGTTCAAGGTAAGAGGAAACCGATCCATCCACATGGTTGCCTCTTGGTGTAAAGAGTCGATCACCCTTCCTCTAGCCTCTTTTTCCGCGTATACTTGAGCATACTCGTCCGTGATTCTATGCTCGTGGGCCGTGGCTAGACCTAACTCTTCTTGGTACTTGGCGATGATAGCTAGCATGTTGGTCTCCGTCTCGCATAAACGCTGAGACAAGCTTCTTTTGGACCTTGAACAAGCAACTAACTCCTCTTTTAGAACCATGCTATGTGCTCGCGACTGGTCCCTCTCTTCCCTTCGCAGCTGGAGTTCACTATTGCTACCCCATAGAGCTCCGCGAAATTTATTCCGGCCATACTCTTCCTTGCGAGCCCTCTTGGTCTCTTGTTCAAGGGCTCTTGCGGTAATTGCATTCTCTTCCCGTAACCCGGCACACTCCTTCCGAATGTGTGTTGCGGCTAACTTGAACTTCTCCTTGGCAAAATTCGCCTTTCCTAACTCGCTTTTGAGAGCTTGGACTTCTTCGTCCTCTTCCGGTGCTTCAAAACTCTCTTTGCTGACGACTTTTAACTTGGCGAGCCAATCTAAACCTCGTATATGAACTTTCAGCCATTCATGGTAGCCACCAATGATGCCATTATGAATGCCTCTAAGTTCTTGATCTTTCCTTAACGGGGTTTCCCATGCCTTATGGATTCTTTGTATAGTCTTGGAATTTTGTGCGCCGAAATCCCTCACAAGGAAAGGAGACATGCTTTCTTCCGTCGGTGCTCCCCTCATGGGGTACCCTAGTTGTCTTATAGCGAGCGTGGGATTGTAGTTAATACAACCCCTCGTTCCTACCAGCGGAATGTTTGGGTATCCTCCACATGAGAAAAGGACTCCTTCTTTTCCTTCCTTCCATCGGGGGAACCAACTGATTGTTCTACCTCCTATCCCGGCCAAAAGCTGGTCCCAATCTATTCTCCTCTTTTCAGTACACGAGCGATGGCTCAGGAGCGGACATGGATGTCTTGTGTCTTGTTGGAACAAGTGCGAAACCAACCAAACACAGAGGGTGGGCAAGCAACAGATGATCCGTGCGCTACTCTTTTTGCACCTTCAGTCAAATGTGTCAAATAGATCTGCCAAGACAGCTACCACCGGACTTTCCTTGCTATGGTGGTAGGCAAGGAAAGCGTCGATTGCTGCTAGGTCCACCAAACCATCCACGTTTGGAAAGAGGACGACCCCAAAAATTAGCAAAGCTAACACATCCATAAACGGGACCCAATCTCCTTGATTGGCCATACCCCTCGCCTTGTCTTCTAGGTACCTCCATGGTAGGCCCGCTATGTCGTTCCGAGTTTGTTTTATGCGGTCCAAACCTCTTGCTGAATCCTTGACCACAGTTGCAATTCTGCTTAAAGAGGGGAGACACCCGGATGAAAGATATGGTTTTCTTCCCCCGAGAGGACATCCTAGAATTTCCTCAAATTCTTCAATGGTTGGTACTAATTGGAAGTCTTCGAATGTGAAGCATCTCAAAGGCTGGTCGTAGTATTGGGTGAGTGATGCAATGGCTTCTATGGATACCTCTGCTAAGGTCAACTCTAAGATCTTTCCGTAAGTCTTGCGGAAAGCTTGCATTTGGAGAGGTTCCATCAACCGCCCTAATTCCTTGATGCTGGTGGTATCTAAGCTTTTAACCTTGACTTGGTAGAACCTCTTGCTGGTTTGATTTATTCCCATGCTTGCTAAAGTGAGACAAAAGCTGGTGCAAATCAAAACTCCGATATCTCATGGGTGGAATGGATGAATGCATGAAGGAATGCATATAACACAGATGCAATCTAGGAATGTGGGGGTCCGGGGAATTCGTCCCCTTCTTAGACACAACGTCTAGGGGTAGCAAAGTGCCCCAACGTACGTTTTTAAGAAGGCGACGCGGACCCTCCGTTGGTTTGTTTACAAAAGGGATCAAGACAGAACCCATATGCGATGCCTATGCAAAAGACACAATGCGGGAATGTACACAGTATGACAATATTCACTGAACATAAGCAAAAGGTTATATGATACTTATGCATGGCAGTGTGAAAAATGGCACGCAGCGTGTTTGCTCGTGCCCCTATGAACCCGGGTATAGGGCCCTTTTTCACTCACAGTGTGTGCAAATAATGTTGGTGTTTGTGTGCATCAAATGAATAAATATTTACCTCATGCATATATTTTAAAACGCACTAAAAGCAATAAAGAGCTTATACACACAAG
Organism: Glycine max; assembly: GCF_000004515.6. Classification (NCBI taxonomy): domain Eukaryota; kingdom Viridiplantae; phylum Streptophyta; class Magnoliopsida; order Fabales; family Fabaceae; genus Glycine; species Glycine max. The sequence goes on from NC_038250.2 coordinate 40,383,881, forward strand.
AACATAATGAAGGGAAACTAACAAAGGGATAAGTCATGGTAAAACATTGCACAAAATTAAATGGCCTAACTCTCTAAAAACTGTCCCCAGTGGAGTCGCCAACTGTCGCAACCTACCCTTCGGCGGGAGGGCGACGCGTGACTCGCGGGATGCGTGTTCCACGAAAGGAACACGCGCGGAGTCGCCACCAACGTTTATTTGAGGAAAACGTCGAAAAAACCGGAAAAGACGCGATCTACGAACTTTTAAGTAAAAGGTTCGGGAGTTGTATTTACGCACGGGGAAGGTATTAGCACCCCACACGTCCGTCACAAGGGACGACAGCCTTTAATCGAATGTGCAAACATGACTTTGATTTTTATGTTCCCTTTTATGTCCTTATATCCTTTATACCCTTTTTATATTTTTCTCTTTTTGTGGTCGACAAGGGTGTTTCCCTTTGCTCCTACGTATTCCTCAATTTGCGATGAGGAAATCAGACCTACGTAGTTCTTTCTTATCAAGTGATTCTTTTTTACTTAAGTGGTGATCATTTTAAGGCGTTGGACCTTAAAAATGATCCATTTTACTTAGTGAGAAATTGAAATGACAAACTTCAAAAGCCTATTTTTATGGACGAGCTTGACTAGGCGAGTTGATTTTAGCCTTAGTTTCACTTTAGTTATTAATCAATTCGATTAAGAATGAGAAATCCCAAAGAGAAAACGTCCGATTGATTTTCCGCTTTATTTTGCTAAAAGATTTTTTTTGATTATTATATTATTTTTTACCTCCTTTTTTGATTTCCAACGTGGTTACGGCACGACTGAATGGTCGGAATTTATTTTAACCGAAGTTAACGGATAATACAATTCAAACATTCGATGGAAATTTATTTTATTTTTAAGTTAAGCGAGAAATGACTTAAGTAAAATGGCTTAAGCACGTCAAGAGGGGGTATAAAAAGTAAACAAAACGAGAATAAAAATGCACGAAACACAATGTGGACCACTACGGGTACATAGAATGAATCAAAAAGCTTGGTTCGAGGTACTTACCCATTGAAGATCGAAGAACGATGGAGAACGAATGAAGAACGTCGAAGAACGGTCGAAACCTTCGCGAAATTCTTCACGGAAAACGTTACGGAAAGGTTTCGGAAGCGCCTTGGCTTAGATTTTCTTCACGGAAACAATTTTTCCAAGCAAATTCGAAAGAGAGAGAAGTGCCTAAGGGGCTGAACCCTTTTCTTCTTCACTTCCTCCCCTATTTATAGCAAAATAGGGGAGGTGGTTGCCGCCCAGCTCGCCCAGGCGAGCCAGGTTGCTTCCTCCAGAAGCAACAGCCTTCTGGAGGAATATTCTGGAGGGCCCAAGTGGGCCTGGGTGCTATTTGCACCCCCTATTTTTACTAAGTACACCTCCCTCTGCCTTTTTTTGGTGATTCTTTTTTCGTAAAGTTACGGAAACTTACAAATTTCGTAACGATACTTGTTTTCTTTTCGTAATGTTACGGAACCTTGCGGATTACATAATCATCTCCTTTTTGACTTACGGAATGTTACGGAATCTCACTTAATTATGCAACGATGCTTCCATTTGATTTCCGGTGTGTCACGGAAACTTACGGATTGTGCATCAATATTTTTTCGGTTTTCCGGCATGTCCTGGAATTTCACAAATTGCCTAATGATGGGTGCCAAGCACCTCACAAGGACCAAAGAAAGGTCGCATGTCATCAAGCAAAGGTCCCCTGACGAAATTAGGGTATGACAGTATGCACCTCCCCCAACTGATTTCTGATGTCATCTATTGTTTGCAGGGATCGTGCCCAAGACACCTAGTGGACCCGAAGAAGGCCAACAGGGTCTTGGAGTTGCCAGCCCTAAATACGGGTCTCTGTCAGTTCAAGGGAGTGCCTGTCGCCCCCAGCAAGGTCATCAGGCCCTCTACCAATCGAGCTTTCATCAAGAAGTACTGCGCCCCCAGGCAGGCACAGGGCGAAACACCACATCAGCATTGGGATGGCCGGTAGCGGGCAATAGACACACCGCCATCACCTCTAGAGTTCACCTCAGCTCATCCATAAAAAGGTTAGAGCGTTGCCTATGACACATGGCCGACCGATAGGCGACCAAGTCCAAAGCCAAAGGTAAGCAAAGTACTAGGTCCATGACCGACAAGTCATAAGGCGTCCAGCTCAAGACGTTAAAGAAGCGCTACTAGGAGGCAACCTAGTAACTTTTAAATTTCTGCTTGCTATTTGATCACCTTTTGTTTCTCAAGTCATATTGGGACACACCTAGTTGCTCATGATCCTGGGAATTTAAATAAAACAAGCGCAAGCTCGGAAGGTAGTCATACCTCACAAAATATATATATGTATGTTTAGGTAGTGAAAATACCTTAGATATGCATGTATGTAAACAAAAAAACACTTCACAAAATATATATGTGTATGTTTAGGTAGAAAGATACCTTAGATATGCATGTATGTAAACGAAAAATTCTTCACAAAATATATATATGTATGTTTAGGTAGAAAGATACCTTGGATATGCATGTATACAGCAAAATACCTCATGAAAAAAAAGGAAAAAAAAAACAAAAACAAACGAGAAAAAGAAATGAACAAATGAAAAAAAAGAGAGGAAAAAGAAAAATAAGTTATCTAGCTAAAAAACCAACATGCTTTTGAAAGAGATAACTTCCAACTTTTCTTTGAAAAAATTCACTGATCATAACCAATTTTTGAAAAAAAAAAGTGTGTATACACCTGAAGGGTGAACGCTGTGAAAATTTTCCCAGACGCCCGAAATGGACTCGGATGAATGCACAAATTGATAAAAGAACATATTTTGGAAACATTGGGTTGATTTAAAATAGAGGAAATGAATCCTGAGCCCTAGCATCACATGACCATAAAAATTTGACACTTGAGTGTCCACATAGGTGCATGCATGACCAGTTTTGCATAAAGTTTCCAAATCATCATTTTTGCATTTGTGTCATGGAAATAATGTGGGGCATCCCTTTTATCCTTGAATCAAACCAAACCCTGACATGTATCATGTCTAGCCATTCTACAAGTCTTGAGCCGAAATCCTGACTCACCATAAACCTTGACCGAGGGTGAGAAAGCAAAAAAAAGGAAAGAAGGAAAATTTCCAATCAAAGAGAAAGCAAAAAAAGAAAAGAAGGAAAATTCCCAATCAAAGAGTGGGAGAAAGCAAAAAGAAAAGAAAGAAAATTCCCAATCAAAGAATGGGAGAAAGTAAAAAAGGAAGAAGAAGAAGGAAAGAAAGCTCCTGATCAAGGATCGAAAGAAAACAGAAGAAATGTGTAGAAAGGTCTTTGGACCAGACAATATCTGAACAATACAGAATTGCCACCAAATGAACGAAAAGAAGGAAAGGAAACCATGACCTAAAGTGGTCTTCTCCCTTTAATTGCCAACCAAAATCTTGTGTGCTAGCGACTTTTTCGCCCCGCACTAAACCAAAACAGAAAAGGAAAAAAAAGCCAAAAAAATCAAAAGCCAAAAAACCCACCAAAAGAACCCGTTTCCAAGGGAAGTCCTATTGATCCATGATCACGCATGTAATCTTTGATTTGATAGGAAATGATTTGTAAAATCAAGTCATGACATATCTATGGTTCGGAATTAGGATAAAACACTTACCTGTGCAAGATTGATACACTTTGAGTGGATTTCTTCTGTTTTGTCGAACCCAGTGTTTCCTCTAAATGGTCATTTAGAAATGAAATGCTAAACATCCAAAATCTCATTTATGGTTATGGGGGATTTCATCAACATACTCTCCTTCCCCGGTGGACGCATTGTTTTTCACTCAAAAAAAGCATATGCTGCTCTAATCAGTTGGAATATTTGTCTCTTTGCTAAAGCATGTTTACATTTCGATGGAGAAAACACCGAGACTTTTTCAAGTCTCACAAGTTATCCAGAACTACGTAGGTCTGAGTTCCTCATTGGAGGATACGTAGGAGCAAGAGCCTCGCTTTTGTCGACCGCACCGCTTTTTGTTACCATGACTCAAAAGCTGGTAGCCCGCGGAAACACCTTACGGTTATCCGCACCTCGTCATTCAGTGACCCCAAGTGTGATTGATGAGCAGAGGCCAATATGGTCATCTGCGCCCTTTCCGGAGATGTCAGCATCTTCCGGTGGAGACTTTTTCAAGTCTCACAAGTTATCTAGAACTACGTAGGTCTGAGTTCCTCATTGGAGGATACGTAGGAGCAAGAGCCTTGCTTTTGTCGGCCGCCCCACAAGATCTGTCATACTGACCCTGAGGTCATGTGACACGCGGAGACAAAATTTGGTCATTCCGCACCCCTTTGCCATTCAGACACAGTCGTGTCCGATGGCGCGCAGAGACAAAATTTGGTTATTCTGCACCCTTTGTCATCCAGAGGCGGCGGGCCCGATGACATGCGGAGACAAAATTTCGTCATTCCGCACCCCTTTGCCATTCAGACACAGTCGTGTCCGATGGCGCGCAGAGACAAAATTTGGTCATTCTGCACCCTTTGTCATCCAAAGGCGGCGGGCCCGATGACATGCGGAGACAAAATTTGGTCATTCCGCACCCCTTTGCCATTCAGACACAGTCGTGTCCGATGGCGCGCAGAGACAAAATTTGGTTATTCTGCACCCTTTGTCATCCAGAGGCGGCGGGCCCGATGACATGCGGAGACAAAATTTGGTCATTCCGCACCCCTTTGCCATTCAGACACAGTCGTGTCCGATGGCGCGCAGAGACAAAATTTGGTCATTCTGCACCCTTTGTCATCCAGAGGCGGCGGGCCCGATGACATGCGGAGACAAAATTTGGTCATTCCGCACCCCTTTGCCATTCAGACACAGTCGTGTTCGATGGCGCGCAGAGACAAAATTTGGTCATTCTGCACCCTTTGTCATCCAGAGGCGGCGGGCCCGATGACATGCGGAGACAAAATTTGGTCATTCCGCACCTCTTTGCCATTCAGACACAGTCGTGTCCGATGGCGTGCAGAGACAAAATTTGGTCATTCTGCACCCTTTGTCATCCAGAGGCGGCGGGCCCGATGACACGCTGAGATTTACATCATCTTCCGCACTCACAAGATCTGTCATACTAACTTTTGAGTCACGATGACGGGCAGAAATACCCGAGTGGTTATCTGTATAAACATTCATTTTCTATCTGTAAGACAGAACGCTTGATAACATGCAGTGACTGACATCGTCTTCTGCACCTTTTGTTCCCTCGGGAACAACAAGTCATTTGCATGCGGAAATTTTATGGTCACCCGCGACTCTCGTCAATCGAGAGGAACGAAATTAGTTTCTTATCTTTACTTTCCTTTTATCTCCAATAAAAGACAAGTAAAGAGGGGCAACTGTCATACCCTAATTTCGTCCGGGGACCTTTGCTTGATGACATGCGACCTTTTGTTTGGTCCTTGTAAGGTGCTTGGCACCCATCATTAGGAAATTTGTGAAATTCCAGGACATGCCGGAAAACAAAAAATATTGATGCACAATCCGTAAGTTTCCGTGACACCCCGGAAATCAAATGGAAGCATCGTTGCATAATTAGTGAGGTTCCGTAACATTCCGTAGGTCAAAAAGGGGATGATTATGTAACCCGCAAGGTTCCGTAACATTACGGAAAGAAAACAAGTATCGTTACGAAATTCGTAAGTTTCCGTAACTTTACGAAAAAAGAATCACCAAAAAAAAGGCAGGGGGGTGTACTTAGTAAAAATGGGGGTGCAAATAGCAACCAGGCCCACTTGGGCCCTCCAAAAGATTCCTCCAGAAGGCTGTTGCTTCTGGAGGAAGCAACCTGGCTCGCCTGGGCGAGCTGGGCGACAACCATCTCCCCTATTTTTCTATAAATAGGGGAGGAAGTGAAGAAGAAAAGGGGTCAACCCCTTAGGCACTTCTCTCTCTTTCGAATTTGCTTGGAAAAATTGTTTCCGTGAAGAAAATCTAAGCCGAGGCGCTTCCGAAACGTTTTCCGTGAGGAATTTCGCAAAGGTTTTGACCGTTCTTCGACGTTCTTCATTCGTTCTTCATCGTTCTTCGATCTTTAACGGGTAAGTACCTCGAACCAAGCTTTTCGATTCATTCTATGTACCCGTGGTGGTCCCCATTGTGTTTCGTGTATTTTTATTCTCGTTTCATTTACTTTTTATACCCCCTCTTGACGTGCTTAAGCCATTTTATTTAAGTCATTTCTCGCTTAACCTAAAAATAAAATAAATTTCCACCGAACGTTTGAATTGTATTATCCGTTAACTTCGTTTAAAATGAATTCCGACCGTTCGGTCGTGTCGTAACCACGTTGGAAATCAAAAAGAGATAAAATAATAATATAATAACAAAAAAATATACCTTTTAGTAAAATAAAGCGGAAAATCAATCGGACATTTTCTCTTTGGGATTTCTCATTCTTAATTGAATTGACTAATAACTAAGGTGAAACTAAGGCTAAAATCAACTCGCCTAGTTAAGCTCGTCCACAAAAATAGGTTTTTGAAGTTTGTCATTTCAATTTCTCACTAAGTAAAATGGATCATTTTCAAGGTCCAAACGCCTTAAAATGATCACCTTTTAAGTAAAAAAAGGAACCACTTGATAAAGAAAGAACTACGTAGGTCTGATTTCCTCATTGCAAATTGAGGAATACGTAGGAGCAAAGGGAAACACCCTTGTCGACCACAAAAAAGGAAAAATATAAAAAAGGTATAAAGGATATAAGGACATAAAAGGGAACATAAAAATCAAAGTCATGTTTGCACATTCGATTAAAGGCTGCCGTCCCTTGGGACGGACGTGTGGGGTGCTAATACCTTCCCCGTGCGTAAATACAACTCCTGAACCTTTCACTTAAAAGTTCGTAGATCGCGTATTTTCCGGTTTTTCCGACGTTTTCCTCAAATAAACGTTGGTGGCGACTCCGCGCGTATTCCTTTCGTGGAACACGCATCCCGCGAGTCACGCGTCGCCCTCCCGCCGAAGGGTAGGTTGCGACAGTCGCAATGATGGAGGCCATGATGAGCGTGAAGAAGATAATGGAAGCCAATGCGGTTGCAATTGCCGCTACCAGCATTATTGCTAAGGTGAACCCGAAGTCCCCATCGGGCCTCAACCAAATGAATCATCCAACCTCAACTATGGTAGGCAAAGATTTGGGAAGTACGGGCGGCCCCCATTATGCGCAAAGTCAAAACAAGCACGCCTTCATCCTTTGGAAAGACACCCGTGAGCCTCGCCTTCGCTCGCCAGCAAAAGGGCACGTTGCGACACAGACCATAATATATCGAGACGATCGAAATTAGAACAAGATGCCCTTGGCAAATTCAAACTATAATAACTTTTGACTCAAATGTATGATTGAGGACAATAATATATTAAGACCCTCGAAATTGAACACTGAAGCTCCTAGCAAATTTAAAAATCCATAACTTTTGATTCAGATGTCTGATTGAAGACTATAATATCTCGAGACCCTCAAAATTGTTTATGGAAGATCTGAGCAAATTCAAACAATCATAACATTTGACTCGAATGTCTGATTGCGGACCACAATATATCGAGACCCTCGAAATTGATTACACAAGCTCCGAGAAAATTCAAATTATCATAACTTTTGACTCGAATGTCTGATTGCAGACTATAATATATCGAGATGATCGAAATTGAACACGAAAACTCCTGCAAAATTCAAGCTACCATAACTTTTGACTCGAATGTCTGAATGCGGATCATAATATATCCTGACCTTCAAAATTGATTATGAAAGCCTCGAGCAAATTAAAAATGGCATAACTTTGGACTCAAATTTCTGATTGTAGACCATAATATATCGAGATGCTAAAAATTGAACATGGAAGCTCCTTCCGAATTCAAACTGCCATAACTTTTGACTCAGATGTTTGATTGTGGCCCATAATATATCAAGACTCTTGAAATTGATTGCAGAAGCTTTGAGAAAAATCAACTTCTCATAACTTTGGACTCAAATGTCTGATTATGGACCATAATATATCGAGACACTAAAAATTGAACACAAAAGCTCTGGCCAAATTCAAACTACCATATCTTTTGACTCAGATGTCTGTTTGCAGACCATATTCAAACTGCCATAACTAACGATTCTGATGTCTAATTGCGGCCCATAATATATCGAGACTCTTGAAATGGATTATAGAAGCACCTCGTAAATTAAAACAACCATAACTTTTGACTCCGATTTCTGATTGTGGCCCATAATATATCGAGACGCTAAAAATTGAACACGAAAGCTCATGACAAATTCAAACTTCCAGAACTTTTGACTTGAATATCTGATTGCGAACCATAATATGTCAAGACTCTTGAAATTGATTACGAAAGCTGTGAGCAAATTCAAACTTTCATAACTTTTGACTCGTATGTCTGATTACAGACCATAATATATTGAGACCCTCGAAATTGATTATGGAAGCACCGAGCAAATTGAAACTGGCATAACTTTGGACTCAAATGTCTGATTGTAGACCATAATATATCGAGACGCTAAAAAGTGAACACGAAAGCTCCTTCTAAATTCAAACTGCCATAACTTTTGACTAGGATGTCTGATTGTGGCCCATAATATATCAAGACTCTTGAAATTGATTGCGGAAGCTTTGAGCAAACTCAACTTTTCATAATTTTTGACTCAAATGTCTGATTGCGGACCATAATATATCGAGACGCCAAAAATTGAACACAAAAGCTCTGGCCAAATTCAAATTGCCATATCTTTTGACTCAGATGTCTGTTTGCCGACCATATTCAAACTGCCATAACTAATGATTCTGATGTCTGACTGCGGCCCATAATATATCGAGACGTTTGAAATTGATTATAGAAGCTCCTCGCAAATTAAAACAACCATAACTTTTGACTCGGATGTCTGATTGTGGCTCATAATATATCGAGACGCTAAAAATTGAACACGGAAGCTCATGACAAATTCAAACTTCCAGAACTTTTGACTTGAATATCTGATTGCGACCATAATATATCGAGACTCTTGAAATTGATTACAGAAGCTGTGAGCAAATTCAAACTTTAATAACTTCTGACTCGTATGTTTGATTGCGGAACATAATATATTGAGACCCTCGAAATTGATTATGGAAGCACCGACCAAATTGAAACTGGCATAACTTTGGATTCAAATGTTTGCTTGTGGACCATAATATATCGAGACGCTAAAAATTGAACATAGAAGCTTTGGCCAAATTCAAACTGCAATATCTTTTGACTCAAATGTCTATTTGCGGACCATATTCAAACTGCCATAACTAATGATTCCAATGTCTGACTACGGCCCATAATATATCGAGACTCTTGAAATTGATTATAGAATCTCCTCGCAAATTAAAACAACTAAAATTTTGACTCGAATGTCTGATTATGGCCGATATATCGAGACGCTAAAAATTAAACACGGAAGCTCATGACAAATTCAAACTTCCAGAACTTTAGACCTGAATATCTGATTGCGAACCATAATATATCGAGACTCTTGAAATTGATTACGGAAGCTATGCGAAAAGTCAAACTTTCATAACTTCTGACTCGTATGTTTGATTGCGGACCATAATATATTGAGACCCTCGAAATTGATTACATAAGCACCGACCGAATTGAAATTGGCATAACTTTGGACTCAAATGTCTAATTGCGAACCATAATATATCAAGACGCTAAAAATTGAACATGGAAGCTCCGACCAAATTCAAACTGCCATAACTTTTGACTCAAATGTCTGATTGCGGACCGTATTCAAACTGCCATAACTAATGATTTTGATGTCTGACTGCGGCCCATAATATATCGAGACACTTGAAATTGATTATAGAAGCTCCTCGCAAATTAAAACTAACATAACTTTTGATTCGGTTGTCGGATTGTGGACCATAATATATTAAGACACTCAAAATCGGACACGAAAACCCCGTTCAAATTAAAATAGTGGTTGCCGATCAAGAGGTGCAAAATTGAAAATGAAAGCTCCTGTCAAATTCAAACTGCCATAACTTTTGTCTCGAATGTCTGATTGCATACCATAATATATCGAGACACTCGAAATTGATTACGGAAGCTCTTGGCAAATTGAAACAACCATAACTTTTGACTCGGATGTCAGATTGTGGCCCATAATATATTGAGACTCTTGAAATTGATTACGGAAGGTATGATCAAATTGAAACTTTCATAAGTTTTGACTCAGATGTCTGATTATGGACCATAATATATCAACACTCTCGAAATTGATTATGGAAGCTCCGAGTAAATTCAAACTAGCATAACTTTTGACTCAAATGTTTGATAGTGGACCATAATATATCAAGACCCTCAAAATTAATTACAGAAGCTCAGAGCAAATTCAAACTGTCGTAAATTTTGACTTGAATGTCTGATTACAGACTATAATATATCGAGATGGTTGAAATTGAACATGAAAACTTCTGGAAAATTCAAGCTCTCATATCTTTTGAGTCGGATGTCGGATTGCGAACCATAATATATTGAGATGCTCGAAATTGGACACGAAAACCGCTTTCAAATTAAAATAGTGATAACTTTTGAGTCATATGTCTGATTGTGGATCAAGACGTGCGAAATTGAACACGGAAGCTCTTGTCAAATTCAAATTGCCATAACTTTTGTCTCGAATGCCTTATTGCATACCATAATATATTGAGACGCTCAAAATTGATTACGGAAGCTCCTGGCAAATTGAAACAGCCATAACTTTTAACTCGGATGTCAGATTGCGGCCCATAATACATCGAGACCCTCAAAATTGATTACGGAAGCTTCAAGAAAATTAAAACTATCATAACTATTGAATCTGATGTCTGATTACACACCATTATATATCAAGAGACTCGAAATTGAACACAGAAGCTCATGGAAAATTCAAACAGCCATAACTTTTGACTAGGATGCCTGATTACGGACCATAATATATTGAGACCCTCGAAATTAATTACGGAAGCTCCGAGCAAATTCAAACTATCATAACTTTGGACTCAAATGTCTTATTGCTCACCATGATATATCGAGACGCTAAAAATATAACATGGAAGCTCCTGCCAAATTCAAATTGCTATAACTCTTGACTCAGATGTTTGATTTCAGATGATAATATATCGAGACACTCAAAATTGGAAACGAAAACCCCTGGCAAATTCAAACTGGTATAGCTTCTGACTCGGATGTCTGATTGCGGCCTATAATATATCAAGACTCTTCAAATTCATTATGAAAGCATTGAGCAAACTCAAATTTTCATAACCTTGGACTCAAATGTCTGATTGCAGATCATAATATATCGAGACCCTAAAAATTGAACACAGAAGCTCCGGCCAAATTCAAACTGCCATAACTTTTGACTTAGATATGTGACTGCGGTCCATAGTATATCGAGACTGTAGAAATTGATTACAGAAGCTCCTCGCAAATTAAAACTATCATAACTTTTGACTCGGATGTCTGATTGCGGTCCATAATATATCGAGACGCTAAAAATTGAACACGGAAGCTCATGACAAATTCAAACATCCAGAACTTTTGACCTGAATATCTGATTGCGAACCTTAATATATCGAGACTCTTGAAATTGATTATGGAAGCTATGAGTGAATTCAAACTTTCATAACTTTTGACTCGTATGTTTGATTGCAGACCATAATATATTAAGACCCTCGAAATTGATTACGGAAGCATCGAGAAAATTGAAACTACCATAACTTTTGACTTAGATGTCTGCTTGAAGACTATAATATATCAAGACCCTCAAAATTGATTGTGGAAGATCCGAGAAAATTTAAACAGTCTTAACTTTTTAGTCGATTGTTTGATTATGGACTATAATATATCAAGACAGTTGTAATTAAAAACGGAAGCTCATGAAAAATAAAAACTTCCATAACTTATGACTCAGGTGTCTGATTCCCAACGGTAATATATCGAGACACTCGGAATTGGACACGACAACCACTGGCAAATTCAAACTACTATAACTTCTGACTCAAATGTCTGATTACGGACCATAATATATCGAGACTCATGAAATTTATTACAGAAGATTTGAGGAAATTCAAACTTTCATAACATTTGACTCGGATGACTGATTGTGGACCATAATATATCGAGACCCTAGAACTTGATTACGGAAGCACCGAGCAAATTCAAACTGTCATAACTTTTGACTCAAATGTTTGATTGTAGACTATAATATATCGAGATGGTCAAAATTGAACATGAAAACTCCTAGCAAATTCAAACTACCATAACTTTGGACTTGGATGTTTGAATGTAGACCATAATATATCCAGACCCTCGAAATTGATTACGAAAGCTTGAGCAAATTAAAAATGGCATAACTGTGGACTCAAATTTCTGATTGAAGACCATAATATATCAAGACGCTAAAAATTGAACACGGAAGCTCCTTCTAAATTCATACAGCCATAACTTTTGACTCAGATTTCTGATTACAGACGATAATATATCGAGACGCTCGAAATTGGACACAAAAACCCCCTGGCAAATTCAAATTGCCTTAACTTTTGACTCGGATGTTTGATTGTGGACCATAATATATCAACACCCTCAAAATTGATTATGGAAGCAACAGGCTAATTCAAACTGTCATAACTTTTGACTCGAATGTCTGATTGTAGACTATAATATATCGAGATGGTCAAAATTGAACATGAAAACTCCTGGCAAATTCAAACTACCACAACTTTTGACTCGAATGTCTGAATGCGGACAAAAATATATCCAGACCCTTGAAATTGATTACGAAAGCCTCGAGCAAATTAAAACTGGCATAACTTTGGACTCAAATTTTTGATTGCATACCATAATATATCAAGACACTAAAAATTGAACACAGAAGCTTCTTTCGAATTCAAACTGCCATAACTTTCTGCTCGGATGTTTGATTGCAGACCATAATATTTCAAGATGCTCAAAATTGGAGATGGAAGTCCCAGATAAATTCAAACTGCCACAACTTTTGACTAGGATGTCTGACTGCGGCCCATCATATAACGAGACCCTCGAAATTGATTATGGAAGCTCCGAGCAAATTCAAATTGTCATAACTTTTGAATCGGATGTCTGACTACAGACCATACTATATCGAGAAACTCGAAATTGAACATGGAAGCTTCTGTCAAATTCAAGCTGCCATAACATTTGACTCGGATGCCTCAATTCGGACCATAATATATCAAGACGTCCGAAATTCAAAACGGAAGCTCCTGCCAAATTGAAACTGCCATAACTTTTGTCTCGAATGTCTGATTGCATACCATAATATATCGAGACGCTCAAAATTAATTACGGAAGCTCCTGCCAAATTGAAACAACCATAACTTTTGACTTAGATGTCTGATTGCTACCCATAATATATCCAGACCCTCGAAATTGATTACGGAAACTCTAAGAAAATTAAAACTATCATAACTATTGAATCTGATGACTAATTACAAACTATAATATATCAAAAGACTCGAAATTGCACATGGAAGCTCCTGGAAATTCAAATTGTCATAACTTTTGACTCGAATGTCTGATTACAGACCATAATATATCGAGACCCTTAAAATTGATTACGGAAGCTCCGAGCAAATTCAAATTGTCATAACATTGGACTCAAATGTCTGATTGCGGACCATAATATATCAAGACGCTAAAAATTGAACACGAAAGCTCCTACCAAATTAAAACTACTATAACTCTTGACTCAGATATTTGATTGTAGACGATAATATATCGAGATACTAAAAGTTGGACACGAAAGCCCCTAGCAAAATCAAACAGCCTTAACTTCTGACTCGTATGTCTGATTACTGCACATAATATATCAAGACTCTTAAAATTCATTATGGAAGCTTTGAGAAAACTCAACTTTCATAACTTTGGACTCAAATGTCTGATTACGGACCATAATATATCAAGACGCTAAAAATTGAACACGGAAGCTCGGGCCCAATTCAAACTGCCATAACTTTTGACTTAGATGTCTGATTGTGGACCATATTCGAACTGCCATGATTGGTGATTCTGATGTTTGACTACGGCCCATAATATATCAAGACTCTTGAAATTGATTACAAAAGCTCCTCACAAATTAAACTACCATAACTTTTGATTGGATGTCTGATTGTGGCCGATAATATATCAAGATGCTAAGAATTGAACACGGAAGCTCCTAGAAAATTCAAACTACCATAACTTTTGACTTGAATATCTGATTGTGGACCATAATATATCAAGACTCTTGAAATTGATTTCGAAAGCTATGAGCAAATTCAAAACTTTCATAACTTCTGACTCCTATGTCTGATTGCGGACCATAATATATTGAGACCCTCGAAATTGATTACAAAAGCATCGATCAAATTGAAACTGGCATAACTTTGGACTCAAATGTCTGATTGTGGACCATAATAAATCAAGACGCTAAAAATTGTACACGTAACCTCAAGCCAAATTTAAGCTACCATAACTTTTGAGTCGGATATCTAGTTGTGGACCTTAATATAAAGAGACGCTCGAAATTGGACACGAAAACCCTTGGAATATCAAATGGCAATAACTTTGGACTCAAATGTCTGATTGCAGACAATAATATATTGAGACACTCGAAATTGAACACAGAAACTCCTAGAAAATTCAAAAAGGCATAACTTTTGACTCGGATGTCTGATTGCGAACCATAATTTATCGAGACCCTCAAAATTGATTACAAAAGCTCCAAGCAAATTCAAATAGCCATAACTTTTGACTCGGATATCTGATTGCGGACCATAATATATGAAGATGCTTGAAATTGAACACGGAAGCTCCGAACAAATTCAAACTGGCATAACTTTCGATTCAAATGTCTGATTGTGGGCCATAATATATCGAGACCCTTGCAATTGATTACGGAAGCTCCATGAAAACTCTAGCTACCATAACTATTAACTCGAATGTCTGATTGGAAACCCTAATTTATCAATACACTCGAAATTGGACATGGAAGCCCCTACAAAATTCAAACTTCCAGAACTTTTGATTCAGATGTCTGATTGCGGACTATAATATATATAGATTCTCAAAATCGGACACGAAATTTCTTGACAAATTCAAATTGCCATAACTTTTTACTCGGATGTCTGATTGTCGACAAAATATATCAAGATGCTCAAAATTGGACACGGAAGTCCCTAACAAATTCAAACTGCCATAACTTTTGACTCGGATGTTTGATTGCGGACCATAATATATCGAGATGCTCGAAATTGATTACGGAAGCTCCAAGTAAATTCAAACTGCCATTACTTTTGAGTAGGATATCTGACTGCGGCCAATAATATAACGAGACCCTCGAAATTGATTACGGAATCTCCGAGCAAATTCAAATTGTCATAACTTTTGAATCGGATGTCTGATTGCGGACCACTATATCGAGAAACTCGAAATTGAACACCGAAGCTACTGTCAAATTCAAATTGTCATAACATTTGACTTGGATGCCTCAACGCGGACCATAATATATCAAGACTTGCGAAATTGAACAAGAAAGCTCATGTCAAATTCAAACTGCCATAACTTTTGTCTCGAATGCCTGATTGCATACCATAATATATCGAGACACTCAAAATTGATTACGGAAGCTCCTGGAAAACTGAAACAACCATAACTTTCCACTCAAATGTCTGATTGTGGCCCATATTACATCAAGACCCTCGAAATGGATTATGAAAGCCCTGAGAAAATTCAAACTGTCATAACTATTGAATCCGATGTTTGATTACGGACTATAATATATCGAGAGACTCAAAATTGAACACGGAAGCTCCTTCCGAATTCAAACTACCATAACTTTTGACTCGAATGTCTGATTGCGTACCATAATATATCAATACACTCGAAATTGAACACAAAAGCTCCTAGCAAATTCAAACTGACATAACTTTTGATTCGAAAGTCTGATTGCAGCCGATAATATATTGAGACGCTCGAAATTGAACATGCAAGACCTGGCAAATTCAAACAGTCATAACTTTTAACTTGGATATCTAATTGCGGACCACAATATATCAAGACCCTCGAAATTGATTATGTAAGCTCCGAGCAAATTCAAACTGGCATTACTTTGGACTCAAATGTCTGATTGCGGACCATAATATATCGAGATGCTAAAAATCAAACACGAAAACTCATGGCAAATTGAAACGGCCATAAATTTTGACTCGAATGTCTAATTGTGGACCATAATATATTGAGATGCTCGAAATTGGAGACAAAAGCCCATGGCAAATTCAAATTGCCATAACTTTTCACTCATATGTCTCATTGTCGACAATAATATATCAAGACGCTCAAAATTGAAAACGGATGCTCCTGGCAAATTCAAACAGCGATAACTTTTCACTCAAATGTTTGATTGCAGCCCATAATATATTGAGACCCTCGAAATTGATTACGGAAGCTCCGAGCAAATTCAAACTGCCACAACTTTTGGCTCAGATGTCTGATAGTGAACAACAATATATCGAGACACTCGAAATTGGACACGAATACCCCTGGCAAATTCAAACTGTCACAACTTTTGTCTCGAATGTCTGATTGCGGCCCATAATATATCGGGACTCTTGAAATTGATTACAAAAGTTATGAGCAAATTCAAACATTCATAACTTTTACTTGCATGTCTGATTGTGAACCATAATATATCAAGACCCTCGAAATTGATCACGCAAGCTTCAAGCAAATTCAAACTGCAAAACTTTGGACTCAAATGTCGGATTGTTGACCATAATATATCAAGACCCTAAAAATTGAACACGGAAGCTCGTGCCAAATTCAAACTGGCTTAACTTTTGACTCGGATATCAGATTGTGACCATAATATATTGAGACACTTGAAATTGGACATGAAAACCCCTTTCAAATTAAAACAGCGATAACTTTTGAGTCATATGTCTGATTGCAGATCATAATATATCAAGAAGCTCGAAATTGGACACGGAAGCCCCTAGCAAATTCAAATTGCCATAACTTTTGTCTCAGATGTCTGATTGCGGCCATAATATATCGAGACCCTTAGTATTGGACATGGAAGCCCCTCTTAAATTCAAATTGCCATAACTTTTGACTCGAATGTTTGATTGTGGCCCCTAATATAGAGACCATTCAAATCGATTACGGAAGCTCCATGAAAACTCAAACTACCATAATTATTTACACGAATGTCTGATTGTGAACCCTAATTTATCAACACACTCGAAATTGGACATGGAATCCCCTGACAAATTCAAACTTCCATAACTTTTGATTTAGATGTTTGATTGTGGACTATAATATATCGAGATGATCGAAATTGGACACGACATTTCCTGACAAAATCAAAGAGCCTCGAAATTGATTACGGAAGCTCCGAGCAAATTCAAACTGTCATAACTTTACTCGAATGTCTGATGGCAGACTATTATATATCGAGATGGTCAAAATTGAACACGAAAACTACTGGCAAATTCAAACAACCATAACTTTTGACTCAGATGTTTGAATGCGGTCGATAATATATCCAAACCCTCGAAATTGATTACCGAAGCCTCGAGCAAATTCAAACTGGCATAACTTTTGACATGGATATCTGATTGCGGACCACAATATATCGAGACCCTCGAAATTGATTGCGGATGCTCCGAGAAAATTCAAACTGGCATTAGTTTGGACTCAAATGTTTGATTATGGACCATAATATATCGAGATGCTAAAAATTGAACACAAAAACTGATGGCAAATTGAAACGGCCATAACTTTTGACTTGAATGTCTAATTACAAACCATAATATATCAAGACGCTCGAAATTGGAGACGAAAGTCCCTGGCAAATTCAAATTGCCATAACTTTTGACTCATTTGTCTCATTCTGGAGAATAAAATATGGAGACGCTCAAAATTGAAAATGGATGCTTCTGGAAAATTCAAACAGCGATAACTTTTCACTCAAATGTCTGACTGCAGCCCATAATATATCGAGACCCTCGAAATTGATTACGGAAGCTCCGAGAAAATTCAAACTACCATAACTCTTGGCTTAGATGTATGATTGCGGACAATAATATATTGAGATGCTCAAAATTGGACATGAATACCCCTGGCCAATTCAAACTGCCACAACTTGTGTTTCAGATGTCTGATTGCGGCTCATAATATATAGGGACTCTTGAAATTGATTACGGAAGTTATGAGCAAATTCAAACATTCATTACTTTTAACTTGGATGTCTAACCGCGAACCATAATATATTAAGACCCTCAAAATTGATCACACAAGCATCGAGCAAATTCAAACTACATAACTTTGGACTCAAATGTTTGATTGTAGACCATAATATATCGAGACCCTAAAAATTGAACACGGAAGCTCCTGCCAAATTCAAACTGTCTTAACTTTTGACTCGGATATCGGATTGTGGACCATAATATATTGTGACGCTTGAAATTGGACATGAAAACCCCTTTCAAATTAAAACAACGATAACTTTTGAGTCATATGTCTGATTGCAGATCATAATATATCGAGAAGCTCGAAATTGGACACGGAAGCCCCTAGCAAATTCAAATTGCCATAACTTTTGTCTCAGATGTCTGATTGCGGCCATAATATATCGAGACCCTTAGTATTTGACATGGAAGCCCCTCTTAAATTCAAACTGTCGTAACTTTTGACTCGAATGTTTGATTGCAGCCCCTAATATATTGAGACCATCAAAATCGATTACGGAAGCTTCAAGAAAACTCAAACTGCCATAATTATTGACTTGAATGTCTGATTGTGAACCCTGATTTATCAACATACTCGAAATTTTTCATGGAAGCCCCTGACAAATTCAAACTTCCATAACTTTTGATTCAGATGTCTGATTGCGGACTATAATATATCGAGCTGCTCGAAATTGGACATGAAATTTCCTGACAAATTCAAACTGCCATAACTTTTTATTCGGATGTCTGATTGCCGACCATAATATATCAAGACGCTCAAAATTGGACATGGAAGTCCCTAACAAATTCAAATTGCCATAACTTTTGACTCGGATGTTTGATTGTTGTCTATGGATGACAAAGGTGCGAATGACCATGATTTGTCTCCGCATGTCAACGGACTTGCTTGCCTCTGGTTGACGAACGTGTAGATAACCATGAGGTGTTTCTGTTTGTCATCAGACTTGTCATCTCTGGATGACAAAGGTGAGACTAAAGTAGTCTCGGTCGATAGACATCGAGTCTTCGACAAAGGGAGCAGATGACCATATTGGTCTCTGCATGTCAACGGGCTCGCTTACCTTTGGTTGACGAAGGTGCGGATAACCATGAGGTGTCTCCACGTGTCATCGGACATGTCGTCTCTGGATGGTGGGGTGGAGACTAAAGTAGTCGGGGTCAATAGACATCGAGTCTTCGACAAAGGGAGCAGATGACCATATTGGTCTCTCATGCCATGGGCTTGCTTTCCTCTGGTTGACGAAGGTGCGAATAACCATCAGGTGTCTCAGCGTGTCATCGGACTTGCTTGTCTTTGGATGACGAGGTGGAGACTAAAGTAGTCTCGGAAAAGCATAACTGATAGAGGACTTTGAGTCCTACGAAGGCGAGGACTTTGAGTCCTCTAAAGGTGAGGATTTTTGAGTCCCCTAAAGGCGAGGACTTTGAGTCCTATGACACAAGCCAATGGGTGCTAGTACTAAAGGGCTTGATCTTATGAGAAAAGCAAGAGACTGACTCTTTGAGAGGGCTTCTTCAAGAGCAGTTTATTGTTAGTCGTCTGACACGACTAACTTTTGTATAGAAAACTTTTGCAAAATATGTATAGTTTTCCCCAATTTATAGTTCCTTTGTATGAATTGTAAATAAACTTTGTTGTGTTTTGATCTCTGTAATTAGGGTCTCTTTTATTAGAATTAATGTTAAAATCTGTACAATTTCAGGTAAAAAGGAGCTAATTTTTTGGAGTGCCAAAGTGGTTGTCGCGCTAAGCGAACTCAGTGGGCTTAGTGCGTATCCATCGCTAAGCACAGCTTCAGCACGCTTAGCATGAAGAATGAATCTGGAAGAGCACCTGAATCAAAGCAGCATGCTAAGCGCGAGATCAGCTTGCTAAGCGAGTCGTCCGTCTCTTGCCAGGCTCAGTGCAACATTGGCGTCAAGCCCAAATCCACTTACTCGCGCTAAGCGCGATAGTGGCACTAAGCGTGATGGCGCGATTTCAGAGCCTATTTAAAACCTGAATTGTCAGAATTAGGGAAAGAACGAAATTAGTACACTTTTGCATAGAATTTTACACACAGACTTTGGGGAGTGAGCTCTAAAGATAATAGAGGAGAGGCCGCACAACAAGGAGCCTAGGGTTCATCTTTGAGAGAGAGATTAGAGAGTGTTTGAGTGATTGTAAGGTGCCGATAAGAGGAGAAGGGATCCCCCTTCCTGTGTAAGCAGCAATTTCTCTATATTATCTGTCTAATTGTAGAAAAGGCCTCCTTGTTATGGCTTGCTAAAACCCTAGTTGGGGATTTCTAATGAACAGTTGATGCAAACACTTTTCATATCTAATTAAGTGTGTTTTATGTGTTCATTGCTTCTATCGATGCTTTATTGTTGCATGTTTTTGGTCTGATCACCCATTGGTGTGTACTGTTTGGAACTTTAGCACTGGGAAGTGTACTGTTTCCTTAGAACTTGATAAAGCAGGGCTAGATAACTGCATTGCTAGGGATAGATTGCAGGTTTTTTAGTTTTTGATTATGTTGTGATTGTAATGTTGTTTAAATTAAGCCTAGTCCAATAAAAGGGATTTGAGGATGAAGCATGGTTTAAATTAGTCTAAACTTATGAGGGATCGAGGTTTAGTACTTTAGTCTTCAGCATAGAACACAAGAACATTCTTAATTAGAGAAATTGATGCAATCCTACCCCCCAAGGGCATTGGATAGAAGACTCCAAAAAGATTGGGCCAGAGATGAAAGAGAAGGTCTTAAGGTTCTCATGAGCCTTAGGGTAGATTTTGGGCCCATGGGCTAAGTATGAGCCCACTTATCTTTGTACATATTAGATTAGGATTTCATTATTTTGGGGCCTTGTATTTAGGGCTCCATAATGTAGGTAGGGTACCCTAGAAATGTAGGATTTTTCCGCCCTTGTATTTTAGGGCACCTAGACTAGTTTTTGTATTAGGGGTAGTTTTGTAATTTCACATGCATTAAGTGAATATTTGATGTGTGTGTTGAGAAATAAATTTAATTGAATTGGGAGAAGCCCAATCCAATTAAATTTTAGAGGGGGAGGTGAGCATTTGCTTGCTGCACCCCATTGCCACATCATATAGTCACACTTTGTGCATGTCCTTCATGCTTTACATGCCTCATGACACCTAAGCACACTTAGTGGAGAATCTTGGACTTGATCTTGGATTAGTGGGCTGAACCGTAGATAAAATTCACTAATCCTAATTAGTGAATTTTTTGGCTCCACAAATTCAATTTCAAATTCAAGTAAAATTTGAATAGAAATTCAAATTTCCCTCCAATTTTGTGTGACACTTAGCCTATAAATAGATGTCATGTGTGTGCATTTTTTCAACTTTGATGATTTGAAAATTAAACTTCAGATTTCAAAGCTCTTTTAGAGCATAAAATTTTGTGCTCTTCTCTTCCTCTCCCTTCATTCATCTCCTTTTTCCTCCAAGATCTTATCCATGGCCTCCTATGGTGGTGAGCTTCTTCTAGACTCATCTTCTCCTTGAAGTGGCATCTCCTCTTTCTCTTCCTTCTCCATTCCGCTGCCATTCATCTTTCAAGAAGCAAATGAATCCATCAATGAAGAAGATCCTAGGCCTACAAGCTCCAATGGAGCTTACATCAGAAATATCTTTATATGCATCAACTCATTTATTAGAAAGACCCAACGCTTTTAAACCACTGCTGTCACTTTTAATTGCTTATGTTTACTGAACAAAGCTTTGCCAAATAAACAAGTTCCCTATGATCGATACTCAGATCATTTCGTTTTAATTTTAAATACTTGGTGACCTGGTGTGCTTGCCAGTATATCACTTCCCCTTTGATTTAAGTGTTTGTAAATTTAAGAAAAATGAACTGTGTGGGGAGGCGAACAACAAGTATTTTGGCACCGTTGGCAGGGAACTTATTTTCATTTGGAAAGTTTAATTCAGTTTGAAGGCATTGATTCATTTTTTTTCTTTCATTCATTGATTATTTTTGTGAATATGTAGTTACTACAAAATTTATTGTTCTTTGAAATTGGTTAACTGTTGTTCTGCAGGTGTTTTGATTCCCATAGACTCAAAAATTAACACTACTTGCAGGAAAAGAAACACAAAAAGAAACAGAAAATTTTTGCAGGACATTGAGGCAGCAGCAACTCCATAAGAACCTCTATCTTCTGAAGCATCTTCTAGTTTTCCAACTCAAGGGCAATCTCATACAGTTTTAGCTGAAGCAAATATCATGGTTGAGGAGCCAAGAAGAGTTACTCTTGAAGATTACTCAAACTCAAGTGTGCCATAATTTTTCACTAGTATTGCACGACTGGAGGTTCAAGCACAGAATATAACTTATCAACATTCATTAATTTAGTTGATACAGAACAATTTGTTTCATGGTCTGCCAAACAAGGACCTATATGCACATCTAGCCACTTATATTGAGATTTGCAACACTGTTAGATTGGTTGGTGTGCCTGAGGACGCAGTTAGATTGAGCTTGTTTTCGTTCTCGTTGTCTAGAGAAGCTAAAAGGTGGCTTCACTCGTTCAAAGGCAACAGTCTTAAGACTTAGGATGAAGTGGTTGAGAAATTTCTAAAGAAGTATTTCCCTGAGTCTAAGACTATAGAAGGAAAAGCGGCCATCTCTTCGTTTCACCAATTTCCAGAAGAGTCCTTGAGTGAGGCATTAGAGAGATTCCATGGATCATTGAGAAAGACACCCACTCATGGATTCTCATAACCAATTTAGCTCAACATTTTTATTGATGGGTTAAGGCCACCGTCCAAGCAGCTATTAGACGCTTCTGCTGGGGGAAAATTCAAATTGAAGACCCCGGAAGAAGCTATGGAATTAATAGAGAACATGGTTGCTAGTGACCACGCAATTCTGCATGATAAAACCCACATTCCTACCAAGAGAAGCCTACTGGAGCTTTCATCACAAGATGCATTGTTGGCACAAAACAAGCTGTTGTCCAAGCAATTGGAAGTATTGACAAAAACACTAAGTAAGCTGCCAACTCAATTAAATTTTGTACAACCTTCACCCTCTGCTATTTTGTAGGTTGCAGGTTGTGTCATATGTGGTGGAGCACATGAGTCCGGCTGCTATATTCCCCAAGAAGAAACACCACATGAAGTCAACTACGTGGGGAACCAAGAATTTGGCCAAGAATTAGAAAGGATATTAAAATGGAAGGGAATTCCAATTGGATTAGCAAAAGGTTTGGCCAAGAATTTTAAGCTAAAAAAAATGTTTTTCAACAAATTTACTCTCTGGTAATCGATTACCAGAGGATGTAATCGATTACCAGTGGCCAAAACTGATTTACGACAGCTATTAAAATTTGAATTCAAAATTTGCACTGTGTAATCGATTACACATATATGGTAATCGATTACCAGCAGTTTCTGAACGTTTTAATTCAAATTTTAAAGAGTGTAATCGATTACACACTTATTGTAATCGATTACCAGAGGAGTTTTTCAGAAAACATTCTAATCAATCACATCCTTTCATGTGGTTATTGAATGGCTTTCATAAGGCCTATATATGTGTGACTTGAGACACGATTTTGACAGAGATTTTCAGAACAACAAGTGTTTATCCTCTCAAAAAGAGCAAATTCATTTTATCCTCTTAAGAATTCCTTGGCCAATTCAATTGCAATTCATTAAGGAATTATTTGAGTGCTCAATCTGTAAAATCCATCTCTTTCTAGAGAGATTTATTCTTCTTCTTCTTCTCATTCTCTAAGGGATTAAGAGACTATGAGTCTCTTGTTGTAAAGGAATTCTAAACACAAAGGAAGGATTGTCCTTGTGTGTTTAAAACTTGTAAAAGGGATTTACAAGATAGTGGAACTCTCAAGCGGGTTGCTTGGGGACTGGACGTAGGCACAAGGGTGTGGCCGAACCAGTATAAAACTGAGTTTGCATTTTCTCTTCCCTTAATCTCCTTTATTTATTATTGCTTTATATTCATATTCAAATTGTTTCATTTGAATTAATATTTAAGAAGATTGTTTTTAAGGGAATTCATAACTTGAGTAAAAAGTGAAATAGATTTTTAATTAGGGGAAATAGTTTGGAATATCTTAATTCAACCCCCCCTTCTTAAGATATCTGAGGCCACTTGTCTAACAAGTGGTATCAGAGCTTCATTCTTGTATAAAGTTTAGAAGCTTCAAGAAAAAGATGGCCTCAGCAAATTCCTTATTTCCAAAAGGGAATTCTATCAATAGACCTCCAATCTTTAATGGAGAGGGTTACCACTACTGGAAAACCCGAATGCAAATTTTTATCGAGGCAATAGATCTAAATATCTGGGAAGCCATAGAAATAGGGCCTTATATACCCACCACAGTAGAAAGAGTTTCAATAGATGGTAGTTCATCAAGTGAAAGCATAACCATAGAAAAACCTAGAGATAGATGGTCTGAAGAGGATAGAAAATGAGTACAATACAACTTAAAAGCCAAAAACATAATAACATCTGCCCTAGGAATGGATGAATATTTCAGGGTTTCAAATTGTAAGAGTGCTAAGGAAATGTGGGACACTCTTCGATTAACACATGAAGGAACTACAGATGTTAAAAGATCTAGGATAAATGCACTAACTCATGAGTATGAATTATTTAGAATGAATGCAAATGAAAATATTCAGAGTATGCAAAAGAGATTTACACATATAGTAAATCATCTAGCAGCCTTAGGCAAAGAATTTCAAAATGAGGATCTTATAAACAAGGTGTTAAGATGTTAAAGTAGAGAATGGCAACCCAAAGTAATGGCCATTTCTGAATCAAGAGATTTGTCTAACATGTCTCTTGCCACTTTATTTGGAAAGCTGCAGGAACACGAGATGGAACTATTGAGATTGCACCAAAATGAAGAAAATGACAAGAAAAAGAAAGGAATTGCTCTTAAAGCATCATCCTCAATTCAAGAAGAAAGTGATCAGGATAATGATCCAGATGATGATGATGATCTAAGTCTTTTTGTAAAAAGATTCAACAAGTTTCTTAAAGTAAGAGGAAATCAGAAGCGACCAAATTTTAAATCAAAGAGAAGGACAGAAAATTCATCCTCTACTCTAAAATGCTTTGAATGCAATCAACCTGGACATCTGAGGGTTGATTGTCCCATCTTCAAGAAAAAGATGGAAAAATCTGAAAAGAAAAATCATAGTGAAAAGAAACTGAAGAAAGCATACATCACATGGGATGAAAATGATTTGGAATCCTCTGAAGATTCTGAAAATGAAGAGATAAATCTCTGCCTTATGGCCAAAAGTTACGAAAGTGATGAAGAGGTAACATCTTCAAACAACTTATCTATTTCTTTTGATGAATTGCAAGATGCATTTGCTGATTTGCATAAAGAATCAATTAAACTTGCAAAATTAGTTTCATCATCAAAGAAAACAATTTCAAATTTAGAAAATGAAATTTCGAAATTAAACAAAGAATTAGATCTTCTTAGAAATGAAGTATCAATCTCTAAAACAAATGAAAAAGTTAATATCTCCACTATTAATGACAAGAAAATAACAGATTCTTGTAGTTGTTGTGATAAATATGTAAAAGAAATTAAAGAGTTGAAAAATTCACTTGCAAAATTTTCATATAGTAGAAATAATTTAGATGTTATATTAAGTAAACAAAAATATGTGTCTAATAAAAATGGACTAGGGTATAAATCTGAAAAACAACAAAAGGTTCATAAAAACTTTTCCATTTCCACACAAAAATGTAATTCTAATTCTATCACTTGTTTTTACTGTGGAAGAAGAGGACATGGCATATCAACTTGCTACTTCAAGAAAAATTACAGTAACATTAAAATGATATGGGTCCCAAAAGGATCCTCAGTTTATACTAACATGCAAGGACCCAATAAAATTTGGGTACCTAAGTCAAAAACTTGATTATGCAGGTATCTTTGAGAAAGAAGTGGTACATAGATAGCGGATGCTTAAAACATATGACTGGAGATGCATCAAATTTTACACATATATCTCCAAAGAAAAGCGGGCATGTAACATATGGTGACAACAACAAAGGTAGAATTCTTGGAGTGGGTAAAATAGGTACAAATTCTTCAAACTCCATTGAAAATGTTCTACTTGTTGAAGGCCTTAAGCACAGCCTGCTTAGCGTTAGTCAACTATGTGACAAAGGCTATCTAGTATCATTTGATTCTCATAAATGTCTCGTAGAACATAAGCATGACATTTATATAAAACATGTTGGACATAGAGTCAATAATGTTTACATGATAGACTTAAGCATAAAACAAGAAAACAATCATTGCTTTCTTAGTAAAGATGATGATCCATGGTTATGGCATAAAAGAATTGCTCACATAAACATGGATCACTTAAATAAGTTAATTTCAAAAGATTTAGTAGTTGGTTTGCCTAAATTGAAATTTGAAAAAGATAAACTATGCGATGCATGTCAAAAGGGCAAACAAACAAGAGTCTCATTCAAACCTAAAAATGTTGTTTCAACCACTCGACCATTACAGTTATTGCATATGGATCTATTTGGTCCATCTAGAACCATGAGTTTTGGAGGAAATTACTATGCTCTAGTTATAGTTGATGATTTCTCTAGATATACTTGGACATTATTTATTACACATAAAAGTGATTCATTCCAAGCATTTAGGAAACTTGCTAAAGTCATACAAAACAAGAAAAATCTCAAGATTGCATCCATTAGAAGTGATCATGGGGGTGAATTTGAAAATAAAGATTTTGAATTATTTTGTGATGAACATGGTATTGAACACAATTTTTCTGCACCAAGAACCCCTCAACAAAATGGAGTTGTTGAGAGGAAAAATAGGTCATTGGAAGAAATTGCAAGAACTTTATTAAATGATACTTCTCTTCCAAAGTATTTTTGGGCTGAAGCTGTCAATACTGCATGTTACATCATGAATAGGGCCTTGATAAGACCTATTTTAAAGAAAACCCCATATGAGTTATTTAATGGTAGAAAACCTAATATCTCTCATCTACATGTTTTTGGTTGCAAGTGCTTTGTACTTAATAATGGTAAAGATAATCTAGGAAAATTCGATGCAAAATCTGATGAAGGCATTTTTCTTGGATATTCATTACAAAGCAAAGCATATAGGATATATAATAAGAGAACTATGAATATCGAGGAATCCATTCATGTTATCTTTGATGAATCTAATGCTATATTGTCAAGAAAGAATATGCTAGATGACATTGCAGATTCTTTAGAACATATGAACATTCATGAACAAAATTCCAAAGGAAATGATAAGGGAAACAATGAAGATCCTCCAGAAGAAGTCAAATCCAATGATGAACTTCCAAGAGAATGGAAAGCTTCAAGAGATCATCCCCTCGACAACATTATTGGTGATATCTCAAAAGGGGTAACAACTAGAAACTCTCTTAAAGATTTATGCAATAATATGGCTTTTGTATCCATGATTGAACCTAAAAATATAAAAGAAGCCATAATAGATGATAATTGGATCATTGCCTTGCAAGAAGAATTAAACCAATTTGAAAGAAATAATGTGTGGAAATTAGTAGAAAAACCTGAAAATTATCCTATCATAGGAACAAAATGGGTTATTAGAAATAAATTAGATGAACATGGTATAATTATTAGAAATAAAGCCAGGTTAGTAGCAAAAGGATATAATCAAGAAGAAGGAATAGACTATGAAGAAACATATGCTCCTGTTGCAAGATTAGAAGCCATTAGAATGCTATTGGCATATGCATCCATAATGGATTTTAAACTTTATCAAATGGATGTTAAGAGTGCCTTTCTAAATGGCTTAATTCAAGAAGAGGTATATGTTGAACAACCCCCTGGTTTTGAAATTCCTGATAAACCAAACCATGTTTATAAATTACAAAAGGCTCTTTATGGTTTGAAACAAGCCCCTAGGGCGTGGTATGAACGCTTAAGCAATTTTCTTTTAGAAAAAGATTTCTCTAGAGGTAAAGTCGATACCACATTGTTCATAAAGAGAAGGCATAATGATATTTTATTGGTTCAAATATATGTTGATGATATAATTTTTGGATCCACTAACGAATCATTGTGCAAGGAGTTTTCCCTTGATATGCAAAGTGAATTTGAAATGTCAATGATGGGAGAACTAAAGTACTTTCTGGGATTACAAATCAAGCAAACTCAAGAAGGTATATTCATCAATCAATCCAAGTACTGCAAGGAATTAATCAAAAGATTTGGGATGGATAGTGCAAAACACATGTCTACACCGATGAGCACTAATTGTTACTTAGATAAAGATGAATCTGGTCAGTCTATAGACATAAAACAATATCGAGGTATGATCGGATCTCTTCTTTATTTATCTGCTAGTAGACCTGATATTATGTTTAGTGTATGTATGTGCGCTAGGTTTCAATCCAACCCCAAACAATCACATTTAAGTGCAGTAAAGAGAATCATGAGATATCTATTAGGAACAATCAATTTAGGATTAGGGTATCCTAAGAATTCAACATGTAACTTAATAGGATATTCTGATTCTGATTTTGCCGGATCTAAAACTGATAGAAAAAGTACAAGTGGAACTTGTCAATTCATTGGATCGGCTCTTGTCTCATGGCATAGTAAGAAACAAAACAGTGTTGCTTTATCTACCGCTGAAGCGGAGTATATCTCTGCCGGTAGTTTTTGTGCACAGATTTTATGGATGAAGCAACAATTATCTGACTATGGCATCATTATTGATCGTATACCTATTAAGTGTGATAATACTAGTGCCATAAATCAATCCAAAAACCCAGTTCAACACTCTAGAACTAAACATATAGAGATTAGACACCACTTTCTTAGAGATCATGTCCTAAAGGGAGATTGTGTATTAGAGTTTGTTGATACTAAGAATCAACTTGCTGATATTTTCACAAAACCTCTCCCCAAGGAAGTGTTCTTCTCTATTAGAAGAGAGTTAGGTCTCTTAGACGTAAGAGATTTAGAAAAATAGGAATTGATTGGATGATTGATTGAATGATTGGTTGATTTACACTTATTTATTGTGTATAGATTATTTTGTTTGTTTGATCTTGTTTGAATTCTTGTTTTTTATGAATGATTGATTGTGTTTTGATTGAGTATAACGCTTGTGTTGTTTAATTTAATTTACTTTTTGTTAGTATAATTAATTATTAAGATAGTATAAGTTTTTAGACTTAGAAATAAGTTTTTCTTTTAGAAAAAGGCTATTCTTTGTTCTGGTAATCGATTACATGAATACTGTAATCGATTACACTAGAACAGATAGCCTGTAATCAATTACAGTATTCATGTAATCAATTACCAGTAGGCTGCCTCCTCCTGTAATCGATTACCATTACTTGTAATCGATTACCACGCGTCCTGCTCTATAAATATCACATTTTCCAGAAATCCCTGCGCAGCCCCTTTTCTCTCACGACGTTCCTCCATTCCCAAACCTCCAAATCTTCGTATCTCAATCATTTCTCCATCAAATCAACTCCCGTAAATTGCGATCTTCTTCTTTTTCATTTCTCTTTTGATTTCACCGATTAAAATCAGCAAAAACTCCTTCAAATGGCAGAATCGTCAAAGAAACGAAAGGGTTCTTCCGCCTCCGCTTCGGCTTCAGGAGCTCATCGTTCCGGAGCCACTAGCGCATCCACAGCACCAATTCCACCATCATTGTCCTCTTCCCCAGTGTTTTCTTCTGATGAACAGCAGAAACGGTACTCCAATCTTTTCTCATCTCGTTCCATTATCGACCCTAAGTTTATTGATATGGAATTCTTTTCTGCTGAAACCTTTGATTGCATTCAAGCCTTTCAGAACTTAGGTCTTCTAACTTTTATGTCATTACAATTGCCTATTTATCCTGAATTAGTTAAAGCTTTTTATTGTAATCTTGAAATTCAGGACAGCACTCTGATTTCTGAAATTTTTGGGATAAAAATGGTCATTGACCAGTCCCTTTTCCATGACTTAACCAAATTACCCAGTGACGGTGTACCATTTGAAGGTACACTGAATGACGACTAGAAATTTGATTTCTCTGCCCATGATGCCTGCCAGTTGGTTTGCATCAACAATGCGGATATGACCGGACGTCTTCTTGCCGGGTCATTGGCTTTTGAAAGCCGCATCCTTCACTATTTAATTGTGCGTATTTTGCTTCCACGGTCTTCCAACCTTGCCCTGGTTTCTGAGGAAGATCTAATTATCATGTGGGCCTTTCATACAGGGCGTCAACTTGACTGGGCACACTTAGTCAGATATCGCATGCATAAGGCATTGCGATTAAATGCTCCACTACCATATCCACAGTTTGTCACTCTCTTTTTCCGCCATTTTCAAATTCCTCTTGATTCTGAACCTTACGTTCCAATCAAGAGATCCTTTTTAATTGGTGCTGCTGTGATTGCTTCTTTTGGTTACCGCAAAGAGCATGATGGCTCTTGGGTCAAAAAGGGTGCTCCACCCGCTGATGATGAAGGCAACCAACCAGTTGAAGATAATTCTCTTCTTCGAAAGCTTTTGGAAAAGTTCGATGGTCTTCAAACTTTTGTTGGTGACAAGTTTGATAATATGGAATTGCAAGTCGACATGTGGTTTGATGCCATGGAATCAAGGATCACCAAAGTTGAAGAAGATGTCTCCTTCATCCGTACTTGCTTTGATCCCCCACCACCGCCTCCATCATCCTCTTAGCTTATAAGTTATTATTAAGACTAAGTATTATAAGTGGTTAAGTATTATTAGTACTCTGTTTTAACGCCGTGTATTTGGCTTTTTATTGCTCTAGTTATCGTAGTCTTGCACTATAATTATATTTCTAGACATTGCTTTTGTTGATTATGCACATGTATGGTTTTATTTTGGTTACATGGTTGGCTTTGTTTGGATATTTATTGTGTTAATGTTTGGCTATTGATTGCCTTGCTCTAGTTCTTTTTGATGTTACCAAAGGGGGAGAGAACTTGGGAGAGAACATGGGTTAGAAATCAATTAGAAATTTAGAAATTTATCGTTAAGAAAAGTTAGGCATACATGCCAAAAGATAGGGGGAGTAAGGGTTGTGTGAACGTGCTATCATCTTGTATATAGCTTGTCTTGATTTCAGGTATTGTCATCATCAAAAAAGGGGAGATTGTAGACAAAGGATCCAGCTGAAAGTTTTGATGATGCCAAAGGATTACATGAATCATATGCTTCTCAAAGATTTACTCAAGACAAAGCAATTAGAGTTAATCAAGATGGATGATCAAGACAGTCTATAGAGTCTTAGAAAGGATATTAAAATGGAAGGGAATTCCAATTGGATTAGCAAAAGGTTTGGCCAAGAATTTTAAGCTAAAAAAAATGTTTTTCAACAAATTTACTCTATGGTAATCGATTACCAGAGGATGTAATCGATTACCAGTGGCCAAAACTGATTTACAACAGCTATTAAAATTTGAATTCAAAATTTGCACTGTGTAATCGATTACACATATATGGTAATCGATTACCAGCAGTTTCTGAACGTTTTAATTCAAATTTTAAAGAGTGTAATCGATTACACACTTATTGTAATCGATTACCAGAGGAGTTTTTCAGAAAACATTCTCATCAGTCACATCCTTTCATGTGGTTATTGAATGGCTTTCATAAGGCCTATATATGTGTGACTTGAGACACGATTTTGACAGAGATTTTCAGAACAACAAGTGTTTATCCTCTCAAAAAGAGAAAATTCATTTTATCCTCTTAAGAATTCCTTGGCCAATTCAATTGCAATTCATTAAGGAATTATTTGAGTGCTCAATCTGTAAAATCCATCTCTTTCTAGAGAGATTTATTCTTCTTCTTCTTCTCATTCTCTAAGGGAGTAAGAGACTGTGAGTCTCTTGTTGTAAAGGAATTCTAAACACAAAGGAAGGATTGTCCTTGTGTGTTTAGAACTTGTAAAAGGGATTTACAAGATATTGGAACTCTCAAGCGGGTTGCTTGGGGACTGGACGTAGGCACAAGGGTGTGGCTGAACCAGTATGAAACTGAGTTTGCATTTTCTCTTCCCTTAATCTCCTTTATTTATTATTGCTTTATATTCATATTCAAATTGTTTCATTTGAATTAATATTTAAGAAGATTGTTTTTAAGGGAATTCATAACTTGAGTAAAAAGTGAAATAGATTTTTAATTAGGGGAAATAGTTTGGAATATCTTAATTCAACCCCCTCTTCTTAAGATATCTGAGGCCACTTGTCTAACAACAATTAGTGCTCATCGGTGTAGACATGTGTTTTGCACAATCCATCCCAAATCTTTTGATCAATTCCTTGCAGTACTTGGATTGATTGATGAATATACCTTCTTGAGTTTGCTTGATTTGTAATCCCAGAAAGTACTTTAGTTCTCCCATCATTGACATTTCAAATTCACTTTGCATATCAAGGGAAAACTCCTTGCACAATGAATCATTAGTGGATCCAAAAATTATATCATCAACATATATTTGAACCAACAAAATATCATTATGCTTTCTCTTTATGAACAATGTGGTATCCACTTTACCTCTGGAGAAATCTTTTTCTAGAAGAAAATTGCTTAAGCGTTCATACCACGCCCTAGGGGCTTGTTTCAAACCATAAAGAGCCTTTTGTAATTTATAAACATGGTTTGGTTTATCAGGAATTTCAAAACCAGGGGGTTGTTCAACATATACCTCTTCTTGAATTAAGCCATTTAGAAAGGCACTCTTAACATCCATTTGATAAAGTTTAAAGTCCATTATGGATGCATATGCCAAAAGCATTCTAATGGCTTCTAATCTTGCAACAGGAGCATATGTTTCTTCATAATCTATTCCCTCTTCTTGATTATACCCTTTTGCTACTAACCTAGCTTTATTTCTAATAATTATACCATGTTCATCTAATTTATTTCTAAAAACCCATTTTGTTCCTATGACAGGATAATTTTCAAGTTTTTCTACTAATTTCCACACATTGTTTCTTTCAAATTGGTTTAGTTCTTCTTGCATGGCAATGATCCAATTATCATCTACTATGGCTTCTTTTATATTTTTAGGTTCAATCATGGATACAAAAGCCATATTATTGCATAAATCTTTAAGAGAATGTCTAGTTGTTACCTCTTTTGAGATATCACCAATAATGTTGTCGAGGGGATGATCTCTTGAAGCTTTCCATTCTCTTGGAAGTTCATCATTGGATTTGACTTCTTCTGGAGGATCTTCATTGTTTCCTTTATCATTTCCTTTGTAATCTTGTTCATCAATATTCACATGTTCTAAAGAATCTGCAATGTCATCTAGCATATTCTTTCTTGACAAGATAGCATTAGATTCATCAAAGGTAACATGAATGGATTCCTCGATATTCATAGTTCTTTTATTATATATCCTATATGCTTTGCTTTGTAATGAATATCCAAGAAAAATGCCTTCATCAGATTTAGCATCGAATTTTCCTAGATTATCTTTGCCATTATTGAGTACAAAGCATTTGCAACCAAAAACATGTAGATGAGAGATATTAGGTTTTCTATCATTAAATAACTCATATGGGGTCTTCTTTAAAATAGGTCTTATCAAGGCCCTATTCATGATGTAACATGCAGTATTGACAGCTTCAGCCCAAAAATACTTTGGAAGAGAAGTATCATTTAATAAAGTTCTTGCAATTTCTTCCAATGACCTATTTTTCCTCTCAACAACTCCATTTTGTTGAGGGGTTCTTGGTGCAGAAAAATTGTGTTCAATACCATGTTCATCACAAAATAATTCAAAATCTTTATTTTCAAATTCACCCCCATGATCACTTCTAATGGATGCAATCTTGAGATTTTTCTTGTTTTGTATGACTTTAGAAGGTTTTCTAAATCTTGGAATGAATCACTTTTATGTGTAATAAATAATGTCCAAGTATATCTAGAGAAATCATCAACTATAACTAGAGCATAGTAGTTTCCTCCAAAACTCATGGTTCTAGATGGACCAAATAGATCCATATGCAATAACTGTAAGGGTCGAGTGGTTGAAACAACATTTTTAGGTTTGAATGAGACTCTAGTTTGTTTGCCCTTTTGACATGCATCACATAGTTTATCTTTTTCAAATTTCAATTTAGGCAAACCAACTACTAAATCTTTTGAAATTAATTTATTTAAGTGATCCATGTTTATGTGAGCAATTCTTTTATGCCATAACCATGGATCATCATCTTTACTAAGAAAGCAATGATTGTTTTCTTGTTTTATGCTTAAGTCTATCATGTAAACATTATTGACTCTATGTCCTACATGCTTTATATTAATGTCATGCTTATGTTCTATAAGACATTTCTGAGAATCAAATGATACTAGATAGCCTTTGTCACATAGTTGACTAACGCTAAGCAGGCTGTGCTTAAGGCCTTCAACAAGTAGAACATTTTCAATGGAGTTTGAAGAATTTGTACCTATTTTACCCACTCCAAGGATTCTACCTTTGTTGTTGTCACCATATGTTACATGCCCACTTTTCTTTGGAGAGATATGTGTAAAATTTGATGCATCTCCCGTCATATGTTTTGAGCATCCGCTATCTATGTTTTTGACTTAGGTACCCAAATTTTATTGGGTCCTTGCATGTTAGTATAAACTGAGGATCCTTTTGGGACCCATATCATTTTAATGTTACTGTAGGGACCCATATCATTTTAATGTTACTGTAATTTTTCTTGAAGTAGCAAGTTGATATGCCATGTCCTCTTCTTCCACAGTAAAAACAAGTGGAAAAGTTTTTATGAAACTTTTGTTGTTTTTCCGATTTATACCCTAGTCCATTTTTATTAGACACATATCTTTGTTTACTTAATTTTTATTAGACACATATCTTTGTTTACTTAATATATCATCTAAATTATTTCTACTATATGAAAATTTTGCAAGTGAATTTTTCAACTCTTTAATTTCTTTTACATATTTATCACAACAACTACAAGAATTTGTTATTTTCTTGTCATTAATAGTGGAGATATTAACTTTTTCATTTGTTTTAGAAATTGAGACTTCATTTCTAAGATCTAATTCTTTGTTTAATTTCGAAATTTCATTTTCTAAATTTGAAATTGTTTTCTTTGATGATGAAACTAATTTTGCGAGTTTAATTGATTCTTTATGCAAATCAGCAAATGCATCTTGCAATTCATCAAAAGAAATAGATAAGTTATTTGAAGATGTTACCTCTTCATCACTTTCGTAACTTTTGGCCATAAGGCAAAGATTTATCTCTTCATTTTCAGAATCTTCAGAGGATTCCAAATCATTTTCATCCCATGTGATGTATGCTTTCTTCTGTTTCTTTTCACTATGATTTTTCTTTTCAGATTTTTCCATCTTTTTCTTGAAGATGGGACAATCAACCCTCAGATGTCCAGGTTGATTGCATTCAAAGCATTTTAGAGTAGAGGATGAAGTTTCTGTCCTTTTCTTTGATTTAAAATTAGGTCGCCTCTGATTTCCTCTTACTTTAAGAAATTTGTTGAACCTTTTCACAAAAAAACTTAGATCATCATCATCATCTGGATCATTATCCTGATCACTTTCTCCTTGAATTGAGGATGATGCTTTAAGAGCAATTCCTTTCTTTTTCTTGTCATTTTCTTCATTTTGGTGCAATCTCAATAGTTCCATCTCGTGTTCCTGCAACTTTCCAAATAAAGTGGCAAGAGACATGTTAGACAAATCTCTTGATTCAGAAATGGCCGTTACTTTGGGTTGCCATTCTCTACTTAAACATCTTAACACCTTGTTTATAAGATCCACATTTTGAAATTCTTTGCCTAAGGATGCTAGATGATTTACTATATGTGTAAATCTCTTTTGCATGCTTTGAATATTTTCATTTGCATTCATTCTAAATAATTCATACTCATGAGTTAGTGCATTTATCCTAGATCTTTTAACATCTGTAGTTCCTTCATGTGTTAATCGAAGAGTGTCCCACATTTCGTTAGCACTCTTACAATTTGAAACCCTGAAATATTCATCCATTCCCAGGGCAGATGTTATTATGTTTTTGGCTTTTAAGTTGTATTGTACTCGTTTTCTATCCTCTTCAGACCATCTATCTCTAGGTTTTTCTATGGTTATGCTTTCACCTGATGAACTACCATCTATTGAAACTCTTTCTACTGTGGTGGGTATATAAGGCCCTATTTCTATGGCTTCCCAGATATTTAGATCTATTGCCTCAATAAAAATTTGCATTCGGGTTTTCCAGTAGTGGTAACCCTCTCCATTAAAAATTGGAGGTCTATTGATAGAATTCCCTTCTGGAAATAAGGAATTTGCGGAGGCCATCTTTTTCTTGAAGCTTCTAAACTTTATACAAGAATGAAGCTCTGATACCACTTGTTAGACAAGTGGCCTCAGATATCTTAAAAAGGGGGGGGGTTGAATTAAGATATTCCAAACTATTTCCCCTAATTAAAAATCTATTTCACTTTTTACTCAAGTTATGAATTCCCTTAATGACAATCTTCTTAAATATTAATTCAAATGAAACAATTTGAATATGAATATAAAGAAATAATAAATAAAGGAGATTAAGGGAAGAGAAAATGCAAACTCAGTTTTATACTGGTTCGGCCACACCCTTGTGCCTACGTCCAGTCCCCAAGCAACCCGCTTGAGAGTTCCACTATCTTGTAAATTCCTTTTACAAGTTCTAAACACACAAGGAGAATCCTTCCTTTGTGTTTAGAATTCCTTTACAACAAGAGACTCATAGTCTCTTAATCCCTTAGAGAATGAGAAGAAGAAGAAGAACAAATCTCTCTAGAAAGAGATGGATTTTACAGATTGAGCACTCAAATAATTCCTTAATGAATTGAAATTGAATTGGCCAAGGAATTCTTAAGAGGATAAAATGAATTTGCTCTTTGCGAGGATAAACACTTGTTGTTCTGAAAATCTCTGAGCAATTTCGTGTTTAAGTCACATATATATAGACCATTGGTGGTCATGAATAAAGCCTTTGAAAAGTTGTGACTCTTGAAATTATTTTTCTGAAAATCCTGTCTGTTAATCGATTACAGCTTTTAAAGTTTGAATTAAAACGTTTACTAACTGCTGGTAATCGATTACCAAAATTGTGTAATCGATTACACAGTCTAAAATTTCGAATTCAAATTTTTGTAGCTGTTATAAAACGTATTTGGACACTGGTAATCGATTACATCCTCTGGTAATCGATTACCAGAGAGTAAAACCTTTGAGAAATACTTTTTTAATTTAAATCACTTGGCCAAACCTTTGCTAATTCAATTAGGAATTCCCTTCCTAATATTCTAGTGATCATCTTGATGTTGTGACTTGTAATCTTGAAGTATTGTCTTGAATTTAATCTTGAAAAGCCCATTTGCATCAATTGCAACACATCATCATGATCATCATCAAAACATCAAAGGCAATTGCATCTACATCAAGGTGGACCATCCACAAGGCCACAACAATAAGGGCCAAGTCTCTATGATCGAACATCAAAGCTGGAAGAGACTCTTTCTCAGTTCATGCAAGTCTCTATGTCAAATCAAAAAAGCACATAGTCTGCCATCAAAAATCTGGAAGTCCAAGTGGGACAACTGGCTAAGCAATTGGTAGATCGACCATCAAGTAGCTTTGGAGCTAACACTGAGAAGAATCCGAAAGAGGAGTGCAAGGCTGTTATGACCAGGAGCAGATTGGCAAACAAAGTGGAGGAGGAAAAACTAAGAAGAAGATGTTGGAAGAGAAACAACAGCTGATGACTAAACCAACATTTGAACCAGTGATTGAATCTTTTTAGCTTGAGGATGTTGAGGAGGCTGATGATGACCAGAAGAATGAGAAAATAATAAATGAAGGTGATGAAGAAATAAAGGAGAAGAAAGAAAAAGAAGAACAAAAAGAAAAAGAAATAGAAAAAGAAAAAAAATGAGAAAACAAAAAAAGAAAAAGAGAAGGTAGAAGAGAGAAAGAAAAGCAAGAGAGAGATTTCACAGGAGAAGAAGAGAGAAACCACTCCAGCTGAAGGAAAAGAAGTACCATATCCTTTGGAACCTTCCAGGAAGGATAAGGAGAAACATCTAGCAAGATTTCTTGACATCTTCATGAAGCTGGAGATCACAATGCCTTTTGGAAAGGCTCTCCAACAAATGCCACTTTATCCTAAGTTTCTGAAAGACATGATAACTAGGAAGAACAATTATATCCACAGTGACACTATAGTTGTGGAAGGAAATTGCAACGTTGTTATTCAACGTATCCTACCACAGAAGCATTCAGATCCAGGAAGTGTCACAATACCATGTTCTATTGGTGAGGTTGCACTAGGCAAGACTCTTATTGATTTAGGAGCCAGTATTAATTTGATGCCGCTCTCCATGTGCCGGAGACTTGGAGAGCTGGAGATAATTCCTACTCGGATGACCTTACAGTTAGCTGATCGCTTCGTTGCCAGACCCTATGGAGTGATTAAAGAGGTTCTGGTTCAGGTCAAGCATCTTATATTTCCTGCAGATTTTGTGGTTATGGATATAGAGGAGGATCCTGAAATTCCCATAATTTTGGGATGTCCTTTCATGTCCACCGCCAGCTGTATAGAAGATATGGGGAAAGGAAAATTAGAACTGAGTGTGGAGGATCAGAAAATTTCATTCGACTTATTTGAAGAAATGAAGCACCCAAGTTATCATAAAGCCTACTTTGATGTGGAGAAAGTAGAAAGGGAGATAGAATTAGCAGCTACAGCCAAGGTACTACATTCCCCTTTGGAAAAAGCACTGACTAATCATGTAGAATGTCTGACCAAGGAGGAGGAACATGAAGTGCAGGTTTGTATTAAAGAGTTAGAGGGTGCAGGGGAAAATGCTGAGAGACATACTGTGTTCGAAGAATTGAAGAACAGAGGACAAATAGAAAAACCTAAATTGGAATTGAAGACATTGCCTACACATTTGAAGTATGTATTCTTAGAGGACAATGAAGCCAAACCAGTCATCATTAGCAGCTCTTTGAAGAAGACAGAAGAGGATCAACTGGTGCAGATTTTGAAGAAGCATAAAGCAGCAATTGGATGGCACATCTCTGACTTAAAAAGGATCAATCCATCTTACTGCATGCATGTTGGATTTCCCGTGCAATTACTTTTTGGTTCACTTTTTCTTTGTACAAATATGTTCAAGGGAAATCCGGTTTGCCGGAAAGCGCACCGAATCATCAAGTATTTAAAATTAAAACGGATGAATCCAAGTATTGAACTCAGGGACCTAGTCTAAGACCGGGTTAAATTCAAAAATAAGGCATTGTTGAAAAAAACATTGATAATTGATGGTTTAAAATAGAATTAAACTAAGTCTAGGATAAAAACAATAAAAATGCAAGTAAGTAAAATTAACAGCAGTAGGTAGAAGTGTTGGGTCTTTCTAACAGACCAGCTGATGCATATAAGGATGTTTCTCTAATCAATCATGCTTTTGTGTTCTATGCTATAGCCTAAATTACTAAACCTCGATCCCTAGTTAGACTGAATCAATCCAAGCTTCGTCCTCAGATCCCTCTTATTTGACTAGGCTCAATTTAGACAGCCCTCCTAGGTTTAGACTAACTTAAACTAAGCTTCATCCTCAGATCCCTCTTGTTGGACTAGACTTAGCTTAAATAGCTTACGAAAGTTTAGACTAATTTAGCCTATGCTTTGTCCTCAGATCCCTCTTGTTGGACTAGACTTAGACCAAACAACATTATTGTAACAACATACTTAAAACCAAAACTTAATCCGCAGATCCCTCTTGTAAGACTAAGTTTCAATTATGCTTTATTCAAGTTCTAAGGCAACAATACATTTTCCAATGTTAAAATCACCTAACTAGGCACACAAATGGTTGATCAAACCAAGAGCATACATAATTTAAGCACTAAAAGAAGCATTTTACACAAGAAACACAATCAATTAGATATTAAAATAATTACATCAAATGTTCATTAGAAATCCCCAACAAGGGTGTTTAGCAAGCCATTACAGAAGAAACCCTAACAATAATGAGCTTACAAAACCTAGGTATCTCTGCAAAAGCTGCTTCTCTTGCTGCCTCCAGAGCTTTTTTCTCAAAATAGGCACTATGTTATTTTGTGTCTTGTTATTTTGTTTAGTGTGGTGTTTTGTTTTAGTTTTTTTGTTCAACGCTTTCCCTATTTCAGTTTTTGTGTTTTTCTGTGAATAGTTCTTTGCGACGGATTTAGCGACCACTTTTGCTGATCTGGAAAACAGAGGAGTAGTGCAAATCCCTTAGCGATTGAATTTACTGTTGCTGACAATTTAATTGGCAATTTTTGTTTTGATAGTTAGGGTTGTTATTTTTGGCTGAATTTTGGCGTGGTAGGTTCTTTTGACTCATATTTTGTGTGAAAAATACCAGGAACACTTGTTGTGGCCAGATTTGAGAGATTCAAAAAAAATTGAGAACTTGTGTTTACCAAAACTTCAAACGACCATAACTTTTGCTCCAGGTATCAGAATGACTATTATTATATATGTATTTGGGGTAGAAAAAAATTTCCCATACCATGGCAGCCGGCCACAGAGGTCTCTAACTAGCCAAAATCGCATGTTTACTAGTTTTTTTTTTCAAGTTTTATTGTTTTATTTTTCTAAACTTTCCTTAGGTAGTTTCTATAGTTAGACTTTGAATTTTTGTCTGAAAATTTTTGTGCCATCGTTTCATGATTTTAGGGTGTTGCTCACAAAATTTCAATTCATTTGAATATCATTTGAGGGTAGCTGTAGTTCAAACCTACATTGTTACTTGCATAAGAAGGCAACTAGTTGTGCATGCTGAATATAGTGTATGACTAGAGGCAATCCATCTAACTTACAACCCTTTGATCTTGAGATAGATAGGACATTTCATAGATTAGTTAGGCATCATTTTGTACCTTTTGAGCATCCTGAGCATTCTGTTATTGGTGAGTCTAAGCATTCAGAGGTTGGTTATAGTTTTGAACATTTTGATTTTGAACATTCTGAGAACATGGCACAACCTCCACCCCGTGAGAGGACTCTAAGGGAAATGGCTGCACCTGATTTCACCTACGAAAGCTTGTGCATCCAATACCCTGATGAGGATGTCCCATGTGTTCTTAAAACTGGACTAATCCATTTGCTTCCAATGTTTCATGGCCTTGCAGGTGAAGACCCGCACAAACATCTGAAAGAATTCCATATTGTCTGCTCCACCATGAAACCCCCAGATGTCTAGGAGGATCACATATTTCTAAAGGCTTTTCCTCATTCTTTAGAGGCAGTGGCAAAGGACTGGCTATATTACCTTGTTCCAAGGTCCATCACGAGCTGGGATGACCTCAATTGAGTATTCTTAGAAAAAAAATTTCCATGCTTCCAGGACCACGACCATCAGAAAAGATATTTCAGGCATTAGGAAACTCAGTGGAGAGAGCCTATATGAATACTGGGAGAGATTTAAAAAACTATGTGCCAGTTTCCCTCACCACCAGATTTCTGAGCAGCTTCTTCTCCAATATTTTTATGAAGGACTCAGTAACATAGAGAGAAGTATGATAGATGCTGCCAATGGTGGAGCCCTTGGAGACATGACCCCTGCTGAAGCCAGAAATTTAATTGAGAAGATGGCTTCAAACTCCCAGCAATTTAGTGCCAGAAATGATGCTATTGTCATTAGAGGAGTGCATGAAGTAGCCACGAATTCATCTTCATTAGCTGAGACTAAGAAGCTTGAAGGTAAACTAGATGTCTTGGTTAACCTGGTAACCCAACTGGCCATGAATAAAAAATCTACACCTGTCGCTAGACTCTGTGGTTTATGCTCCTCTGCCCACCATCACACAAACCTTTGCCCTTTTGTGCAACAATCTGAAGCAATTGAACAGTCTGAAGCTTATGCTACAAACATCTACAATAGACCTCCTCAACCTCAGCAATAAAATCAGCCACAACAAAACAATTATGACCTCTCCAGCAACAGGTACAATCCCGGGTGAGGGAATCATCCCAACCTTAGATGGTCGAATCCTTCACAACAGCAGCAGCAACAACAACAGCCTTATTTTCAGAATGCTGCTGGCCCAAGCAGACCATACATTCCTCCACCAATCCAACAACAACAACAACAATAGCAACAGCCTCAGAAACAACAAACAGTTGAGGCTCCTCCACAACCTTCCCTTGAAGAACTTGTGAGGCAAATGACTATGCAAAACATGCAGTTTCAACAAGAGACAAGAGCCTCCATTTAGAGCTTAACTAATCAGATGGGACAATTGGCTACATAGTTAAATCAACAACAGTCCCAGAATTTTGACAGATTACCTTCTCAATCTATCCAGAATCCCAAAAATGTGAGTTCCATTACATTGAGGTCGGGAAAGCAGTGTCAAGGACCTCAACCAGTAGCATCTTCCTCATCTGCAAGTGAACCTGCCCAACTTCACTCTACTCCAGAAAAAGATGATGATAAAAATTTAAAGAGTAAGTTACCTAGTAATTCTGATTTACAAAAGTAGCATATCCCTCTTCCATTCCCTCCAAGAGCAATTTCCAACAAAAAAGTGGAAGAGGCAGAGAAGGTGATGCAATCCTACCCCCCAAGGGTATTGGATAGAAGACTCCAAGAGGCTTAGGCTAGAGCTACTAAAGAAGGCCCTAGGGTTCTCATGAACCTTAGGGTATATTTTTGAGCCCATGGGTCAAGGTTTGATCCACTCTTCTTTGTAAATATTAGAATAGGTTTTTTCCTTCTTTTGGGCCTTGTATTTTGGCCATTCTAGTAGTATAGGGTTTTAGCCTTGTATTTTAGGGCATTTTGAGTAGTCTTTGTAGTAGGTGAGCTTAGCTATTATAGGGGTGTGTAGCTAAGCTCTAGCTTCTCAAGGAAGCTTCTCAAGGAGGTGAGCTTAGTTTTTAGATGGGTGTGTGTAGCTAAGCTCTAGCTTCTCAAGGAAGTTTTCTCAAAGAAGCTTCTCAAGGAAGTTTTCTCAAGAAAACTTCTCAAGGAAGCTACCTAGTCTATAAATAGAAGCATGTGTAACACTTGTTGTAACTTTGATGAATGAGAGTCTTGTGAGACAAAACTCAAAGTTCAACTTCTCTCCCTTTTTCTTCCTTCAAT
The DNA here is from genome assembly GCF_000004515.6 of Glycine max. Classification (NCBI taxonomy): domain Eukaryota; kingdom Viridiplantae; phylum Streptophyta; class Magnoliopsida; order Fabales; family Fabaceae; genus Glycine; species Glycine max. The sequence continues at coordinate 40,427,405 of NC_038250.2, forward strand.
TTCATGCTCCCCCCTCTCTCTTTCTCTCCCTCTTTATTTTCCTCCATTGAAGCATCCTCTCCAAGCTTCTTATCCAAGGCTTATCTTGGTGGTGAAGCTCCTTCTTCCGTGGTTTATTCCCTAGTGGATGGCGCCGCCTCTTACCTCTTCTCCTTTGTCTTCCGCTGCATCTCCATGGTGGAAAATCACCATTAAAGGACCTCATTGAAGCTCAAAGATCCAGCCTCCATAGAAGCTCCACAAGCAAGCTTCCATCAGAAGGAGATCTTGGAAACATTTAGAAAAGTAGAGGTAAACATACCTCTACTGGATGCAATAAAGCAAATTCCAAGATATGCTAAATTCTTGAAGGAGTTGTGCACTAATAAGCGGAAGCTTAAAGGAAGTGAAAGAATTAGTATGGGAAGAAATGTCTCCGCATTGATTGGTAAATTTGTTCCCCAAATCCCTGAAAAATGTAAAGATCCAGGTACATTCAGCATACCTTGTATTATAGGGAACAATAATTTTGACAATGCCATGCTATATTTAGGAGCTTCTGTTAGTGTTATGCCTCTATCTATTTTTAATTCTCTATCTCTTGGTCCCTTGCAGTCAACTGATGTGGTAATTCATTTAGCTAATAGAAGTGTTGCCTATCCTGTTGGTTTCATAGAGGATGTCTTAGTTAGAGTTGGTGAACTGATTTTCCCTGTTGATTTTTATATTTTGAATATGGAGGAGGAATTTTCTCAAGGATCAGTTCCCATCATTCTAGGTAGACCTTTTATGAAAACTGCTAGAACTAAGATAGATGTATATACAGGCACACTATCTATGGAGTTTGGTGATATAACTGTTCATTTTAATATTCTTGATGCTATGAAACACCCACCTGAAGATCTTTCTGTATTTCGTACTGAAATAATTGACCATATTGTTGATAAATACATGACTGATCTTCATTGTAATTAACATGCCTGTCACTCTTCATGCATTGAATCTGAATTTGTACTTGATCATGTGTCTGAATTTCATGCTGAGAGTGAATCTGAAATTGATATTTATTACATGTCTGGTGATGTTTTACCCCTTGAGATTGATTTTCTAGAGTCAGATAGAACTAACCATGTTTCAGAAAGTACACATACCTCTGACTTTCTTTATGAGGTACAGGTTGACAAACCATCTCTTTATACCATTATCCAGCCGCCCACACCAGAATTGAAGCCTCAGCCATCAAATTTAAAATATGCTTACTTGGATGATAGCAAAAGTTTTCCAGTAATTATATCTGCCTCCCTTGCTGATGAGCAAGAGGAGAAGCTGTTATCAGTTCTCAAGAAGCATAAGAAGGCTATAGGCTGGACCCTGGTGGACATTCCTGGTATTAGCCCATCCACATGTATGCATCATATAAATTTAGAGGATGGGGCTAAACCAGTAAGACAGCCACAGAGAAGACTCAACCCAGTGATTCTTGATGTAGTGAAGAATGAGGTAACCAAGCTTTTGCAAGCTGGAATCATTTATCCTAACTCCAACAGCCAATGGGTGAGTCCCGTCCAGGTAGTCCCGAAGAAAACCGGCCTCACCGTGATAAAAAATGAGAAGGAGGAGCTGATTCCTACTCAGGTGCAGAACAGTTGGAGAGTCTGCATCGACTATAGGAGGCTGAACCAGGTTACCAAAAAGGACCATTTTCCCTTGCCATTCATTGACCAAATGCTTGAATGCCTGGCAGGTAAATCTCACTACTGTTTCCTTGATGGTTTTTCTGGTTATATACAAATCACTATTGCTTCTGAGGATTAGAAAAAAACCACATTCACCTGCCCCTTCGGCCTGTGCAATGCCCCTGGTACCTTCCAGCGGTGCATGATTAGTATTTTCAGTGTTTTTTTAGAAAATTGCATAGAGGTGTTTATGGATGACTTCACTATATATGGATCCTCTTTTGATGTTTGTTTGGATAGTCTGGAAGAGGTTTTGAATAGATGCATTGAAACTAACCTTGTTCTAAATTTTGAAAAATGTCATTTTATGGTTGAGCAAGGTATAGTTTAGGCCACATTATTTCCAATAAGGGCATTGAAGTAGATCCTGCAAAATTTTTTGTTATTTCACAATTGCCTTACCCCTCTTGCGTGCGAGAGGTGCGATCTTTTCTTGGTCATGCAGGATTCTACAGGCACTTTATAAGAGATTTTAGCAAGGTAGCCCTTCCACTATCCAACTTGTTGCAAAAGGAGGTGGAGTTTGACTTTAATGATAAATGCAAAGAGGCTTTTGATTGCCTCAAAAGAGCACTGACTACCACCCCCATCATCCAAGCACCCGACTGGACAGCCCCTTTTGAGCTTATGTGTGATGCATCAAATTATGCATTGGGGGCTGTCCTTGCTCAGAAAATTGATAAATTGCCCAGGGTGATATATTATGCTTCTAGGACTTTAGATGCTGCCAAAGCAAATTATACTACTACTGAGAAAGAGCTATTAGCCATAGTTTTTGCTCATGAAAAATTTCGTTCTGATTTGCTTGTTACTCGCATTATTGTTTATACTGACCATGCAGCTCTAAAGTACTTGTTGAAGAAGGCTAATTCAAAGCCTAGGTTGATCCGATGGATGCTCTGGCTCCAAGAGTTTGACTTGGAGATCCGTGATAGGAGCGGAGCACAAAATTTAGTTGTTGATCATTTGAGTCGGATCGAACATGTGTCTGATGAGGATTCACCAATTCAGGATGATTTCTCGGATGATCATTTGTATATACTGTATAGTATTTCCGATTCTCTTTCTACTCCCTGGTTTGCTAACATTGTCAATTATTTATTTGCTTCTGTTTTTCCTCCCTTAGCATCTAAGGCTCAAAAAGATAAAATTAAAAGTGATGCTAAGCATTTTATTTGAGATGACCCCTACTTGTGGAAATTGTGCAGTGATCAAGTCATTAGACGATGCATTCTAGATCATGAGACTGACTCAGTCCTGCAGTTCTCTCATTCTTCCGCACCGGGAGGTCATCAGGGTGTTCAAAGGACAGCTCGCAAAGTGCTTGACTGTGGCTTTTATTGGCCCACCATCTTTTAAGATGTGTGGAAGATCTGTAGCACTTGTGAGCAGTGCCAGAGAGCAGGAAGTGCACTTACATGGCGACAACAAATGCCTCAGCAACCTATGCTATTCTATGAGGTGTTTGATGTCTGGGGCATAGATTTCATGGGCCCTTTTCCTATCTCTTTTGGTTATGTTTACATTCTCCTTGCAGTTGATTATGTTTCAAAATGGGTGGAAGCTAAGCCCACTAGAACTAATGATGCTATGGTTGTTGCAAATTTTGTCAGATCTAATCTGTTTTGCAGGTTTGGAGTACTTAAAGCAATCGTCAGTGGTCAAGGAACCCATTTTTGCAACAAATCAATGCATGCCTTGCTTAAAAAGTACGGGGTTGTACACAGGGTATCCACACCATACCACCCCCAAACCAATGGACAGGCAGAAATTTCTAACAGGGAGATCAAGAGAATTTTAGAGAAGATTGTGTAGCCAAGTAGGAAAGATTGGAGTACCAGGCTTGATGATGCTCTTTGGGCACATAGGACTGCCTACAAAGCACCCATAGGAATGTCTCCTTATTGGGTTGTCTTTGGAAAGGCATGTCATCTTCCAGTGGAGATTGAGCACAAAGCATACTGGGCAGTGAAGACCTGCAACTTCTCTATGGATCAAGCTGGTGAGGAAAGAAAGTTGCAACTAAGTGAGTTAGATGAGATCCGCCTAGAAGCCTACGAGAATGCCAAGTTCTACAAAGAAAAGACCAAGAAGTTCCATGATAGCATGATAATTAAGAAGGACTTCATGGTTGAGCAAAAAGTGTTATTGTATAATTCTAGGCTTGGACTCATGAGTGGTAAGTTGAGGTCTAAGTGGATTGGTCCTTTTGTTGTTACTAATGTTTTTCCTTATGGTACAGTTGAGATCAAAAGCGACTCCACAAACAAGAGCTTCAAGGTCAATGGACACCGACTTAAGCCATTTCTCACAAACCCTTATTTAGTGGACGTAGTGGTGGAAAAGACTTCCTTACTCCACCCTACTCTTCCTCCACCATGACTTAGGGAGTTCTTCTTTTCCTATCTCCTTCTTTGCTTTTATTACACTTGTCCGATTCTATTTGATGGTTTAATTGCTTTTAATCTTTTAATTGTGCTACATTGAGGACAATGTGTCGTTTAAGTATGGGGGGGGGGAGTGTTCTTTAGTTTTGCTAGTTTTGTTGGTTTTGTTAATTTTGTTAGTTTTGTTGGGTTTCTAGTTTAATATTTTAGGTCAATTCTGTTTGCATGTACAACTTTGCATATTTTTCTTTGAATTATAGGATATGTTCAAGTAATGGGTAATTGTTTTGAAAATAAAAGCCGCTTGACATTTTGTGATTTGAAGTCCTTGTTTTTCCTCTACATGTCATGATAGTTTTGAAAGCTCAATTTGGAAGTGATAAGTTTACCTTTGTGAGAATTTGAGCCATCCATCATCATAATCATTTGGTGTGTTTTGCCCCATTGATTGCTTGCACAATAGCCTTGGCTTGATTCTTGTTGATGCTTCCTAATTCACATGCATATTTGGAAATGATTTAGGCAATTTTGTTCTTATAAGCCTCAAGCCAAATGGACTTACCTTGAATTAATTCCTTTGATATCCCTTTTGAGCCTTGTTTCCCTTTCCTTGTTTTGAAGCTCATTACAAGCCTTAAGTGAAAAACCATGATCTCACCTTAACCTTAAGGAATTTTGGAGCTTTGGAATTGTTTTGGGAATAAGTGTGGGGGGTTTTGTTGGCTATGCTTGATGATGTATTTTTGGGCCATACTGATGTACATTGTATATGGGTTAAATGTTGGACATGCTGCTGAATGATATGCTAGTTCTCAAATGCTACTGTTAAAAAAAAAATTGCAAAAAAAAATTTCAAGTTGAATCAATACGAAAAAAAAAGAAATAAAGTTGAGTGAATAAGATCTTAAATGGAAAAAGAATGACAAGACTCTTGGCTCTACTCTTTGCGTTTAAAATTTTATCTTTAGGTTTTCTTATTTTTTCTTAATATGCACTTATTCCCCATTACTCCTCTATTCCTTTGGGATTTATCTACCTATTCCATATTTTTCCCTACCTTGTCCTTGGCCCCATTACAACCTTAAAAGACCTTTTGATCCTCATGTGCTTGTGTTTATGGGTTGATTGTCAATTTTAGAATCTTGCCAAGTTTATGTGGTGTTGGTTTTCATGGGTGCTTTGAGGGTAAATAGTAGCCTAGACACTTGAGAGATAAAGTGTATGTCTTGTGAGGCTTTATCACTTTTCATTCTTGAGCTGATTAACTATTTTTCCATGATTGTGTTTCTTGGACGATTTGCACGAATGTCTTGACTCTTTGGATCTCTTCATGTTAGATGTTACCCATTCCTTTCATTCCTTGATGTTCGTTGAGAAATATGTAAATGTTTTTGTTTGTCTCTCTTTGATATCCTTGGATTTTGTTCTTTGTTTCATTTTGCCCAGGAGTGCAAAAGGCGAAGTATGGGGGGTTTTGATGTGCCATTATTTTCTCCTATTTCTTAACCCTTTTTGCACCATTTTAATTACTGATTAGTCTTAATTTTCAAATTAATTATGTAGTTTTATCATTTGGGCCTATTGGACTAATTTTGTGTTTTTAATTTAATTTCAGGAGAATTATAAGCAATTGGGCTTGAATCCAGAATTGGGCTTGGACTTGAAGAGAGCAGACAATTTTATCAAATCTTATCTTATCTAGATTTTATCTAATCTAGATATTATTTCATCTAGATCTTATCTTATCTTATTTAGATTTTATTTCATCTAGATTTTATTTTATCTTATCTTATCTTGTCTAGATTTTATTTTATTTATGGGCTTGGACTTAAAACATATTTGTAAGCTTTGGGGCTAAAAACTATATAACAGCACCAAGGTTCTAGTTTAGGCTCTCTCTCCTCTTTCGTTTTTTGAGTGTTAGGCTTCTCTTCTTCTTTTAGACACTTTTTTCGTTTTGCAATTCCAGTTTTAGTCACTTTTCGTTTTAGCAATAAAATTTTGTTCTTCATTCTATAATTTCGTTCTATATTGATTAATGGAAGGCTAAGTCTCCAGCGTTGTTTTCTCTTGAGGATCAAGCACAGTTCTCTTTGAGGTTCTATTATTACTATTAAATTCTGTTCAGTTTTTCCTCTTCACTAATTACTTTGAATTTGTTGCTATTAATTCATGCATGCTTAGTGCTTGATTAATTGTCTCTACTCTTAATTTACGTTCATGCTTAATGATCGTTTACGATTAATTGGTGTATGTGTTGCTTAATCACATAATGAATGCCTTATGTTAAATTTCGCTTAGTAATTTAATTTAGGGTTGGATTAAGTGGTTGAACTGATAAAGGATAAACTCTCATAACCTAGGATAAGAGACTTGCTTGTGAATCAAGGGGAAGCAACGTGTTTTAATTCTGATATTTTCTAATTCACATCTATTCGCTGTTTAATTTACAAAAACAAACAACCCCCCCCCCCCAAGTTCGTTACTATTTTATTACTATCTGTTATGAACATTTGTTTGATCATTGCTCGTTGGGAGACAACCTAGGATCACTTCCTAGATACCGCATTTTTAATGTTTATTTGATTCGGGTACAACCTCGATCACCTGCCTTATTATTACAGGTTCAGTCATTTGAGGCCAGACCCACAAGAGTTGGCAGCCCGGTTGTGTATCCCTGGAAGGGGATTCGAGCTTAATGCAGACAAGCTGCCCTTGAAGATCCTGAAGAAGAATTTAACCACTCTCGCTCAGACCTAGAGGTTCTTTCATTCTCCAACTTGGCACCTACCTCTCATGCATCAGACATCACACTGGATAGGGCCAGGTTGATTTACGACATCATCCAGAAGATGGACATGAACTTGGGATATATATCATCTCAAGTTAGATCACCATGATAGCCTAGCACAACTCCTCGAGGCTTGGTTTTCCAACCCTTATTACCGCCTTGTGCAAGGCCCGGGGAGTCACATCAGATTCATTGACCTTTGAGAGTCTCAGCCCAGCCATTAACTTGGCATACGTGAAGAAAAACTGTTGGAACCTTGATGACCCCTCAGTCACTTTTTGGGGACTCCGAAAGACCAAAGGCAAGATGTTCGAGGCTCCTTCATCTTCTGCTCTCCCGACCTCTGCTCCTTCCACATCTGCACCAGCTTCTTCGACTCCCGCACCAGCTTCAGCTCCCACTCATTCAGGACCTTCCACAGTTAGCTCCAATACTTTACTTTCCATGTTGTAGAGCCTTCATAAAGGCCAAATCATCATCATACAGAGCCTACAGAACTCAGGCTTGCAGCCTATCATGAGCGTGGACGAGTTCCTTAGTCAGGTGGCCTGGCCAGGAGTCCAGCCTTCTCCTTTGGGAGGGGGTGAGGCCTCCGCAACCCAGGAGCCTGTGCCATAGGAGGACGAGCCCATCCCTCCTGAGCCTTTCATTTATAAGCCAGACGCAGAGATTGCTCAGGAGGAGGTAGCATCACCCGAGCTTATTGCTCAGCCATCCCCATCACCAGCTCCAGTTCTTGATGATCCACAACCATCTGCACCAGCACCGATGCCTAATCAGCCTCTTGCTCAGGACCCTCCAGCTGCACTGGCGTTGGACTTGAATGAGCATGCATAGGATCACTCACACGATCAAGATTTTTAAATTTCTGCACTTTGAACAGTTTATTTTATTACGTTTGGTTCAGTTTATGATTATGTTTCAGTTTTCTTTAAATTTCAGTCAAATTTAAAATTTCAGTAACTGTTTGTAGCTATTTGTTGGCAAGCATGATTGAACAGTGACTTGAATGATATTCAGTGGTTGATTGTGATGTGAACTACAGTGTTTGTGATTGAACTGAATGAAGCAATTGTATGATTGAGTGAATTGAAATGTATAAATCTTTTTTCTTGATCAAGCACGCGGTCATTAGAAGAGAAAGAACATGTAATTAGGATTATGACTGAAAATGCTAGTTGATTTTTCAGATTGATTGTGAAGGAATGCTTTAACCGTAACTCAGTGAGAGTGTGATCCTTACTTGTGAGAGAAACGACTAACATTGGGTAATGACTTTTGCATGAATCTCTGAATTATGGAATGAATGCATGAATCTGAGGATGATGAAGGCCATGTTTTGATTGTAAATAGCCACTTAGCCAAAAAGCTTACCATGTGTATGAATGAATTATCCTTTGCACCTAGTTTGAGCTGAAAGTATGTTTGATTGATTGAACCTTGATCCTGCACAATTTATCTCCTGCTACCTTGTCTTAGGTTGTAGGAGAGCATCATTCATAGAAAGAATCTTAGTTCAAGGCAAATTTGTTCCAAATTTAGGGGAGTTATGTTTCAAGTCAAATTTGTCCCAAATTTGGGGGAGTTACTGGGTGAAAGTGTGAAATGGTAAGAAAAGAGCAGCACACACAGTTCTAAAAAAACTGTAATTATAAAATAAAAGTGTGTGTGTGCTATCATTTAATAAAAAGAAAGCTCAGTGTAAAAAGGAGGCAAGTAATAGGGTAGGGAATAAAAAGAAAAAGGTTGATCTATGGATGAATGCTCTCCTAGAATCTAAGCTTTTGCATCCTAGAAAAACCATAAAATATTTGCAGCCCAGCCTCATTACCAGCCTAAGAAAAGTCCTTCTGATTCAATTTTGTGAGTTTATAAATGTATGGCATGAGATGAATTGCAAAGGTTGTGGTAGCAATGCCTTCCAAGATTATTTTGATGATGCCAAAGAATCAAGAGTTAAGAAAATTCCAAAGATTCAAGAATCTAGTTTCAAGAATCAAGATTCAAGATTCGAGAATCAAGTTTCAAGAATCAAGATTCAAGAATAATCAAGATCAAGATTCAAGAATCAAGAGAAGACTCAATCAAGATAAGTACTAAAAAAGTTTTTCAAAACATTGAGTAACACAAGAAGTTTTCACAAAATCATTACCAAAGAGTTATACTCTCTGGTAATCAATTACTAGAAGGTAGTAATCGATTACCAATAGCCAGCATTGTTTTCAAAACTGATTTACAAAGCTGTAATCTATTATCATAATCATGTAATCGATTACCAATGTTTTAAAACGTTAGATTTCAAATTTCAAGAGTCACAACTATTGATAAAACATTTTTAAATCATTTTAAACTTGTGTAATCGATTACACAATACTTGTAATTGATTACCAGTGTTTCTAAACGTTTTGATTTTCAAATTTAAACATGAAGAGTCACATCTGTTGATGTGTAATCGATTACATCTTGATGGTAATTGATCGAGACCGTACCCGAATCAAATAAACATTAAAAATGCAGTATCTAGGAAGTGATCCTAGATCGTCTCCAAACGAGCAATGGTCAACCAACGTTCATAATAGATAGTGATAAAACAGTAAAAAATTACAGGGGGGGTTGTTTGTTTTTGTAATTTAAATAACAAGGATATTATAAATAAAAAATAACAGAATTAAAACATGTTTTTTTCCCTTAATTCACAAGCAAGTCTCTTATCCTAGGTTACGAGGATTTATCCCTAACCAGTTCAACCACTTAATCCAACCCTAAATTAAATTACTAAGCGAAAATTAACATAAGGCTGTCATTATGTGATTAAGCAACACATACACCAATTAATCATGAACGAAACTGATCATTAAGTATGAACGTAAATTACGCGCAGAGACAATTAATCAAGCACTAAGCATGCATGGACTAATAGCAACAAATACAGAGAAATTGGTGAAGAGGAAAAACTGATCAGTATTCAATAGTAATAACAAAACCTCAAAGAAAATTGTGCTTGATTCTCAAGAGAAAACAACGCTGGAGACTTAGCCTTCCATTAATCAGCAGAAAATGAAATTGTAGATAGAAGCAGAAACGAAATTGCAGAAAATTAATTTTATTCTACGTGAACAGTGTGCATGAACAGTAATAAAAATTGGAATTTCCAAAACCCTAAAATTATTCTCCTCCCCTTGAAAAACCTCTCTAAACTAAAACCCTGGTGCTGTTATATAGGTCCTCAGCCCCAAAGCTTACAAATCTATTTTAAGTCCAAGCCCATAAACGAAATAAAATAAAATATGGACAAGATAAGATAAGATTGAATGAAATAAAATCTGGATAAGATAAGATTTGATAAAATAAAATTGTCTGCTCTCTTCAAGTCCAAGCCCAATTCCGGATTCAAGCCCAATTGCTTATAATTCTCCTGAAATTAAATTAAAAACACTAAATTAGTCAAGTAAGCCCAAATGATAAAACTGCATAATTAATTTGACAATTAAGGCTAATCAGTAATTAAAATGGTGACAAAAAGGATTAAGAAATAGGAGAAAATAATGACACATCAGTAATCGATTACCAATGACTAATTTCGAAAAATAAATTGGCAAAAGTCACAATTCTTTAAGTGACTTGTTTCTGAATATTTTTTCAAAAGTCACAACTTTTTAAGTGACTAGTTTTCAAAAGAGTCACAATTTTAAAAAGGCGACTAGTTTTAAAGAAATTACCAAGAGTCACAAAATTTAACTTGAGTCATCAAGAGATTATAAATATGTGACCATAGCATGAATTTCATAACAACTTTTTCAACGCTTTTCTACAAAACTTTCTAACTCATTTCTCTTCATCTTTCCAAAAGTTTTTGTTCAATACTTTCTCTTTCAAGAAAAGTTCTTTGATAAAAAACTTGTGCCATTCTTCTTCATTCACTTCTCCCTTTGCCAAAATAATAGAAGGACTAACCGCCTGAATTCTTTTGTGTCTTTCTTCTCTCTTTCCAAGAGAATTCAAAGGACTAACCACCTGAGAATTCTTTTGATTTCTTTGTCCCAACACATTGGAGGATACATCCTTTGTGGTACAAGTAGAGGGTACATCTACTTGGGGTTTGTTATACTGAGAACAAGAGAGGGTACATCTCTTGTGGATCAGCTCAAGTAGAGGGTACATCCACTTGGTTTTTCAAAGAGAACAAGGGAGGGTACATCCCTTGTGGATATTTGGCTTGTAAAGGATTTTACAAGGTAGAAAGAAATCTCAAGAACCAGTTGGTTGCTTGGGGACTGGACGTAGGCACGGGTTGTGACCAAACCAGTATAAATCTTGTGTTTGTCCTCTTCTTCCCTACACTCTTTAATTTCCGTTGTGTACTCTTAATTGCCGCCTTTACTTTTGGTTAAGTTTCTATTTTTGTTCTTTACTTTCTTAACTTAGTAGTAAAAGCCTAATTGAATCCAGTAACATTAAGAAGGATAGATTTTTAATTAGTCAAGACACGTTCATAATTAATTCAACCCCCCCCTTTCTTAATTATTTTGAGGCCACTTGATCCAAGAAAGATTGAGATCTGTGTTAGTTGTTGATGATTAAATAAGCCTAAACACTTGTGCGCGAGTGAAATAGTAACCGTGAGGCTTTGTTTAATGATCCTTCCTTGATATCTGCCATTCGTACTAGCTTATTTCAGTTGTGAGTCCTAATAAAAATGTTCCTATCTTTGAAAAGTTGCATGTTTTGTGAAGGGTTGTTGATTGAAGCATTTTATGACATTCATTTCATGTGATTGAATTCTCTTGAGACAAACACAAGTTTTGAATAACCACTGTAGATATTGTCACTTGAGGATAAGTGAGTTGTTCTTTCTTTGCTTGAGGATAAGCAAAACTGTAAATTTGGGGGAGTTTGTTAGTCGTCTTACACAACTAACTTTTGTATAGAAAACTTTTGCAAAATATGTATGGTTTTCCCCAATTTATAGTTCTTTTGTAGGAATTGTAAGTAAACTTTGTTGTGTTTTAATCTTTGTCATTAGGGTCTCTTTTATTGGAATTAATGTTAAAATTTGTACAATTTTAGGTAAAAAGGAGCTAATTTCTTGGAGTGTCAAAGTGGTTGTCGCGCTAAGCGAACTCAGTGGGCTTAGCGTGTATCCATCGCTAAGCGCGGCTTCAACGCGCTTAGCATGAAGAAGGAATCTAGAAGAGCACCTGAATCAAAGCAACGCGCTAAGCCCGAGATCAGCTTACTAAGCAAGTCGTCCATCTCTTGCCAGGCTCAGCGCAACATTGGCGCCAAGCCCAAATCCACTTACTCGCGCTAAGCGCGACGACACGATTTTAGAGCCTATTTAAAGCCTGAATTGTCAGAATTAGGGAAAGAACGAAATTAGTATGCTCTTGCACATAATTTTACATACAGACTTTGAGGAGTGAGCTCTGAAGATAGCAGAGGAGAGGCAGCATAGTAAGGAGCCTAGGGTTCATCTTTGAGAGAGATATTAGAGAGTGTTTGAGTGATTGTGAGGTACCAAGAAGAGGAGGAGGGATCCCCCTTCCTGTGTAAGCAGCAATTTCTCTGTATTCTCTGTCTAATTGTAGAAAAGGCCTCCTTGTTATGGCTTGCTAAAACCCTAGTTGGGGATTTCTAATGAACAGTTGATGTAAACACTTTTCATATCTAATTAAGTGTTGAAATTCTGATACCAGGGGACAGATGTCGTACCGGATGTCACGACATCACGCTTCAGAACATGCAGATTATATGTGTCCGTATGAACAGATTAAACAAGTAAATAACACAAGAGAATTGTTAACCCAGTTCGGTGCAACCTCACCTACATCTGGGGGCTACCAAGCCAGGGAGGAAATCCACTCTCAATAGTGTTAGTTCAAGGTCTAACAGCCCCTGTTTACAACCTTCTCACCTAACCACTACCCGTGCGATCTCTACCTAAGAGCCACTCTTAGATATGAGAACCTCCGCTCACTCCCTCTCACTCACACTCCCGTGTTTACAATTAAGTCAAAGACACACCAGAGATCAACTCTGAACAAAAGAGATCAACTCTACACACTAGAGATCAACTCTAGACACAAGAGATCAACTCTACACACATAGGTCCAACACTTGATGTTAGGGTACCATCAAGGTGGCTCACAAATCACTCAAGTCCCAAAACTCACAAAATAACTCTTCAATCCCGGACTTGGTACAGAACTCGTGCAGCCTCCATGATTATATAGCCGTGTACGATTCTGGGCTGCAACTCCTTGATGCTGGAGGAGATCTATCTTCTTCTGAAAAATCTGCAGTTAAAGAACTAAAAGATAACTTTTGATCTTTTAGTTTGAATCTTTAATCTTTAATCTTTAATCCCTGAACGAACTCTTCTACTTTGAAATTCGAACTTTAATGATCTTTTAATTCGTTCCTAAAGATAGATCTTCTAATCTCTTGCTAACTGCACAATAATCTGTTAAAGATATAACAGATTTATATGTCCAGTATTTTCGGGCCGGATGTCAGGACATCGTGTCCGACATCGTGGATCCTGCAGCTTCACTTCTGCACTTGACTTTTATCTTGCATTGTACAGCAACTCCAGTATTCTCGGGCAGGATGTCAGGACATTGTATCCGACATCGTGGATCCTGCAACTTCAATTCTTCATTTGCCATTTTATCTTGCCTTGTACATTGTGCAGCCCGATCTTATTCCTTGACATAACGTTGGACATCATGTGCAGCAACTCCAGCTTTCCTTCATTGTCTAAGTGCTTATGTTTTAACAAAATCTTAGCCAATCTTTTAAAGCTCAGTAGAGCTAAACACTAACAATCTCCCCCTTTGGCAAATTTTGTCTAAAACATACTTAGACACTTCCTGAGCAGGTACGAGCAGTTATGCAAGTGGGATCAGCAACTTCCATTATCAGAGTAATCAAGCACAGCGGAAATTCTTCAAGTTGCAAATCTACAAGTCTTCTCCAGGATGTCAAGACATCTCACATGACATCAGCTTTCTGCTTCTGCTCCCCCTGTCTCCATGCTTACTGCAGCATCTTCTATCAGCTACTAGTCTTTTCCAGGATGTCGAGACATCTCATGTGACATCCGCTATCTGCTCCCCCTGTCTTCATGCTCTTACTGCAGCATCTTCTAGTAGCTTACAACATTCATCATCAGCAGCAGTCTCCCCCTCAAAAATCATATTCATACAACTCCCCCTCAAGATCATGAATCATGCATACATCGTATCCTACTATCCTACTGCCATACATCATACATTCAACATAATCATGCATAATAGCAAGCATAATACTATTACTCCCCCTTTTTAGACATAAATTTGGCAAAAGTAGGATGCATGAAATTAATGTGCGAATATTACAGACCCATAGTAAACAATTGTTCAAAGGGACATGCCCCTTTAACTAATAACAGTAAAAGCAAAAACAAAACATAAAGGTCTGATGATCATGGGGTGGCTTCAGAATCATCATCTGATTCTGTCTCTTCTGCTGCTTCTTCCTCTTCTTCAGCAGCTTCTTCTTCTGCTTCAGCTGCTTCACCATCTTCCTCAGCTGCTTCACCATCAATGCCACTTTCTGAGAGCCTTTTGATCAGCCGTTCCAGCTCCATCTTCTTCTCTGTGTTGGCTTTGATGGTTGCTTCCAGCACCTTGCATGTGTCCTTGAGTTCTGCAATCAAGGCATCCTTGGACACAGCACCTGAAGCAGCAGCTTTCCCTGATGTCGAGACAATGTCTGGGACATGTGTCCCCTCAAACAATTTGTAATGCAGGGATAGAGGAGATTCTCTCTTTATCACAGAGTCAGTGTAGTTTAACATATTGGGATGCTGACTCAACATAATGCCACACAATACAGTAGGGAAGGCAATGGGTAATTTGACAGCAAATGATTCTGAATGCTTAACAGTTTGATCAAAAATATAGTTTCCAAAATTAAATTTGGACTTGGTTCCAACAACATACAGAAATTTACCCAAACCTGTGGCAACAGTGGAAGTATGATTGGTGGGAACCCAGTTTGCAGCTCCAATCCTGTGCAGAATTGCATACTTCACACTTAGCTTCCCTGCTGAAAGCTTCCCTTTCTTTGGCCAATGCTGGACTCGTTTGGCAGTGATTTCCTTGGCAATTTGATGCTCAGAAACATCAATATCTATCACTCCATTAGTAGGTCTGCCCAGATATTTGTTGATCACAGCAGGGGAGAATCTAACACACTTTCCTCTGACAAACACTCTTTGATAATCATCACTTTTTCTGTTTGATATGTCAGAGGGAATGTTGACAATGAATTCCCTGACTAGGCCTTCATAACAGTCTCCCAACTTGGTGACTGTCTTCAGTAGTCCAGCAGCCTTGATGAGGTCCATGATCTCCTTGCAATCCAAGGCAGTTCTTCCCAGTTCTCTTTCAACCGCAAGTCTGCGTTGATACACATATTTCCACTTTTCAACATTGCCAATGGAGTGGAAAGAGATGTTGTCCAATGGTGCATCAGGAACCTTTTCAGGCACCTTCTTTCCAGATTTCTTGGCCCTCTTAGATGTCGAGACATCTAGTTCGACATCCTCATCAGAATCGGATGAGGAAATTTCTTTCCTCTTCTTGGAGGGGATAGCAACCTTGCTTCTTCTGGATGTGGCAGGAGTGATTGGAGTACTCTTCTTCTGTGCCATAGTCTTGATTCGTCCAGACCTCTTAAGGGGGGTTTTTCCCTTTCTGTTTTGAAGTCTTTCCGCAATGCCAGGTGCCAACCTGTTGGCAATGGGTTCTTCATCAGATTCGACTTCTTCCAGGTCAATGAGGTCACCTGGAGCAGTTTCTGGTGCCCGTGGTGCAGGAGTCTCCTCTGAGGTTTGATCCTCTTCTTCTGTTGATTCCTCTTCACTGGGTGAAGGGAGGGCTTCAGCATTTGGCCCGGAAGATGTTGGAACATCTTTCTCAACATCCGGCACAGAAACATTCGGGGTGGAAGATGTTGGAACATCTTCACCAGCATCAGGAACAGAGGCGTCTTTCAAAATGCTACTCACGATACTGCGGATTTTCTTGTCCATCTCCTTGTCTACTTCCCTAGAACTTGTTGCAAGGCTAGGGTTTTCAGCAATCTTCACTCCCTGTTGTCTTCTGGGAACCAGTTTCTCAGGGACAGAAGCTTGACCAGGAATTATTTGGATGGGTTGGATGTTGAATTCAGGTTGTTCCTGGTGCGGAGATGATGGTACTGTGGGTGAACCAGGAGCTGCAGTTTCTTTTGGTGAGGTAGCCATGGAAAAGCAGAGCGTTTGGAATGATTTCGTAAATCTCAGAAAACTATTGGGAAATGCTGGTAAAAACACGAATGCCAAGCAGATATAAATTTGAATGAAGAATGTAGAGGGGCGTGTGAAGCAACGGTCGAATTTGCTTTGTGGTGAACGTGCTATTAATGTTAAGTGATTCGTTTGGGCACGTTCAGATTGCAGTAGCTGCTATAATTCCTCTAGCAGACAAATGCCCAGCTTGCCCCTCAGTTTTTCAAACTGATTTGCATCCAAAGCCTTTGTGAAAATATCTGCTATTTGTTCCTCAGTGTCAACATGCTTCAGTGTGATCACTTTATCATCAACAAGATCTCTGATATAGTGATGTCTAATGTCAATGTGCTTGGTTCTGCTGTGTTGAACAGGATTTTTAGAAATATTAATAGCACTCATGTTGTCACAGTACAATGTCATGACATCTTGTTCGACATTGTACTCCTTCAGCATCTGCTTCATCCAAACTAGCTGTGAACAGCTGCTTCCTGCTGCAATATACTCGGCTTCTGCAGTAGATAGGGACACACAGTTCTGCTTCTTGCTGAACCATGAAATAAGGTTGTTGCCCAGATAGAAGCATCCACCAGAAGTGCTTTTTCTGTCATCTGCACTTCCAGCCCAATCAGCATCACAATACCCAACCAGCATTGAATTTGAACAATGACAGTACATAATCCCATAGTCACTGGTGCCATTTACATATTTCAGAATTCTCTTTACTTGAGTCAAGTGACTTATCTTAGGATTGGCTTGATATCTTGCACAAACACCTACTGCATAGGTGATGTCGGGTCTGCTAGCTGTTAAATATAGTAAGCTCCCTATCATGCTTCTGTACAGACTTTGATCAACACTGGTGCCTGCTTCATCCTTTGACAGCTTCAAGTGAGTTGGTGCAGGTGTTCTTTTATGGCCGGCATTCTCCATCCCAAACTTCTTGACAATGTTCTTTGTATACTTGCTCTGTGAGAGGAATATGGAGTCTTCCATCTGCTTCACTTGAAGTCCCAGAAAATAAGTCAGCTCTCCAACAAGACTCATCTCAAATTCAGATTGCATCTGTTGGACAAAATGTCGAAGCATCTCATTCGACATCCCTCCAAACACAATGTCATCAACATATATCTGTGCAATCATCAAGTTTTCAGCATCTTGTTTGACAAAGAGAGTCTTGTCAATTCCTCCCTTCCTATACCCTTGCTGAGTAAGGAACTCTGTCAGCCTTTCATACCAAGCTCTTGGAGCTTGCTTCAATCCATAGAGAGCCTTCTTGAGCCTGTATACATGATCTGGATGAGTTGGGTCTACTCCTCATAGACTTCTTCATGCATAGCATTGATCCAGAACTCATCAGTCAGTGCCTCTTTCACATTCTTGGGCTCAATTCTGGAGACAAAGCATGAGTTGGAGACAATTTCAATCTCCCTTGATCTTGTAGTGACTCCTCTGTTTGGATCCCCTATAATCAGCTCCTTGGGGTGCATCTTCTGGATTCTAATGGAGGGTCTCTTGTCAGGTTGGTTGATGTTTGATTCATCTGTAGCAAAATCAGAGTTTTCTGCATTTTCTCCACTTTTAGCTGCATCTGCTACATTGTCTCCCGATGTTCTGACATCTTCTTCGACATCCTTCTTTCTTGCTGGAGACAGATCATCAACAACCACATTGATGGATTCCATCACTGTTCTGGTTCTGGAATTGAATACTCTATATGCTCTGCTGTTTGTAGAGTATCCCAGGAATATTCCTGCATCACTCTTGGGATCCATCTTTCTCCTTTGCTCTCTATCTGCCAAAATGTAACATGGACTTCCAAAGATGTGGAAGTGCTTGACAGTTGGCTTCCTCCCTTTCCAGATTTCATACAGAGTGGTTGGAGTCCCTCTTCTAAGTGTGACTCTGTTGTGGATGACATAGGCATACCTCTTTCCTCCAAGGCTTTCAACCTGCATAGGCCCCATCAAGTCCATGTGAAGTAGTTCCAGCACCCTGGAAGTGGTCTGATGTTGAAGCTTCTGGTGGGACATCTTGACTTGCTTTCCAATCTGACATTCACCACAGATTCTGCCTTCTTCTATTTTCAGATTGGGAATGCCTCTAACAGCACCTTTGTCAATGATTTTCTTCATGCCTCTTAAGTGCAGATGTCCAAATCTTTGATGCCATATTCTGACTTCATCTTCTTTGGAGGATAGACATGTGGAGGAGTAGCTGGTTTCTTGGGGTGTCCATAGGTAACAATTGTCCTTTGATCTGCTGCCCTTCATTAGAACTTCACTCTTCTCATTTGTCACCAAGCATTCTGACTTTGTGAAGTTTACATTGAATCCTTCATCACACAGCAGTACTTTGTTCAGACTAGGAAGTCCATCATGAACTAGCTTTCCCATTCCAATGATCTTTCCTTTAGAGCCATCTCCAAATGTCACATAACTTTCCTTTAGAGCCATCTCCAAATGTCACATAACTAGTGGAGCAGGGCTCAATGTTCAGCAGGAATTCTTTGACTCCTGTCCCCTAGCTGATGCTCTAAGTGAAGTATGAACAACAAGACTGACAGCCTTGTGTTTTGGAACCCACATCATCTTCTTTCTGCCTTGTGTTTTGGAACCCACATCATCTTCTTTCTGCTGTTGCTACTTTGAGTTCCATGATGTGGATGGCCATGTAGATGATAGCAAAAGGGCTTTATGTGACCATACTTGCCACAGTAGTGACACCTCCACTTCTTTCTTTTGCTCTTTTTCTGCTGCGTTCCATGATGTCGAGACCGATGTTGTGACATCGTGGCTCCAGTCCTGTTTTTGGCAGGAACAAATTCTGTCATGGTCGTTCTGCCAGCAGACTTAGGATTAATTCCAAGTCCTCTCTGGTTTCCAGCATTCTTTCCAAGCAGCAGCACCTCATCAAGCGTATCTGAGCCTTTATTCAGCATCTTTATTGAATTTGTCATGTTTTCCAGCTTAGAGTTCAGAAAACCGACTTCTCCTTTGAGCTCAGAGATCTCCTCTTTATGTGCCTCCTTTTCAGCCTCCAGATCTGCAATGACCTTCTTCAGTTGTGCTTCTTGCTGAAGAATCTTCTCACTTTTGATGCATAGTTCTCTATAGGATGTAGCAAGCTCATCAAAAGTGATTTCACTGTCTGTATCACTTGAATCTTCAGCAGATTCAAATCTCCCAGTGAGTGCATTCACATCTCTGTCAGAGTCACTTTCTTGTTCACTCTCTGTATCAGAACGACATACAGAAAGTCCTTTCCTCTGCTTCTTGAGATGAGTGGGACATTCAGCTATGATGTGTCCATAGCCTTCACACCCATGACATTGAATTCCTTTGCTGTGACTGGGCTTTACATCTGACCTTTTCTGGTATTTGCTGCCTTTCCTGATGTCGAAAGGGATGTTCTGGACATGTGGCTTCTGCCTCCTGTCCATTCTGTTCATCACTTTGTTGAACTGTTTTCCAAGGAGCACAACTGCATTAGTCAGACCTTCATCAGTATCCAGGTCATACTCACCTTCTTCTCCTTCATCATTTGACACGAACGCCAGATTCTTGCTCTTCTTTTCATCCCTATCCGAGAGTCCTAGCTCAAAGGTTTGAAGGGAACCAATGAGTTCATCCACTCTCATGTTGCAAATGTCTTGGGCCTCCTCTATTGCAGTGACTTTCATGTCAAATCTCTTAGGCAAGGATCTGAGGATCTTTCTCACCAACTTTTCATCTGTTATCCTCTCTCCCAAGGCAGTGCAAGCATTGGCAATTTCAAGAATGTTCATGTGGAAGTCATGAATACACTCTTCCTCCTTCATCTTCAGATTTTCGAATTTTGTAGCCAAGAGTTGCAATCTGGACATCTTCACTTTGGAGGTTCCTTCATGAGTGGTTTTCAGGATCTCCCATGCATCTTTGGCCACTGTGCAAGTGTTGATTAGTCTGAAGATATTCTTGTCAACTCCATTGAATAGAGCATTCAAAGCTTTGGAGTTTCCAAGTGCCAATTCGTCTTCTTCTTTAGTCCAGTCTTCTTCTGGCTTCAATTCATCAGTGGGCTTTCCTTCTGTGTCCAGCATCTTGGGATGTTCCCAGCCTTTGATGACAGCTTTCCAGGTTCTGCTATCCAGTGATTTGAGGAAGGCCACCATCCTTGCTTTCCAGTATTCATAGTTGGTTCCATCTAGGATTGGTGGTCTGTTCACTGGTCCTCCTTCTTTCTCCATGTTCATCAGAATTTATCTCCCCAGATCTCACTCTGTGATTTCGAGTGTTGGCTCTGATACCAATTGAAATTCTGATACCAGGGGACAGATGTCGTACCGGATGTCACGACATCACGCTTCAGAACATGCAGATTATATGTGTCCGTATGAACAGATTAAACAAGTAAATAACACAAGAGAATTGTTAACCCAGTTCGGTGCAACCTCACCTACATCTGGGGGCTACCAAGCCAGGGAGGAAATCCACTCTCAATAGTGTTAGTTCAAGGTCTAACAGCCCCTGTTTACAACCTTCTCACCTAACCACTACCCGTGCGATCTCTACCTAAGAGCCACTCTTAGATATGAGAACCTCCGCTCACTCCCTCTCACTCACACTCCCGTGTTTACAATTAAGTCAAAGACACACCAGAGATCAACTCTGAACAAAAGAGATCAACTCTACACACTAGAGATCAACTCTAGACACAAGAGATCAACTCTACACACATAGGTCCAACACTTGATGTTAGGGTACCATCAAGGTGGCTCACAAATCACTCAAGTCCCAAAACTCACAAAATAACTCTTCAATCCCGGACTTGGTACAGAACTCGTGCAGCCTCCATGATTATATAGCCGTGTACGATTCTGGGCTGCAACTCCTTGATGCTGGAGGAGATCTATCTTCTTCTGAAAAATCTGCAGTTAAAGAACTAAAAGATAACTTTTGATCTTTTAGTTTGAATCTTTAATCTTTAATCTTTAATCCCTGAACGAACTCTTCTACTTTGAAATTCGAACTTTAATGATCTTTTAATTCGTTCCTAAAGATAGATCTTCTAATCTCTTGCTAACTGCACAATAATCTGTTAAAGATATAACAGATTTATATGTCCAGTATTTTCGGGCCGGATGTCAGGACATCGTGTCCGACATCGTGGATCCTGCAGCTTCACTTCTGCACTTGACTTTTATCTTGCATTGTACAGCAACTCCAGTATTCTCGGGCAGGATGTCAGGACATTGTATCCGACATCGTGGATCCTGCAACTTCAATTCTTCATTTGCCATTTTATCTTGCCTTGTACATTGTGCAGCCCGATCTTATTCCTTGACATAACGTTGGACATCATGTGCAGCAACTCCAGCTTTCCTTCATTGTCTAAGTGCTTATGTTTTAACAAAATCTTAGCCAATCTTTTAAAGCTCAGTAGAGCTAAACACTAACAAGTGTGTTTCATGTTTTCATTGCTTCTATCGATGCTTTACTGTTGCATGCTTTTGGTCTGATCACCCATTGGTGTGTACTGTTAGGAACTGGGAAGTGTACTGTTTCCTTAGAACTTGATAGAGCAAGGCTAGATAATTGCATTGCTAGGGATAGATTGCAAGTTTTTTAGTTTTTAATTATGTTGTGATTATAATGTTGTTTAAATTAAGCCTAGTCCAACAAGAGGGATCTGAGGATGAAGCTTGGTTTAAATTAGTCTAAACTTATGAGGGATCGAGGTTTAGTACTTTAGTCTTCAGCAAAAAACACAAGAACATTATTAATTAGAGAAATATCTTTATATGCATCAACTGGTTTATTAGAAAGACCCAACGCTTTTAAACCACTGTTGTCACTTTCAATTGCTTGCGTTTACTATTTTTCTAATTAGGATATATTATTTTTGTCAACAAAATGCCTGATTATTGAACAAATCTTTGCCAAATAAACAAGTTCCCTGTGTTCGATACTCGAATCATTCCATTTTAATTTTAAATACTTGGCGACCTGGTGCGCTTGCCGGTATATCACTTCCCCTTTGATTTAAGTGTTTGTAAATTTAAGAAAAAGGAACTGTGTGGGAAGGTGAACATCTATGCACTTATGAATATGATTTTTGGGATGCAGATGCATGCAAATTTTATTTTGAAATGTGGTAAATGCATGTTTTGTATGCAATAGTGCAATGCAAATCTGTACAATGTTTTTGAAAAAGGAACTGTGTGGGAAGGTGAACATTCTTTCCTATTTTTGTGATTTTGATTTTGATTTGATTTTTTTTCATTTTCGTAGAAAAAATAGATTGACTGTCTCCTTTTTGAAAGATGTGATAACTCATGCAACCACATCCTATCTTTTTGCAAACCTCTTTGGGGACTTCCCTCAGAGTGTATTTTCTGTTTTATTTTGTCACTTGACAATTTGGAGTGATGGCAATGGAGCCATTTGACGTTTAATCAATCAATTAAATCCTAGGGTTTGTCCCCCTCTTTTTTGTTTAAAAACCTCGATTATTCTGCACAACAAGAAAAATATAAGGCTTTTGGACCAATCACATGCACCATTGAAGGATGGCAATGGATCATCACCCTTTGGTATGTGACCAAGTGAAACTCTTTTGGTTCAAGGTCATAAAGTGATGCCATGGGTCTGTTGATCCTACTGACACTCGATGGCAAGGGCTGATCTTGAAATAATTTATATAAGAAAGCTACCCTTGGATTCAAAAGAAATCTCAAAGAGTTTGCATGAGAGACTAACATCAGATGTTTGGGCATTTTCCACGAGCTCTTGGTCAAATGAGTTTTTCCTCAAACATGCAAGTGCGAACCTTAGGGGTTTTCCTTTTTTTTTGGTATATATATTTTTTGCAACAATCACAAGCGTGTGCAGGTTCAATTCCAGAATCCCAACTTAAAAGCAAATTAGTCATTCTTTGATCTACATGGGCTTTATTGGGCTTGTAACGTGGTCAGGGGTAAGAGGCCTATGAAATAAAGGATTAGAGGCTCAAATAGTGTTTGACTAAGAACCTTAAGAGCATTGCTTGTACCTTTTATTCATTTCAACTTTTGAGTTGGACTCCACTCCTTTTGTCTCATACATTAACCTTTCATTGCACTTTTGTGCCTTTCTTGTAGAATTTTGGAGATCTTTGTCTCTCTTTTTTTCTTCACTCGCCTTTGGCGGATTTTATTTTCTTTTTCTTTGGTTGCTTCCTGTTAGTCGTGTTATACAACTAACTTTTGTATAGAAAATTTTTACAAAATGTATATATTTTCCCCAATTTATGGTTCTTTTTGTAGGATTCTAAATAAAATTTTCTTTGTTTTTATTTGTGCTTAGTAGAAGCCTTGTGTATGGAATTAATGTCAATTTCTCTTCAATTTCAGGCAAAAAGGAGTTATTTTGAAGAAGTGCTAAATTTGATGTCTCGCTAAGCGAGCTCAATGCGCTTAGCGAGTGTCATCCGCTAAGCTAGGCATCAATGCACTTAGCGGATAGGAGGAACCCGGAAAGGAATCTGTCACGCAAGCACGCGCTCAGCACGTCATCAGCTCGCTCAACAAGTCATTTGTCACCTTCCAGTCTTAGCGCGAGTTTGGCGCTGAGTGAAAATTCACTTACTCGCGCTAAGCACGAGAATGACGCTAAGCATGACGTCGAGGTCAGTGAGCCCTTTTTAAGCCTGGAATAGCAGAAAAGAGAGAGAGAGCATTGAATAGTCGTAAGAGCTTGAAGAGTGAAATACATAGAGGCAAAGAACAGAGCAAAGAAGCCAAGTTTTGACCTTTTAGGAAGATTTATGAGTTTTTGAGTGATTGTGAGATTCTTAGAGGTGGAGGAGACATCCCCACTCCTTTGTAAGCAAGCAATTTCTCTTAATTCCTCTTTTTCATTGTAAAAGGAGCTTCCTTGCTATGGAAGGCTAAATCCTCAGTTGGGGATTCTTGCTGAGTAATTGATGTAAACTTTTTCCCTATCTAATTAAGGTTGTTTTATGTGTTCATTATTTCTATCAGTACTTTATTATTACATGCTTGTGGCTTGATCACCCATATGTGTGTATTGTTAGGGGCTTTAGCATTGAAAGATGTATTGTCTCCTTAGAACTTGATAGAGCAGGATTAGGTTACCGTATGTCTGGACACGGAGTGTGGTAATTTAGTTTTCATTATCCTGTGATCATAATGTTGTTCAATTAAGCTAAGTTCAACAAGAGACATCTGTGCATGAAGTTTAATTAGAATTAGGCTAAACTCACGAGACATCGATGTTTAGTACTTGAGCCTTTAGCATAGAACACAAAAATATCTTTAATTAGAGAAAGTTAAACAAGTTGTATCCTGGAGTGCGAACAAGTATTTTGGCACCGTTGTCGGGGAACTTTTTCCATCTGGAAAGTTTAGTTCAGTTTGAAGGTATTAATTCATTATTCTTTGATTTATTAATTTTTGTTTTTGTTAGTATTTGTTTAGTTAAGAATTTATTTTCTTCTTGAATTGGTTAACTGTTGTTCCTGTTAGTGTTTGCATGCGTAGATCTTCTCCAGGTGAATTGGTTCCATTGGATTTAGAAATTGTAGCAACCTTCAGAAGAAACAACACAGAGAGAAAAATAAAGCTTTTGCACGACAAAACAGTAGCATCAATCCTTGAAGAGGCTCACTTTTTTGAGTCATCATCTTCTAATTCACCTACATCCTGGGAATCTCAAACAACAGAATTTGAAGTCGAAGTCATGGCTGAAGAGCAACCTCGATGAGTGACCCTGGAAGATTACTCAAGTACATTTGTGCTGCTGTTCTTTACTAGCATTGCATGGCCGGAGGTTCAAGCACAGAATATAACCTATCCACATTCACGAATTCAGTTGATTCAGAACAATTTGTTTCATTGTCTTCCAAATGAAGATCCGTATGCACATCTAGCCACTTATAATGAGATTTGCAACACTGTTAGACTGGCTGGCATGACTGAGGATGCTGTTAGATTAAGCTTGTTTTCATTTTCTTTGTCTGGAGAGGCAAAAGGATGGCTCTATTCATTTAAAGGTAATAGTCTTAAGACTTGGGATGAAGTGGTTGAAAAATTCTTGAAGAAATACTTCCCAGAGTCTAAGACTGTTGAACGAAAAGCTAACATCTCATCCTTTCTTCAATTTCCAGACGACTCCTTGAGTGAGGCTTCGGAAAGATTTCGTGGGTTACTAAGAAAGATGCCTACTCATGGATTTTCAGAACCAATCTAGCTCAATATTTTCATTGACGGGTTAAGCCCATAATCCAAGCAGCTTTTAGATGCTTCTGCAAGGGGAAAAATAAAATTGAAGACCCCTGAAGAAGCCATGGAATGAATTGAGAATATGGTTGCTAGTGACCATGCAATCTTGCGTGAAAGAGCACACATCCCAACCAAAAGAAGCCTGCTGGAGCTTTCATCACAGGACGCATTGTTGGCACAGAACAAGTTGCAATCCAAGCAACTTGAAGCATTAACTGAAACACTAAGTAAGTTACCAACTCAATTGCATGCTAGACAACCTTCACCCTCTTTTGTTTTGCAGGTTGCAGGTTGTGTTATATGTGGTGGAGCACATGATTCTGGCTGCTGCATTCCCACAGAAGATACAACACATGAAGTGAACTATATGGGGAACCAGCCAAGACCAAACTTTAATTCAGGTGGGTATTCTGGATTTCAACATGGCCAGCAATATAATCAGCAACAGGGACAATGGAGAACTCACCCTGATAATCAGTTCAATAAAGACCAGGGTGGGCCATCTAACAGGCCACAGCAACAAGGACCTAGTCCCTATAACAGAACGATGAAGCTGGAAGAGACTGTTGCTCAATTCATGCAAGTATCCATGGCTAATCAAAAGAGCACAGAGTCAGCCATCAAGAATCTAGAAGTCCAGGTGGGACAATTGGCAAAACAACTGGCAGACCGACTGTTGGATTTCCCTTGTGGTTACTTTTTGTTCAACTTTTTCTTCGTACAAATATATTCAAGGGAAACTCGGTTTGCCGGAAAGTGCACCAGATCATCAAGTATTTAAAAATTAAAACAAATGAATCTCGGTATCGAACTCAGGGAAACTAGTCTAAGATCAGGTTAAATTCAAGAATAAGGCATTGTTGAAAGAAACATTGATAATTGATGGTTTAAAACAGAATTAAACTAGGTCTAGGATAAAAAAAGTAAAAATGCAAGTAAGTAAAATTTGATAGCTGTCGCAACCTACCCTTCGGCGGGAGGGCGGCGCGGGGCTCACGGGTGCGTCTTCCATGAGAGGAAAATGCGCGGAGTCGCCACCAACGTTTATTCGAGGAAAACGTCGAAAAAACCGGAAAGGTGTGGTCTACGAACTTTAAGTGTGAAAGGTTCGGGAGTTGTATTTACGCACGAGGAAGGTATTAGCACCCCACGCATCCGTCACAAAGGACGACAACCTTTAATCAAGTGTGCAAATATGACTTCAAGATGTTTCCCTTTTTATGTCTTTTTAATGTTTTATGCTTTTTATATTTTTTATCTTTTTGTGGTCGACAAGGGTGTTTCCCTCGCTCCTACGTATCCTCAATTGCGATGAGGAAATCAGACCTACGTAGTTCTTTGAGAACTAAACGTTGGTTAAGTTGTTTTTTTTTTTTGCAAGATATATTATGATCAAACAAAAAGTCGTTTAAGGTGTTGGACCATTTAAACGATCTTTTGATTCTTTTGAAAGGAGAGAAAAAATGAAGGCATTGGACCATTAATGATCTCTTGGTTTTTTGAAAGAAGTGACAAAGTTATGTGTTGATTTTAGGCTTTCGAAAGTCCACATTTAACCAATAAAAGCAAAGAGGACCATTTAAGGCGTTGGACCTTAAAATAGTTTTTAGGTGATGTTTATGAACAAAGCTTGATTTGTGAGTTGATTTTAGCCTTAGTTTCACTTTGTGTCATACCCTAATTTCGTCCGGGGACCTTTGCTTGATGACATGCGACCATTCTTTGGTCCTTGTGAGGTGCTTGGCACCCATCATTAGGCAATTTGTGAAATTCCAGGACATGCCGAAAAACCAAAAAAATATTGATGCACAATCCGTAAGTTTCCGTGACACACCGGAAATCAAATGGAAGCATCGTTGCATAATTAAGTGAGGTTCCGTAACATTCCGTAAGTCGAAAAGGGGATGATTATGTAATCCGCAAGGTTCCGTAACATTACGGAAAGAAAACAAGTATCGTTACGAAATTCGTAAGTTTCCGTAACTTTACGAAAAAAGAATCACCAAAAAATAGCAGAGGGGGGTGTACTTAGTAAAAATGGGGGTGCAAATAGCACCCAGGCCCATTTGGGCCCTCCAGAAGATTCCTCCAGAAGGCGGTTGCTTCTGGAGGAAGCAACCCTGCTCGCCTGGGCGAGCTGGGCGGCAACCACCTCCCCTATTTTGCTATAAATAGGGGAGGAAATGAAGAAGGAAAGGGTCCAGCCCCTTTGGCACTTCTCTCTCTTTCGAATTTGCTTGGAAAAATTGTTTCCGTGAAGAAAATCTAAGCCGAGGCGCTTCCGAAACGTTTCCGTAACGTTTTCCGTGAGGAATTTCGCAAAGATTTCAACGTTCTTCATTCGTTCTTCATCGTTCTTCGATCTTCAACGGGTAAGTACCTCGAACCAAGCTTTTCGATTCATTCTATGTATTCTATGTACCCGTAGTGGTCCACATTGTGTTTCGTGCATTTTTATTCTCGTTTTGTTTACTTTTTATACCCCATTTTACTTAAGTCATTTCTCGTTTAACTTAAAAACAAAATAAATTTCCACCGAACGTTTGAATTGTATTATCCATTAACTTCGGTTAAAACAAATTCCGACCGTTCGGTCGTGTCGTAACCACGTTGGAAATCAAAAAGAGGTAAAAAATAATATAATAATCAAAAAGACATCTTTTAGTAAAATAAAGCGGAAAATCAATCGGACGTTTTCTCTTTGGGATTTCTCATTCTTAACCGAATTGATTAATAACTAAAGTGAAACTAAGGCTAAAATCAACTCGCCTAGTCAAGCTCGTCCACAAAAATAGGCTTTTGAAGTTCGTCATTTCAATTCCTCACTAAGTAAAATGGATCATTTTTAAGGTCCAACGCCTTAAAATGATCGCCACTTAAGTAAAAAAGAATCGCTTGATAAGAAAGAACTACGTAGGTCTGAGTTCCTCATTGAGGATACGTAGGAGCAAAAGCCCCGCTTTTGTCGACCACCCCAAGAGATCGTTAATGGTCCAATGCCTTAACGTTTCTCTCCTTTCAAAAACAAGAGATCGTTAATGGTCCAATGCCTTAACGTTTCTCTCCTTTCAAAAACAAGAGATCGTTAATGGTCCAAAGCCTTAACGTTTCTCCCCTTTCAAAAATCAAAAGACCGTTTAATGGTTCAACACCTTAAATGACCTTTTGTTCAATAAAAACATATTTTGCAAAAAAGACAAAAACAACTTAACCAAACACTTTGTTCCGAAAGAACTACGTAGGTCTGATTTTCTCATCCCAAATTGAGGAATACGTAGGAGCAAAGGGAAACACCCTTGTCGACCACAAAAAAGGAAAAAATATAAAAAGGGTATAAAGGATATAAGAACATAAAAGGGAACATAAAAATCAAAGTCATGTTTGCACATTCGATTAAAAGCTGCCGTCCCTTGGGACGGGCGTATGGGGTGCTAATACCTTCCCCATGCGTAAATACAACTCCCGAACCTTTCACTAAAAAGTTCGTAGATCGCGTCTTTTCCGGTTTTTCCGACGTTTTCCTCAAATAAACGTTGGTGGCGACTCCGCGCGTATTCCTTTCGTGGAACACGCATCCCGCGAGTCTCGCGTCGCCCTCCCGCCGAAGGGTAGGTTGCGACAGTTGGCGACTCCGCTGGGGACTGTTTTTTAGAGAGTTAGGCCATTTAATCTTGTGCAATGTTTTATCATGACTTTCTCCTTTGTTGGTTTCCCTTTATTTGTCTTATGTTCTTGTGTATATAAACTTTTTGTTGCTTTTAGTGTGTTTTAAAATGTATGCATGAGGTAAATATTTATTCATTTGATGCACACAAACACCAACACTATTTGCACACACTGTGAGTGAAAAAAGGGCCCTATACCCGGGTTCATGGGAGCATAAGGAGTGGAGGTGAATCTGTAATCATGCTAGGTCTCCGACTTGCTTGATTACAGTGAACCCTCATCTAGAGCTTTTCTCTTTGAAAACCTATTGTTGCTAGTAGTCCCTACTGCTACAATATGTTCTTCAAAGGGAATGATACCTCTAGAAACCATCAAGAGAGATATAACTACCTTGGGGATTATTGCTAAAAGCCTAGTTAGTTCTCTCCCTCATAGGTCCCTTAAATAGGGGCACGAAGCAAACACGCTACGTGCCATTTTTCACACTGCCATGCATGAGTATCATATACCCTTTTGCTTATGTTCAGTAAATATTGTCATACTGTGTACATTCCCGCATTGTGTCTTTTGCATAGGCATTGCATATGGGTTCTGTCTTGATCCCTACTGTAAACAAACCAACGGAGGGTCCGTGTCGCCTTCTTAAAAACGTGCGTTGGGGCATTTCGCTACCCCTAGACGTCGTATCTAAGAAGGGGACAAATTCCCCGGACCCCCGCATTCCTAGATTGCATCTGTGTCATATGCATTCCATCATGCATTCATCCATCCCCCCCATGAGATATCGGAGTTTTGATTTGCACCAGCTTTTGTCTCACTTTAGTAAGCATGGGAACAAATCAAACCGGCAAGAGGTTCTACCAAGTCAAGGTCAAAAGCCTAGATACCACCAGCATCAAGGAATTAGGGCGGTTGATGGAACCCCTCCAAATGCAAGCCTTCCGCAAGACTTACGGAAAGATCTTAGAGTTGACCATAGCAGAGGTGTCCATAGAAGCCATTGCATCACTCACCCAATACTACGACCAGCCTTTGAGATGCTTCACATTCGGAGACTTCCAATTAGTACCAACCATTGAAGAATTTGAAGAAATTCTAGGATGTCCTCTCGGGGGAAGAAAACCATATCTTTCCTCCGGATGTCTCCCCTCCTTGAGCAGAATTGCAACTGTGGTCAAGGATTCCGCAAGAGGTTTGGACCGCATAAAACAGACTCGGAACGGCATAGCGGGCCTACCACAGAAGTACCTAGAAGACAAGGCGAGGGGTATGGCCAATCAAGGAGACTGGGTCCCGTTTATGGATGTGTTAGCTTTGCTAATTTTTGGGGTCGTCCTCTTTCCAAACGTGGATGGTTTGATAGACCTAGCAGCAATCGACGCTTTCCTTGCCTACCACCATAGCAAGGAAAGTCCGGTGGTAGCTGTCTTGGCAGATCTATTTGACACATTTGACCGAAGGTGCGAGAAGAGTAGCGCACGGATCATCTGTTGCTTACCCGCCCTCTGTGTTTGGTTGGTTTCACACTTGTTCCAACAAGACACAAGACATCCATGTCCGCTCCTGAGCCATCGCTCGTGTACTGAAAAGAGGAGAATGGATTGGGACCAGCTCTTGGCCGGGATAGGAGGTAGAACAATCAGTTGGTTCCCCTGATGGAAGGAAGGAAGAGAAGGAGTCCTTTTCTCATGTGGAAGATACCCAAACATTCCGCTGGTAGGAACGAGGGGTTGTATTAATTACAATCCCACGCTCGCTATAAGACAACTAGGGTACCCCATGAGGGGAGCACCGACGGAAGAAAGCATGTCTCCTTTCCTTGTGAGGGATCTCGGCGCACAAAATTCCAAGACTATACAAAGAATCCATAAGGCATGGGAAACCCGTTAAGGAAAGATCAAGAGCTTAGAGGCATTCGTAATGGCATCATTGGTGGGTACCACGAATGGCTGAAAGTTCGCATACGAGGTTTAGATTGGCTCGCCAAGTTAAAAGTCGTCAGCGAAGAGAATTTTGAAGCACCGGAAGAGGACGAGGAAGTCCAAGCTCTCAAAAGCGAGTTAGGAAAGGCAAAACTCGCCAAGGAGAAGTTCAAGTTGGCTGCTACACACGTTCGGAAGGAGTGTGCCGGGTTACGGGAAGAGAATGCAATTACCGCAAGAGCCCTTGAACGAGAGACCAAGAGGGCTCGCAAGGAAGAGTATGGCCGGAACAAATTTCGCGGAGCTCTATGGGGTAGCAATAGTGAACTCAAGTTGCGAAGGGAAGAAAGGGACCAGTCGCGAGCACATAGCATGGTTCTGAAAGAGGAGTTGATTGCTTGTTCAAGGTCCAAAAGAAGCTTGTCTCAGCATTTATGCGAGACGGAGACCAACATGCTAGCTATCATCGCCAAGTACCAAGAAGAGTTAGGTCTAGCCGCGGCCCACGAGCATAGGATTGCGGACGAATATGCCCAAGTATACGCGGAAAAAGAGGCTAGAGGAAGGGTGATCGACTCTTTACACCAAGAGGCAACCATGTGGATGGATCGGTTTGCTCTTACCTTCAACGGGAGTCAAGAACTTCCCCGATTGTTAGCCAAGGCCAAGGCGATGGCAGACACCTACTCCGCCCCCGAAGAGATTCATGGGCTTCTCGGCTATTGTCAGCATATGATAGACTTAATGGCCCACATAATTAGAAATCGTTAGGAAACTTGTATGGTCTCTCAGACCTTGACTAGATACGACTTCCTTTTTGAAATAAAATGAGTTGGTCCCATGTTTCTACTCCAAAAAGCTTGTGCAAATCAAGTCACTCCCGCATTTTATCTCTAGCATGCATTGTATGTTGGTCTCGTCCTTTGTCACGGGAAGCCGGAAGGTCCATATCACCTTCTTAATTGTACACATGGGGCACTGCGCCCCCAAATGCGCAAGTAAGAAGAGATAATTTTCCGAGCTCTCGTGTCCGTAAAATGCATTCATATCATGCATCGCATAAGCATCTCTTCATAACATCATAATGGACATATCCTGCATTTGTCCGTTATCATATTCCGGCCTCACATTTTGCATGAGTCATGGCATCATCATGCATATGCGTTCAACAAACTTTTTGATCTGCAAAATTGCATACCATTTGTTTTCATGTTTGCTCATCCTTGCGTTTTCCTCTACAAAACAAAAACAAAAAGGGGGAAGCGTGAAACTTCACACTACATTCTTAGTTCCATGTGTTAGGCACCACGAGCCAACCATGTTGGGATCATAAACCCGTTTCACTTAAAAACAAAATAATTGAACATGGTACCTAATGCATGGTTAACTAGGAAATGGTGTTTCTTCGGACATCTCAATTTCATAATTACATTTTCCATGCATAAGCTTAAAGTATGCCCGAGTCATTCATCCCTATGAGATGTTGTTGAAGTATTGGCGATCAGAATTGCCATTCCTTGGATTATAGGGTTGAACCAAGCTCATGCTTTTACAAAAAGGTTCATCAAGTCAAGTTGAAATATGGAAGTAACCGTCTTGCAAAATTGGGGCAAAAGATGAATCGAGTCACATCACTGCTTCGTCTACTGCCAAACATATTTAGGATTATTGATGTCCTTGTTACTTCCAGTTTCACCTTGACAAAGATGTCGTGGACCATGTTGAAAATCTAAATTGATTCAACCCCATATCCTGCGTAAAAATTCGCAATCTTCAACTGTACATCATTCGCATACATCCATGCTTTTCATTGGTTGCATTGCTCATTGCATTCTTTCCTTGAAAAAGAAAATAAAAATAAATAAATAAATAAAATAAAATAAAAATGATCTTAATCATTGTTATCAAAAAGAAAAGGACACGCTTTACGACGCCCTTACCGAACTCGTGCTAGAGCTAGAGTAATGGGTGAAGCAGAGGAGGTGCAAGAGAAGATGAAGGCCGACATGGAGGCCATGAAAGAGAAAATGGCCACAATGATGGAGGCCATGATGAGCGTGAAGAAGATAATGGAAGCTAATGCGGTTGCAATTGCCGCTACCAGCGTTGTTGCTAAGGTGAACCTGATGTCCCCATCCGGCATCAACCAAATGAATCATCCAACCTCAGATATGGTAGGCAAAGATTTGGGAAGTACGGGCAGCCCCCATAATGTACAAATTCAAAACGAGCACGCCTTCCCGCCATATGGCTTGCCTCTCAACTATACGCCACCCAAAGTGGCGTACACTCCCAATAAGAATGTCAATAACTCCACTCCGATACTCATTGAGAACAAATAACCTCATCAGGCACATATCTCTCAAACCATGGGGGAGACACATGAAATTCCCCACCACAATCTAGCTGACTTCGAGCCTTGGCTCGGATATGCCACCGAAGGGCAAGCAGTTGGTGGTATACCCCTACAAAACCCTTTGGAGGGCCCTCAGTATCACCCACAACTGCACCTTTTGCATTCCACAGCGGTTAAAAACCCTCCTGCTATGGCCGAAAAGGGAAAGGCGGATCATCTAAAGGAAAGGCTCAGGGCCATTGAAGGAGGTGAAGATTATGCCTTTGCTAACCTAGAAAAGTTGTTCCTAATACCCAAACATGGTCATTCCCAAGTTCAAGGTGCTGGACTTTGACAAGTACAAGGGGACTACTTGTCTCAAGAACCATCTAAAGATGTATTGTCAGAAGATGGGGGAATACGCAAAAGATGAGGAATTGCTGATACATTCCTTCCAAGAAAGTCTTACTGGGGTAGCTGTTACCTAGTACACTAACTTGGAACCTTCCCGAGTCCATTCTTGGAAGGACCTAATGGTTGCCTTTGTTAGGCAGTATCAGTACAATTTTGATATGGTTCCGGATAGGATGCAACTACAGAACATGTGCAAAAAGGGGGACGGATCATTCAAAGAACACGCCCAAAAGGTGGAGGGATCTGGCGGCCCAAGTGGTACCCCCAATGATAGAAAGGGAGACGATGATCGTGATGGTAGACACATTATCGATACTCTACTATGGAAAGATGGTGGGCTACGCACCCTCAAAGCTTTGCGGATTTGGTCTTCGCCAGTGAAAGGATCGAAGTTGATCTGAAAAGAAGCAAATTAAATCATCCTGCTTGGACGAATGAGAAAACTGGGGCAAATAAAGAGGGTGAGGATGAGGGAGAAACCCATGTTGTGACTGCCATCCCTGTACGGCCAAGTTTCCCACCAACCCAACAATGTCATTACTCAGCCAATAACAAACCTCCTCCTTACCCCACCACCCAGTTATCTACAAAGGCCATCCCTAAATCAACCACAAAGTCTGTCTACCGCACTTCCAATGACGAAGACCACCTTTAGCACAAACCAAAAAAAACACCAACAAAAAGGAATTTTGCAGCAAAAAGCCTGTAGGGTTCACCCCAAATTCCGTTGTCATATGCTAAACTTGATCATATCTACTTGATAATTCAATGGTAGCCATAACCCTAGCCAAGGTTCATCAACCTCCATTTCTCCGAGAATACGACTCGAACGCAACGTGTGCTTGTCACGGAGAAGCCCCGGGACGTTCCATTGAGCATTGTAGGGCTCTGAAGCGTAAGGTGCAAGGTCTAATTGATGCGGGCTGGCGGAAATTTGAGGAGAATTGCGTGTAAATCCTGACATTGACAAGAGATGCCACACATGGGGCAATTTTGAAAGCTGTTGTTAGGTGTCCCTAATGACTCATCAGGATTTTCAAGTTTATGCCATAAACCACAGTTACAATGTTAAATGATAAAATGGACATCCTCTCACAAACGCATGTTTGCTTATTCAACTTTCACCGGAATGTGGGTGTAAGCCATTGGTCTGTTTGCTCAAGCAACCTGCGCTCCTGAGTGTTGACTTCCAAGACCGTTCAATCAGAGATTACTCATCTTGCACGTTGGTGGGGGTGCCGTAAAACAACGAGCAAAGTTCAAAACAAATAAGTTTCAAAATAAAAAATAAGTTTCAAAATAAAAAATAAAAAGGCATTTGATTGACTGTGTTTTCAAGTAAAAATATAGACGTTCATGTGACCTCATTTTGTCTGTTTAGAGAGAAGTGAGTTATCAAGAATAGGATGTTGGACAAATGGCCTCAGTTACCTTAAGAAAAAGGGGGGTTGAATTAAGATGCAAAGACTATTCCCCAATTGAACTATCACTCTCTCTTTTCGGATTAACAATGCACATAGGGACAACCCTTCCCTTGTGTTCAAGGATCCCCTACAAC
Source organism: Glycine max (assembly GCF_000004515.6). Lineage (NCBI taxonomy): Eukaryota > Viridiplantae > Streptophyta > Magnoliopsida > Fabales > Fabaceae > Glycine > Glycine max. Next base: position 40,462,771 of record NC_038250.2, read on the forward strand.
AAGAGACCCACGGTCTCTTAATCCCTTTTCAGAAATAAGAAGAAGAGAAGAAGAGGCCTCTCGTAAAAGAGGTAGATTGTAAAATGAAGATCAATCAAAAATTCCTTATTGAATAAGCAAGTGGTTGACCAAGGAATCTTTTTGAGAGGATAAGACATTTCAGTTCAGAAAAACTCTTGATCTTTCGAGAGGATAAAACTGTTTGGGCAATGAAAAATCTCTTTAAAACATTTGAATGGCCATTCATAAAACATTTGAATAGATATGTCTCTTGGAAATTATTTTCTGAAAATCCCCTCTAGTAATCGATTACAAGACTTACGTAATCGATTACAGGTTTTAAAAAATTTTTTAAAACATTTTCAAACTGCTAGTAATCGATTACCAGAGAGCAAATCTCAATTTGAAAGGATAGAATTCTTTGGTCAAACCTTTGTTTGTTTCAATTTGGAAACTTCTTCCTAAAGATTCTAAAGAGATCAAACTTGATCATATATCTTGATTTCCTTGGATAGAACTTAGAATCACTTGATCCTTTAGCATCATCAAGACATCAAAACATTTTGCTTCTACATAGGAGTCATTTGACTTAATCCATCAACTGAAAGATCCTTCAATTATTTCTCGTCCTTGGAAAATTCTTTTTTGCAAGAATCAACTGCTTCTTTCATTCTTCCTCACTACGAGGTCGTGAAAACAAGACAACAATTGGTACCTCTAAGCCCTACACTGGGGCAACGAAAGGCACCATGCAAAAACCTCAAGCAAACCTAGGGGCAGATTAGAAGTTCTCACCCAATAGGTTCCCTCCTACAAGGTCATGACGAAAGGCAACGATTGATACCTCAAAGCCTTACACTGGGGCAATGAGGGGCACCGTGCATGAGCCTCAAGTGAACATAGGGGCAGATCAAAAGTTCTCACCCATCGATGTTTTCAACAAAAAAGGGGGGACAAACCCTAGGATTTCGATGGATTGATTAAACATCAAATGGCTCCATTGCCGTCACTCCAAAATGGTCAAGTGACTAAATCAAAAAGAACATACACTCTGAGGGAGTTCCCGGAGAGATTAGCAAAAAGATAGGATGAGGTTGCTTGAATTATCACCTCTTTCAGAAGGACAAATCAATCTGTGTTTTCCAAAAAAAAAAATTAAATCAAAATCAAAATCACAAAACAAGGAAAGAATGACATGAACATTGTACAAACTTTCCATTTCATTGCATTATTTCATATGAAGTCCGCATTTACCAAATTTCACGACAAAGGTTGCATGCATCTGCATCCCTAAAAATCATGTTAACTGCATAGATTTCCTACATCTAATGTCCAAATCTTGTGGATTTGGGATGACCGGCCCTCTCTATGAGTCGATCACTTGCTTTCTCATAAGGGTGGACCTTGGGTACTAGTTACCCTCACCGTTGAGAGGACTACACGTCCTCGCCTTGAGAGGACTACATGTCCTCACCTTCAGAGGGCTACACGTCCTCGCCATCAGAGGGCTGCACGCCCTCACCTTCAGAGGACTACACGTCCTCGCCTTGAGAGGGCTACACGCCCTCACCTTGGGTACTAGTTACCCTCACCGTTGAGAGGACTACACGTCCTCGCCTTGAGAGGACTACACGTCCTCACCATCGGAGGGCTGCACGCCCTCACCTCTAGAGGACTACATGTCCTCGCCAGCAGAGGGCTACACGCCCTCACCTTGGGTACTAGTTACCCTCACCGTTGAGAGGACTACACGTCCTCGCCTTGAGAGGACTACACGTCCTCACCATCGGAGGGCTGCACGCCCTCACCTCTAGAGGACTACATGTCCTCGCCAGCAGAGGGCTGCACGCCCTCACCTTGGGTACTATTTACCCTCACCGTTGAGAGGACTACACGTCCTCGCCTTGAGAGAACTACACGTCCTCACCATCAGAGGGTTGCACGCCCTCACCTCCAGAGGACTACATGTCCTCGCCTTGAGAGGGCTACACGTCCTCACCTTGGGTACTAGTTACCCTCACCGTCAGAGGGCTACACGCCCTCACCTTGAAAGGACTACACGTCCTCGCCAGCAGAGGGCTGCACGCCCTCACCTCCAGAGGACTACACCTCCTCGCCTTGAGAGGGCTGCACGCCCTCACCTTTAGAGGGCTACGTGTCCTCATTTTCAGTGTGCTCAATATCCACACCTTAAGATAATTTAAGGTCCTCTGTCCTTAAATGCTTAACCGAGACTTGCACTCCCGGTTAAGGGACCAGTAGTTTCCTTTTAAACGGTTCCTGGGCCACCCCCTGATATTGGAGGAGGGCCAACTGTGCGAGCACAACCAGAGAGGGAGGCTATCACACAGCTACTATGCATACTGGGGCAAGATTTCACCCGTGCCGCTGCAAAGAGACGAGTGCGGATCATGCGCACCAACATGTCCACTCTTACACAGATATAGATGACATTGCTACTTAGCAACATTCTGCCCAGCGACCGCAACGCCAATCTCCCCCTGCAAAAGTATCAGTTGGTTTGTGTCGTCCCGACATGGGTAAGTATGCATATAGTTCAACTGATTTCTGATACCATTTATTTGTTTGCAGGGATCGCACCCACAAAGACACCCAGTGAACCCGGAAAAGTCCAACAGGGCCCTGGGGTTTCCAGCTCTGGTTACGGGCCTCTATCAGTCCTACAGGGTGCCCGTACCCCCCCGGCAAGGTTATGTCATCATAGGTAAGTATGCACATCGCTCAACTGATTTCTGATTTCATCAATTGTTTGCAGGGATCGCACCTGCAAGACACCCAGTGGACCCGAAGAAGTCCAACAGGGTCTTGGAGTTGTCAAGCTCTAATTACGGGTCTCTGTCAGTTCTACAGAGTACCTATAACCTCCAGCAAGGGCATTAGGCCCCCTACTGATCGAGCTTTCATCAAGAAGTATTGCGCCCCCAGGCAGGCGCAGGGCGAAACACCACAACAGCATTGGGATGGCCGGTAGCGGGCAATAGACACACCGCCACCACCTCTAGAGTTCACCTCAGCTCATCCGCAAAAAGGTTAGAGCGTTGCCTACAACACATGGCCGACCAGCAGGCGACCAAGTCCAAAGCCGAAGGTAAGCAAAGTACTAGGTCCATGACCTACAAGTCATAAGGCGTCCAGCTCAAGACGTTAAAGAAGCGCTACTAGGAGGCAACCTAGTACCTTTTGAATCTATGCTTGTTATTTGATCACTTTTTATAGTAGGACGCACCTAGTTGCTCATGATCCTGGGAATTTAAATAAAACAAGCGCAAGCTCGGAAGGTAGTCATACCTTACAAAACATATATATGTATGTTTAGGTAGTGAAAATACCTTAGATATGCATGTATGTAAACAAAAAAACACTTCACAAAATATATATATGTATGCTTAGGTAGAAAAATACCTTAGATATGCATGTATGTAAACAAAAAACACTTCACAAAATATATATATGTATGTTTAGGTAAAATACCTTACAAAACATATATATGTATGTTTAGGTAGCAAGATACCTTGGATATGCATGTATATAGCAAAATACCTCATGAAAAAAAAAAGAGAAGAAAAAAAAACAAACAAGAAAAAGAAATAAACAAATAAAAAAAAAGAAAAAAAAGAGAGAAAAAAGAAAAATAAGTTGTCTAGCTGAAAAACCAACATGCTTTTGAAAAGAGATGACTTCCAACTTTTCTTTGAAGAAAAATTCGCTGATCATAGCTAGTTTTTGGAAAAAAAAATGTGTGTACACCTGAAGGGTGAATGCTGTGAAATTTTCCCGGACGCCCGAAATGGACTTAGATGAATGCACAAATGGATAAAAGAACATATTTTGGAAACATTGGGTTGACTAAAATAGAGGAAATGAATCCTGAGCCCTAGCATCACATGACCATAAAAATTTGACACTTGAGTGTCCGCATAGGTGCATGCATGACCAGTTTTGCATAAAGTTTCTAAATCATCATTTTTGCATTTGTGTCATGGAAATAATGTGGGGCATCCCTTTTTATCCTTGAACCAAACCAAACCCCGACATGTATCATGTCTAGCCATTCTACAAACCTTGAGCCAAAATCCTGACTCACCATGAACCTTGACCTAGGGTGAGAATGTCAATCCTTACCCTCGGGAGCAAAAAAGAGAAGAAGGAAAATTCCCCAATCAAAGAGTGGGAGAAAGCAAAAAAAGAAAAGAAGGAAAATTTCCAATCAAAGAGAAAGTCAAAAAGAAAAGAAAGAAAATTCCCAACCAAAGAATGGGAGAAAGTAAAAAAAAAGAAGGAAAGAAAGTTCTTGATCAAAGAACTAGAAGAAGTGTGCAGAAAGGTCTTTTGACCGGACAATATCTGAACAATACAGAATTGTCACCAAATGAACAAAAAAAGGAAGGAAAGGAAACCACGACCTAAAATGGTCTTCTCCCTTTAATTACCAACCAAAATCCCGTGCGCTAGCGATCCTTTTTTCTCGCCCCGCACTAAACAAAAAAAAAACACAGAAAAAGAAAAAGCCAGGAAAATCAAAAGCCAAAAACACACAAAAGCTGAAAGAAAAAACCACCAAAAGAACCCATTCCCAAGGGAAGCCCTATTGATCCGTGATCACGCATGTAATTTTTGATTTGATAGGAAATAATTTGCAAAGTCAAGTCATGACATATCTATGGTCCGGAATTAGGATGAAACACTTACCTGTGCGAGATTGATACACTTTGAGTGATTTTCTTCTATTTTGTCGAACCCAGTGTTTCCTCTAAATGTTCATTTAGAAACGAAATGCTAACATCCAAAATCTCATTTATGGTTATGGGGGATTTCATCAGCAGACTCTCCTTCCCCGGTAAACGCATTGTTTTCCACTCAAAAAAGCGTATGCTGCTCTAATCAGTTGGAATATTTATCTCTTTACTAAAGCATGTTTGCATTTTAGCGAAGAAAACACCGAGACTTTTTCAAGTCTCACAAGTTATCCACCTTTTGTTATCCAGAACTACGTAGGTCTGAATTCCTCATTGGAGGATACGTAGGAGCAAGAGCCTCGCTTTTGTCGACCACACCGCCTTTTGTTGTCATGACTCAAGAGCTGGTAGCCCGCGGAGACACCTTATGGTTATTCGCACCCTTTTGTCATCCAGAGGCGGCGGGCCCGATGACAAGCAGAGACCAAGTTTGGTCATTCTGCACCCATGATACGCGGAGATACCTTATGGTTATTCGCACCCTTTTGTCATCCAGAGGCGGCGGGCCCGATGACAAGCAGAGACCAAGTTTGGTCATTCTGCACCCATGATACGCGGAGATACCTTATGGTTATTCGCACCCTTTTATCATCCAGAGGCGGCGGGCCCGATGACAAGCAGAGACCAAGTCTGGTCATTCTGCACCCATGATACGCGGAGATACCTTATGGTTATTCGCACCCTTTTGTCATCCAGAGGCGGCGGGCCCGATGACAAGCAGAGACCAAGTTTGGTCATTCTGCACCCATGATACGCGGAGATACCTTACGGTTATTCGCACCCTTTTGTCATCCAGAGGCGGCGGGCCCGATGACAAGCAGAGACCAAGTTTGGTCATTCTGCACCCATGATACGCGGAGATACCTTACGGTTATTCGCACCCTTTTGTCATCCAGAGGCGGCGGGCCCGATGACAAGCAGAGACCAAGTTTGGTCATTCTGCACCCATGATACGCGGAGATACCTTATGGTTATTCGCACCCTTTTGTCATCCAGAGGCGGCGGGCCCGATGACAAGCAGAGACCAAGTTTGGTCATTCTGCACCCATGATACGCGGAGATACCTTATGGTTATTCGCACCCTTTTGTCATCCAGAGGCGGCGGGCCCGATGACAAGCAGAGACCAAGTTTGGTCATTCTGCACCCATGATACGCGGAGATACCTTATGGTTATTCGCACCCATTCTTTTGCTATCTGTAAGACAGAACGCTTGATAGCATGCAGGGGCTGACACAGTCTTCTGCACCTTTTGTTCCTCCGGGAACAACAAATTCATTTACATGCGGAAATTTCATGGTCGCCCGCGACTCTCGTCAACCGAGAGGAGCGAAATTAGTGTCATACACTGATTTTCGGGGACCTTTGCTTGATGACATGTGACCATTCTTTGGTCCTTGTGAGATGCTTGGCATCCATCATTAGGCAATTTGTGAAATCCTAGGAACGACAAGTCACGGTCACCCGCGACTCTCGTCAATCGAGAGGAACGAAATTAGTGTCATACACTGATTTTTGGGACCTTTGCTTGATGACAAGCGACCATTCTTTGGTCCTTGTGAGGTGCTTGGCACCCATCATTAGGCAATTTGTGAAATTTTGGGAACAACAAGTCATTTGCATGTGGAGATTTTATGGTCACCCGCGACTCTCGTCAAATCGAGAGGGACGAAATTAGTGTCTTATCTTTACTTTTCTTTTATCTCCAATAAAAGAGAAGTAAAGAGGGGCAACTGTCATACCCTAATTTCGTCCGGGGACCTTTGCTTGATGACATGCGACCATTCTTTGGTCCTTGTGAGGTGCTTGGCACCCATCATTAGGCAATTTGTGAAATTCCAGGACATGCCGAAAAACCAAAAAAATATTGATGCACAATCCGTAAGTTTCCGTGACACACCGGAAATCAAATGGAAGCATCGTTGCATAATTAAGTGAGGTTCCGTAACATTCCGTAAGTCGAAAAGGGGATGATTATGTAATCCGCAAGGTTCCGTAACATTACGGAAAGAAAACAAGTATCGTTACGAAATTCGTAAGTTTCCGTAACTTTACGAAAAAAGAATCACCAAAAAATAGCAGAGGGGGGTGTACTTAGTAAAAATGGGGGTGCAAATAGCACCCAGGCCCATTTGGGCCCTCCAGAAGATTCCTCCAGAAGGCGGTTGCTTCTGGAGGAAGCAACCCTGCTCGCCTGGGCGAGCTGAGCTCGCCTGGGCGAGCTGGGCGGCAACCACCTCCCCTATTTTGCTATAAATAGGGGAGGAAATGAAGAAGGAAAGGGTCCAGCCCCTTTGGCACTTCTCTCTCTTTCGAATTTGCTTGGAAAAATTGTTTCCGTGAAGAAAATCTAAGCCGAGGCGCTTCCGAAACGTTTCCGTAACGTTTTCCGTGAGGAATTTCGCAAAGATTTCAACCGTTCTTCGACGTTCTTCATTCGTTCTTCATCGTTCTTCGATCTTCAACGGGTAAGTACCTCGAACCAAGCTTTTCGATTCATTCTATGTACCCGTAGTGGTCCACATTGTGTTTCGTGCATTTTTATTCTCGTTTTGTTTACTTTTTATACCCCCTGTTGACGTGCTTAAGCCATTTTACTTAAGTCATTTCTCGCTTAACTTAAAAATAAAATAAATTTCCACCGAACGTTTGAATTGTATTATCCATTAACTTCGGTTAAAATAAATTCCGACCGTTCGGTCGTGCCGTAACCACGTTGGAAATCAAAAAGAGGTAAAAAATAATATAATAATCAAAAAGACATCTTTTAGTAAAATAAAGCGGAAAATCAATCGGACGTTTTCTCTTTGGGATTTCTCATTCTTAACCGAATTGATTAATAACTAAAGTGAAACTAAGGCTAAAATCAACTCGCCTAGTCAAGCTCATCCACAAAAATAGGCTTTTGAAGTTCGTCATTTCAATTCCTCACTAAGTAAAATGGATCATTTTTAAGGTCCAACGCCTTAAAATGATCGCCACTTAAGTAAAAAAGAATCGCTTGATAAGAAAGAACTACGTAGGTCTGAGTTCCTCATTGAGGATACGTAGGAGCAAAAGCCCCGCTTTTGTCGACCACCCCAAGAGATCGTTAATGGTCCAATGCCTTAACGTTTCTCTCCTTTCAAAAACAAGAGATCGTTAATGGTCCAATGCCTTAACGTTTCTCTCCTTTCAAAAACAAGAGATCGTTAATGGTCCAAAGCCTTAACGTTTCTCCCCTTTCAAAAATCAAAAGACCGTTTAATGGTTCAACACCTTAAATGACCTTTTGTTCAATAAAAACATATTTTGCAAAAAAGACAAAAACAACTTAACCAAACACTTTGTTCCGAAAGAACTACGTAGGTCTGATTTTCTCATCCCAAATTGAGGAATACGTAGGAGCAAAGGGAAACACCCTTGTCGACCACAAAAAAGGAAAAAATATAAAAAGGGTATAAAGGATATAAGAACATAAAAGGGAACATAAAAATCAAAGTCATGTTTGCACATTCGATTAAAAGCTGTCGTCCCTTGGGACGGGCGTATGGGGTGCTAATACCTTCCCCGTGCGTAAATACAACTCCCGAACCTTTCACTAAAAAGTTCGTAGATCGCGTCTTTTCCGGTTTTTCCGACGTTTTCCTCAAATAAACGTTGGTGGCGACTCCGCGCGTATTCCTTTCGTGGAACACGCATCCCGCGAGTCTCGCGTCGCCCTCCCGCCGAAGGGTTAGTCAATTCAATTAAGAAAAATCCCAAAGAAAAGCGTCCGATTGATTTTTTTGATTATTTTATTCAAAGATATTTTTGATTATTTTATTATTATTTTGCCTCTTTTGGTTTTAAACGTGGTTACGACGTGCAAGACCGGTTGGATTTTATTCTAACAGAGATTAAATGATATTACAACTGAAATGATCAGTGGAAATTCATTTTATTATTGATTAGGCGAGAAAACGGCTTAAATAAAATGGTTAAAGCACGTCAAAAGGGGGTACGGAATGCAAACGAAATAAAAATAAAAGCACGCGAAACAAGTGGGAACCACTAAGGGTACATAGAAGGAATTGAAAGGTTTGATTGCGGGAACTTACCGGTTGAAGACCGAAGAACGACAAAGAACGAACGAAGAATGATGAAGAGCGATGAAGAACGGTGGAAAATCTTCACGAAATCGCTCACCGAAACGTCTCGGAAGCGCCTCGGCTTGGATTTTCTCCACGGAAACAATTTTTCTCACTAATTTCAAGTGAATCCTAAATACCATGAGGGTTGAACGAATTTACTCTACCCTCTTTCCCCTATTTATAGGGGAAAACAGGAAGGTGGTTGCCGCCCAGCTTGCCCAGCCGAGCTGGGTTGCTTCCACCAGAAGGCACCGCCTTCTGTTGGAACACCCTGGAAGGTCCAAGTGGGTCTGGTTGCTATTTGCAGACCCTTTTTTTACTAAATACACCCCTCTTTTGTCTTTTTTTGCTGATTCTTTTTCCGTAACGTTATGGAACATTACGGATTACGTAACGATACTTATTTTCTTTCCATAATGTCACGAAACTTTACGAATTACGAAACCATCCCCTTTTTGACTTCTGGAATGTTACTGAACTTTACGGATTGAGCAACAATGCTTCCTTTCGACTTCCGGCATGTCGCGGAACTTCAAGGATTGCCTAACAATGGGTGTTAAGTACCCCGAAGCAGTCAAGCGAAGGTTGCATGCCACCAAACAAATTGTCCCCGGACGAAATTAGGGTAAGACAATTGCCCCTCTTTACTTATCTTTTATTGGAGATAAAAGCAAAGTAAAGATAGGACACTAATTGCGTTCGAGCGGAACATCATTCGGTCGATCAATATCCCCGCCAGCGGAACCTATCATTTAGAAAGAAAAGAAAAGGCATCAGAAGCGCCAACAAACTTCAGTGTCTTGAAAACGACAAAGTTGGACAACCACGAAACTTCCCTACGCCATTGTACTCGACCGTCCCTGCCTAGTAGAGAAGAATCTTGCGCGTCGTTGGGCTTGAATGTTTCCGGACGAGAAAGGTGCGGATTCATCTCGACCGTCCCTGCCTAGTAGAGAAGAATCTTGCGCGTCGTTGGGCTTGAATGTTTCCGGACGAGAAAGAAGCGGATTCATCTCGACCGTCCCTGCCCAACATCATCTTGATACCGTCGAATTCATTCCCCTCGGTTGACGAAAGGCGCGGATGACCATAAGGTATCTCCACCTGCCACCTGACTCGCCGTCCCTGGATGACAAAAGGTGCAGAAGACGATGTCAGTCTCTTCGCGTCAACGGGCTCGTTTGCTCCTGGTTGACGAAAGGTACGGGTAACCATAAGGTAACCCCACATGTCACTTGACTTCACGGGTCAGGACGACAGAAGGTGCAGGAGACGATGTTAGTCTCTGCGCGTCAATGAGCTCGTTTGCCCTTGGTCGACGAAAGGTGCGGGTAACCATAAGGTAACCTTGCATGTCACCTGACTTCACGGGCCAGGACGACAAAAGGTGCAGAAGACAATGTTAGTCTCTACATGCTATCGTGCTCTGGGTCTGACGGATAGCGAAAGAATGTTTATACGGATAACCACTTGGGTATTTCCGCCTGCCCCCTAACTTCACGGGTTAGTATTGACAAAGATTGATGGTTCTCGGTAGACGACATAAGTCTCCGCGTGTCAACGGGCTCGGACTGCGATTGACAAAGGGTGCAAAAGACGACATTAGTCTCTACGTGTCAACGGGCTCGGACCGCGATTGACAAAGGGTGCAAAAGACGACGTTAGTCTCTGCGTGTCAACGGGCTCGGACCGCGATTGACAAAGGGTGCAGAAGACGACGTTAGTCTCTGCGTGCTATCGTACTCTAGGTCTGATAGATAGCAAAAGAAATTTTATTCGGATAACCACTTGGGTATTTCCGCCTGCCCCCTAACTTCACGGGTTAGTATTGACAGAGATTAATGGTGCGCGATGAACGACGTAAATCTCTGCGTGTCAACGGGCTCGGACAGCGATTGACATAGGGTGCAGAAGATGACGTTAGTCTCTGCATGTCAACGGGCTCGGACCGCGATTGACAAAGGGTGCAGAAGACGGTGTTAGTCTCTGCATGTCAATGGGCTCGTACCACAATTGACAAAGGGTGAAGAAGACGGCGTTAGTCTCTGCGTGTCAACAGGCTCGGACAACGATTGACAAAGGGTGCAGAAGACGATGTTAGTCTCAGCGTGTCAATGGGCTCGGACCGCGATTGACAAAGGATGTAGAAGACGACGCTAGTCTTTGCGTGCTATTCTGCTCTGGGTTTGATGGATAGCAAAAGAAAGTTTATACGAATAACCACTTGGGTATTTTCGCCTGCCCCCGAATTTCACGGGTTAGTATTGACAGAGATTGATGGTGCGCGGTAGACGACGTAAATCTCCGCACGTCACTTGACTTCAAAGTCAGTGTGACAGAAATTGTGGGGCGGCCGACAAAAGCGAGGCTCTTGCTCCTATGTATCCTCAATTTGTGATGAGGAACTCAGACCTATGTAGTTCTTGATAACAATTTGTGATGATGAAATTTTCTCATATCCATAAATGAGATTTTGGATGTTAGCATTTCATTTCTAAATGACCATTTAGAGGAAACACTGGTTCCAACAAAAATAGAAATAAATCACTCGAAGTAGTGTTTCGTCCTAATTCCGAACCATAGATATGTCATGACTTGATTTTGCAAATCATTTCCTATCAAATCAAAGATTACATGCGTGATCATGGATCAATAGGACTTCTTCTTCGGAATGGGTTTTTTTTGTTGGGAAATTTGGCTTTGAGTGTTTTTGGCCTTTTCCTTTTCTGTTTTTGTTTAGTGTGAGGCGAACAAGTCACTGACGCACAGGATTTTGGTTGGCAATCAAAGGGAGAGGACCACTTTAGTTCGTGGTTTCCTTTCTTTTCTTGTTTACTTGGTGACAATTCTGTATTGTTCAGATATTGTCTGGTCCAGAGAATTTTCTGCATATTTCTTTTGTTTTCTTCCGATCCTTGATCGGGAATTTTCTTTCTTTTTTGCTTTCTCCCACTCTTTAATTGGGAATTTTCTCCTTTTTCTTTCTTCCATTTTTTTTGATCGGGAATTTTCTCCTTTTGCTTTGTTTTCTTTTGAGGGCAAGCTTTATGGTGAGTTGGGACCTTGGCTCAAGGCTTGTAGAACGGATGGACATGATATATGTTAGGGTGTTGGTTTGGCTAGTGGTTCAGGGATAAAGGGGATGTCCCACATTATTTCCATGACACACATGCAACAATGATGATTAGGAAATTTTATGCAAAACTGGTCATGCATGCACCCATGTGGACACTCAAACATCAAGTTTTTATGGTCATGTGACACTAGGGCTCAGGATTCATTTTCCCTATTTAAGTCAACCCAGTGTTTCCAAAACATGTTCTTTTATCAATTTATACATTCATCCGAGTCTATTTTGGGCGTTCGGGAAAATTTTCACGGCATTCACCCTTCTGGTGTATACACATTTTTTTCATAAACTGGTGTTATGATCAGTGAATCTTTTTCAAAGAAAAGCTGGAAGTTATTTCATTTCAAAAGCGTACTAGCTTTTCAGCCGAAAGATATATTTTTTGTTCTTGTTTGTTTTTGTTTTTGTTTTTTTTTCATGAGGTATTTTGCTATATACATGCGTATCCAAGGTATCTTGCTACCTAAACATACATACATACATACATACATACATACATACATATATATATATATATATTTTATGAGGTATGACTACCTTCCGAGCTTGTGCTTGTTTTATTTAAATTCCTAGGATCTTGAGTACTTGGTGTGTCCTACTATGACTTGAGAAACAAAAGGTGATCAAATAAAAAGCAGAAATTTAAAGGGTACTAGGTTGCCTCCTTGTAGTGCTTCTTTAACATCTTGAGCTGGACGCGTGATGACTTGTCGGTCACGAACCTAGTACTTTTGCTTACATTTGGCTTTGGACTTGGTCGCCTATTGGTCGGCCATGTGTCGTAGGCAATTCTCTAACCTTTTTGTGGATGAGCTGAGGTGAACTCTAGAGGTGGTGGCGGTGCGCCTGTTGCCCGCTACTGTGATGCCTCGCCCTGCGCCTGCCTGGGGGGTGCAGTACTTCTTGATGAAAGCCCAGATAACAAGGGGCCTGATGACCTTGTTGGGGGTGACGGGCACTCCGTAGAACTGATAGAGGCCCGTAATCAGAGTGGAAATCCCAAGACCCTATTGGACTTCTTCGAGTCCACTGGGTGTCTTGTGGGCGTGATCCCTGCAAACAATAGACGACATCAGAAATCAGTTGAGCGATATGCATACTTACCAATGTCATGATGGTGTGACCTTGCTGGGGGGACGGGCACCCTGTCAGACTGACAAAGGCCCATAACCAGAGCTGGAAACCCCCGGGCCCTATTGGACTTCTCTGGGTCCACTGGGTGTCTTGTGTGCGCGATTCCTGCAAATAATAGATGGCATCAGAAATCAGTTGAACCATATGCATACTTACCTATGTCGGGACGGCACAAACCAACTAATACTTTCGTAGGGGGAGATCGGCATTGCAGTCGCTGGGCAGAATGTTTCTAAGTAGCAACGTCATCCATATCTATGGAATAGTGGTTATGTTGGTGCGCATGATCTGCACTCGTCTCTTTGCAGCGGCACGGGTGAAATCTTGCCACGATATGCATAGTAGCTGCGTGATAGCCTCCCTCTCTGGTTGTGCTCGCACAGTTGGCACCCTCCAATATCAGGGGGTGGCCCAGGAATTGATAAAAGGAAACTACTGGGCCCTTAACCGGGAGCGCAAGTCTCGATTAAGCATTAAGGGCAGAGGACCTTAAATTCTCTTAAGGTGTGAATATGGAGCCCACTGAAAGTGAGGATGCATAGCCCTCTAAAGGCGAGGGTGTGCAGTTCTCTGAAGGCGAGGACGTGTAGTCCTCTAAAGGTGAGGACGTGTAGTCGTCTGAAGGTGAGAACGTGTAGTCCTCTGAAGGTGAGGCCGTGCAGCCCTCAAATGGCGAGGACGTGTAATCCTCTGAAGGTGAGGGCCTGTAGTCCTCTGAAGGCGAAGACGTGTAGTCCTCTGAAGCCGACGACGTGTAGTCCTCTAAAGGTGAGGGCGTGCAGCCCTCTAATGGTGAGGACGTGTAATCCTCTGAAGGTGAGGGCGTGCAGCCATCTGAAGGCGAGGACGTGTATTCCTCTGAAGGTGAGGACGTGTAGTCCTCTGAAGGCGAGGACGTGTAGTCCTCTAAAGGCGAGGACGTGTAGTCCTCTGAAGGCGAGGACACGTAGTCCTCTGAAGGTGAGGAACTGTAGTCCTCTGAAGCCGAGGACGTGTAGTCCTCTGAAGGTGAGGACATGTAGTCCTCTGAAGCCGACCACGTGTAGTCCTCTCAAGGTGAGGACATGTAGTCCTCTGAAGCCGAGGATGTGTACTCCTCTGAAGGTGAGGACACGTAGTCCTCTAAAGGGGAAGACGTGGAGTCCCCTAAAGGCGAGGACGTGTAGTCCTCTAAAGGCGAGGGCATGCAGCCCTCTGAAGGCGAGCACGTGTAGTCCTCTGAAGGTGAGGGCATGCATCCCTATGAAGGCGAGGACATGTAGTCCTCTGAAGGTGAGGGTGTGCAGGCCTCTGAAGGCGAGGACGTGTAGTCCTCTGATGGTGAGGGCGTGCAGCCCTGTGATGGCAAGGACGTGTAGTCCTCTGAAGGTGAGGGCATTCAGCCCTCGGAAGGTGAGGACGTATAGTCCTCTGAAGGTGAGGGCGTGAAGCCTTTTGAAGGCGAGGACGTGTAGTCCTCTGAAGGCGAGGACATGTAGTCCTCTGAAGGCGAGGACGTGTAGCCCTCTGAAGGCGAGGGCATGTAGTCCTCTGAAGGTGAGGACATGTAGTGCTCTGAAGGCGAGAACGTTTAGTCTTCAGAAGGTGAGGACATGTAGTCCTCTGAAGGCGAGGGCCTGTAGTCCTCGGATGGTGAGGACACGTAGTCCTCTAAAGGGGAGGACGTGTAATTCTCTAAATATGAGGACATGTAGTCCTCTGAAGTTGAGGACGTGTAGTCCTCTAAAGGTGAGGACACGTAGTCCTCCGAAAAGTAGGACGTGTAGTCCTCTAAAGGTGAGGGTGTGCAGCCCTCTGAAGGCGAGGACATGTTGTCCTCTGAAGGTGAGGGCGTGCAGCCCTCTGATGGCGAGGACGTGTAGTCCTCTGAAGGCGAGGAAGTGTAGCCCTCTGAAGGCGAGGACGTGTAGTCCCCTGAAGGTGAGGGCGTGCAACCTTCTGAAGGCGATGACATGTAGTCCTCTGAAGGTGAGGGCATGCATCCTTCTGAAGTTGAGGACATGTAGTCCTCTGAAGGTGAGGGTGTGCAGGCCTCTAAAGGCGAGGACGTGTAATCCTCTAAAGGTGAGGGCGTGCAGCCCTCTAATGGTGAGGACGTGTAATCCTCTGAAGGTGAGGGCGTGCAGCCCTCTGAAGGCGAGGACGTGTATTCCTCTAAAGGTGAGGGCGTGCAACCCTCTGAAGGCAAGGACGTGTAGTCCTCTGAAGGCGAGGACGTGTAGTCCTCTGAAGGCGAGGACGTGTAGTCCTCTGAAGGCGAGGACGTGTAGTCCTCTGAAGGTGAGGACCTATAGTCCTCTGATGCCGAGGACGTGTAGTCCTCTAAAGGTGAGGACATGTAGTCCTCTGAAGCCGAGGACGTGTAGTCCTCTGAAGGTGAGGACATGTAGTCCTCCGAAGCCGAGGATGTGTAGCCCTCTGAAGGTGAGGACACGTAGTCCTCTAAAGGGGACGACGTGGTGCCCCAAAAGGCGAGGACGTCTAGTCCTCTGAAGGTGAGGGCGTGCAGTCCTCTTAAGGGGAGGATGTGTAGTCCTCTGAAGGCGAGGGCGTGCAGCCCTCTGATGGCGAGGACCTGTAGTCCTCTGAAATCGAGGACGTGTAGTCCTCTGAAGGCGAGGGCATGAGGGCCTCTAAAGGCGAGGACGTGTAGTCCTCTGATGGTGGGGGCATGCATCCCTCTGAAGGCGAGGACATGTAGTCCTCTGAAGGTTAGGGTGTGCAGGCCTCTAAATGCGAGGACGTGTAGCCCTCTGAAGGTGAGGGTGTGCAGCCCTGTGATGGCTAGGACGTGTAGTCCTCTGAAGGTGAGGGCATGCTGCCCTCTGAAGGCGAGGACATGTAGTCCTCTAAAGGTGAGGGCGTGATGCCTTTTGAAGGCGAGGACGTGTAGTCCTCTGAAGCCGAGGACGTGTAGTCCTCTGAAGGTTTAGGTGTGTAGCCCTCTGAAGGCGAAGGCGTCTAGTCCTCTGAAGGTGAGGACGTGTAGTTTTCTGAAGGCGAGGGCGTTTAGTCCTCTGAAGGTGAGGACATGTAGTCCTCTGAGGCGAGGGCGTGTAGTCCTCGGAAGGTGAGGACACGAAGAACTCTAGAGGGGAGGACGTGTAGTCCTCTGAAGCTGAGGACGTGTAGTCCTCTAAAGGTGAGGACACGTAGTCCTCTGAAGGGTAGGACGTGTAGTCCTCTGAAGGTGAGTGTGTGCAGCCCTCTGAGGGTGAGGACGTGTTGTCCTCTGAAGGTGAGGGCGTGTTGTCCTTTGAAGGTGAGGGCGTGCAGCCCTCTGATGGCGAGGACGTGTATTTCTCTAAAGGCGAGGAAGTGTAGCCCTCTGAAGGCGAGGACGTGTAGTCCTCTGAAGGTGAGGGTGTGCAGCCCTCTGAAGGCGAGGACATGTAGTCCTCTGAAGGTGAGGGCATGCATCCTTCTGAAGGCGAGGACATGTAGTCCTCTGAAGGTGAGGGTGTGCAGAACTCTGAAGGCGAGGACGTGTAGTCCTATGAAGGTGAGGGCGTGCAGCCCTGTGATGGTGAGGATGTGTAGTCCTCTGAAGGTGAGGGCATGCTGCCCTCTGAAGGCGAGGACGTGTAGTCCTTTGAAGGTGAGGGAATGAAGCCTTCTGAAGGCGAGGACGTGTAGTCCTCTGAAGGCGAGGACGTGTAGTCCTCTGAAGGTGAGGGCGTGCAGCCCTGTGATGGCGAGAACATGTAGTCCTTTGAAGGTGAGGGCATGGAGCCCTCTGAAGGCGAGGACGTGTAGTCCTCTGAAGGTGAGGACATGTAGTCCTCTGAAGGTGAGGACATGTAGTCCTCTAAAGGGGAGTTCGTGTAGTACTCTAAATATGAGGACATGTAGTCCCCTTTTAGCACCCCACACGTCCGTCACAAGGGACGGCAGCCTTTAATCGAATGTGCAAACATGACTTTGATTTTTACGTTCCCTTTTATGTCCTTATATCCTTTATACCCTTTTTATATTTTTTCTCTTTTAGTGGTCGACAAGGGTGTTTCCCTTTGCTCCTACGTATTCCTCAATTTGCGATGAGGAAATCAGACCTACGTAGTTCTTTCGGAACAAAGTGTTTGGTTTAAGTTTGTTTTTTGTCTTTTTTGCAAAATATGTTTTTTATTTGAACAAAAGGTCATTTAAGGTGTTGGACCATTAAACGGTCTTTTGATTTTGAAAGGAGAGAAACGTTAAGGCATTGGACCATTAACGATCTCTTGTTTTTGAAAGGAGAGAAACGTTAAGGCATTTGGACCATTAACGATCTCTTGGGGTGGTCGACAAAAGCGGGGCTTTTGCTCCTACGTATCCTCAATTGCGATGAGGAAATCAGACCTACGTAGTTCTTGCAAAAGCGGTAAAGTCACATGTTGATTTTATGCTTTTGAACGGTCCATGTTAACCGATAAAAGCAAAGAGGACCGTTTAAGGCGTTGGACCTTAAAACGGTTTTTAGTGATTTTTCGGAAAAAAAACTTGATTTGTGAGTTGATTTTAGTCTTAGTTTCACTTTGGTTATTAACCAATTCATTCAAGGAAACTTCCAAAGAAAAACGTCCGATTGATTTTTTTTATTATTTTATTCAAAGATATTTTGATTATTTTATTATTATTTTACTTTTTTTGGTTTAACCGAGGTTATAGCGTGAACGATCAGTTAGATTTCGTTTTAACAGTGATTAAACGAGATTACAACACAAATGATCGGTTGAAATTCATTTTATCATTTATTAGACGAGAAAACGGCTTAAATAAATGGTTAAAGCACGTTAAAAACGGAAGAAAAGAAAACTGAAAGTAAACGAAATTAAAGTGAAAGTACACAAAACAAGAAATGAATTGAAAGTCTCGAATTCGAAAACTTACCCGTTGAAGAACGAAGAACGAACGAAGAACGGATGAACAACGGTGAAGAATGATGAAGAATTTCCACAGAATCGCTTACGGAAGCGTTACGGAAGTACTTCGACTTGATTTTTCTTCACGAAAACGTGTTTTTGCCCAAAATAGCCGAAATGCATAGCCAAAGGGGTCTTGACCATTTTGAAACAGCTCCCCCCTCCCCTATTTATAGAAAAAAAAGGAGGTGCTTGCCGCCCAAAGACTTAATGAAGAAGATTTCTAAGCGCACCCGAATTACTAAGTTCACCCCCCCTTTTCGTATTTTACGGAAAAGTTACGGAAGCCTTACGGAACTGTTTTCGAATTTGATTTTCATCTTTTTTCTCTTCCCTTTCACCAATGTTAAGTGGAATATGCTTACCCAAGGTTTTCGGAAATTTTACGGAAGTATTACGGAAGCCGCGGAAGCCCCGAAAACCATTTTTCAAAAACGTGGAGGAGCTTGCCGCCCAGTTGCTTCCTCCTTAAGCAACCCAATTTCCAAAATGTTCTGGAAGGGCCTAGATTTGAATTGCTATTTACACCCCTATCTTGATAAGTTCACCCCCCTTACCTTTTTTGGTGATTCTTTTTTCGTAAAGTTACGGAAACTTACGAATCTCGTAACGATACTTGTTTTCTTTCCGTAATGTTACGGAACCTTGCGGATTACATAATCATCCCCTTTTTGACTTACAGAATGTTACGGAATCTCACTTAATTATGCAACGATGCTTCCATTTGATTTCCGGTGTGTCACGGAAACTTACGGATTGTGCATCAATATTTTTTGGTTTTCCGGCATGTCCTGGAATTTCACAAATTGCCTAATGATGGGTGCCAAGCACCTCACAAGGACCAAAGAAAGGTCGCATGTCATCAAGCAAAGGTCCCCGGACGAAATTAGGGTATGACAGTTGCCCCTCTTTACTTGTCTTTTATTGGAGATAAAAGGAAAGTAAAGATAAGACACTAATTTCGTTCCTCTCGATCGACGAGAGTCGCGGGTGACCGTAAAATCTCCACATGCAAATGACTTGTTGTTCCCGGATTTTCACAAATTGCCTAATGATGGGTGCCAAGCACCTCACAAGGACCAAAGAAAGTCGCAATGTCATTAAGGCAAAAACCCTAAACTAAGTTAGGGTATGACACTAATTTCGTTCCTCTCGGTTGACGAGAGTCGCGGGTGACCATAAAATTTCCGCATGTAAATGACTTGTTGTTCCCGGAATTTCACAAATTGCCCTAATGATGGGTGCCAAGCACCTCACAAGGACCAAAGAAAGGTCGCATGTCATGAAGCAAAGGTCCCCGGACGAAATTAGGGTATGACAGTTGCCCCTCTTTACTTGTCTTTTATTGGAGATAAAAGGAAAGTAAAGATAAGACACTAATTTCGTTCCTCTCGATCGACGAGAGTCGCGGGTGACCGTAAAATCTCCACATGCAAATGACTTGTTGTTCCCGGATTTTCACAAATTGCCTAATGATGGGTGCCAAGCACCTCACAAGGACCAAAGAAAGGTCGCATGTCATTAAGCAAAGGTCCCCGGACGAAAATTGGTGTATGACACTAATTTCGCTCCTCTCGGTTGACGAGAGTCGCGGGTGACCATGACTTGTCTTTCTCGGAATTTCACAAATCGCCTAATGATGGGTGCCAAGCACCTCACAAGGACCAAAGAAAGGTTGCATGTCATCAAGCAAAGGTCCCCGGACGAAAATTAGGGTATGACACTAATTTCGCTCCTCTCGGTTAACGAGAGTCGCGGGTGACCATGACTTGTCGTTCCCGGAATTTCACAAATCGCCTAATGATGGGTGCCAAGCACCTCACAAGGACCAAAGAAAGGTCGCATGTCATCAAGCAAAGGTCCCCGGACGAAAATTAGTGTATGACACTAATTTCGCTCCTCTCGGTTGACGAGAGTCGCGGGTGACCATGACTTGTCGTTCCCGGAATTTCACAAATCGCCTAATGATGGGTGCCAAGCACCTCACAAGGACCAAAGAATGGTCGCATGTCATCAAGCAAAGGTCCCCGGACGAAAATCAGTGTATGACACTAATTTCGCTCCTCTCGGTTGACGAGAGTCGCGGGTGACCATGAAATTTCCGCATGTAAATGACTTGTTGTTCCCGGAGGAACAAAAGGTGCAGAAGACTATGTCAGTCTCTGCATGCTATCAAGCGTTCTGTCTTACAGATAGCAAAAAAATGTTTATACGGATAACCACTCGGGTATTTCCGCGTATCATCGGGCCCGCCGCCTCTGGATGATACAAGGGTGCAGAATGACCAAATTTGGTCTCTGCTTGTCATCGGGCCCGCCGCCTCTAGATGACAAAAGGGTGCGGATAACCGTAAGGTATCTCCGCGTATCATCGGGCCCGCCGCCTCTGGATGATACAAGGGTGCAGAATGACCAAACTTGGTCTCTGCTTGTCATCGGGCCCGCCGCCTCTGGATGACAAAAGGGTGCGGATAACCGTAAGGTATCTCCGCATATCATCGGGCCCGCCGCCTCTGGATGATACAAGGGTGCAGAATGACCAAACTTGGTCTCTGCTTGTCATCGGGCCCGCCGCCTCTGGATGACAAAAGGGTGCGGATAACCGTAAGGTATCTCCGCATATCATCGGGCCCGCCGCCTCTGGATGATACAAGGGTGCAGAATGACCAAACTTGGTCTCTGCTTGTCATCGGCCCGCCGCCTCTGGATGACAAAGGGTGCGGATAACCGTAAGGTATCTCCGCGTATCATCGGGCCGCCGCCTCTGATGATACAGGGTGCATGTCAACATGACCTTCAGGTCAGTATGAACAAAGATTATGGGG